>NW_026606846.1:605000-1205000 GCF_029890125.1 Rhinichthys klamathensis goyatoka | reverse complement strand
GTTAAATAAAATTGGACTGATTACACTTCCTTGAGGAGTCCCATTCAGAATATCATGCATTGTTGAAATTTCTTCCCCTATTCTAACCTGAAATGTACGCTTAAACAAGAAATCCAATATCCAGTTGTACATTCTCCCCCCTACTCCGATTTTATCTAGCTTAATTAATAGTCCCTCCCTCCATAAAGTGTCATATGCCTTTTCAATATCAAAGAAAACAGCAACAAGAAATTCTTTCATTGTTAAAGCTTTTTTAACCTCACTTTCAAATAATAACAAAGCATCCATTGTAGATCTTTTCCTCCTAAACCCACTTTGAGCTGATGATAAAATCTCATTTTTCTCCAAAAAATAATTTAATCTTCTTACTATCATTTTTTCCATCACCTTACATAATGTAGATGTAAGAGCAATTGGCCTATAACTACTTGATTTTGTTGCATCTTTACCTGGTTTTGCTACTGGTATCACTATTGCATTTTTCCACTCTTTGGGTAAGGTGCCTTCATTCCATATCTGGTTATATACATCCAGTATTACTTTAAAGGGGTCATATAATGGTACATGCACTTTTACAAGTTGATTGTACTGAAATGTGTGTTGGCAGTGTCTGTACACAACCATCATATAATGATACAAATCCATCCAGTGGTTTTGTTTTAATCTCCTTATATGTTTTCCCCTGTCTTAAATTGAGCCGTTCGTTTTTGTGACGTAAATAAAACGGACGCCCCTCCCACGATTGTTGATTGACAGCCGCGACAGCCGCGTTTCAACACAGACCCGCCCTCGCTAGCTGTCAATCATAGTCTGCGTGGACCGGCGCGGTCATTGTTGATATGCTGGAGCACTGTCTATGAGCAGAATGGCTCTAAGCGATTGTGGTGTTCTGTTCTTGGGTGTAATAACGAACACAGTCATTTTAATGTTCCTAAATCCGAACCGCTGAAGACGCAGTGGCTGAGTTTGTTTTCGAAGGGAATATTCCACACGAGCAACGTCAATGCTCTCATGCGCGAATCATTTCACACACCAGACTGCTTTATAAACGAGGATCAGTATAAAGCTGGGTTTGCAGAACTGAAGTGAGTGTAACATTTTATTAAACTTTATATTACTATTTATATTAATCCTTGTAAATCGCTAGCTGCATGCTTCACAATGAATGCGTCTAAGGTTTACACTCAGGGTACATTACGGCATGTTTTCTATGTATGACGTTCTCAATATAATGCATAATCCCACGTTTATACTGAACAACGCGTTATGGTTATGTGTTATTGTGTTACAAACGGTGTACGCCAGAGCGAGGCGGAGTCAGCAAAGCTCATTATCATTTAAAGGCATATACACTGAAACGGCGTGCTGAAAACAGAGCTGTTTTTGACCAGGTAAAATAAGTGTTTTCTTGCAATACTAATGAGAATTTTTAAATAAAGTATATTACAAACTTTTAATTTAGACCCTAAAGAATCATATTAGCTTGTACAAAAATGGCATTATATGACCCCTTTAATGGCTACATCCGGTAAGTTTTTTAACATACTATAGCTTATCATGTCTCTCCCTGGTGTTGTATCCTTTGAATTATTAATAGCAATTTTTAGCTCAAAGAGATTAAAATCATCATCCATGTTACTATCAACTTCTTGTTTTTTCCTACAAATATTCTCATACTTTTTATTTAACTCTTGTCTTCTTTTTAAAAACGTATCACTCAAGTTTTCAACACTATGGATTTTAGCTAATGTTTTGGCCAATATTTCTACCTTTTCTTTATCTGTTCTGGCCACCTTTCCATCTTCCTCAATTACAGGAACTTGTTTATGAGTATTAACACCATTCATTTTTCTTATCATTCTCCATACCACATGCATTCCAGTCTCTCTCCCAATTGTGTTACAGAACTCCTGCCATGCTTTTCTCTTTGCACTTTTAATTACCCTTCTTGCAGCTGCCCTTTTCTTCTGATAATCTATTACTGTATCTTGAGTTATTAACCTTTTTAAAACCCGGAATGCCTTATTCCTTTCTTTAGTTGCCACTGTGCATTCTTCAGACCACCATGGAACATTTTTCTTTCTTTTTCCATTGCCTCTTATTAATGGTATAGATAGGTTCGCTGCTAAAATAATTTCACTTACTATTTTTTTGTATCTCTCCTCAATATTCCCTTCCATCTTTATATTTTTGAAATTTTCTTCACACAACACACAAAACTCCTCCCATCTTGCCCGTTTAAATCCCCACCTTTCACCCTGATTAAAACTTTGCTTTTGTACGGCACTCTGAATCTCACAGACTATAGGCCAGTGGTCACTGCCCAAATTATCCTCTTGTACACTCCAAGTGCACTTACCTGCTAATGCAGCTGATGTTACTGTGAGATCCAAACATGACAAGTCGCCTTTAACGACATTCATTCTTGTTGATTTTCCATCATTCAAACATACTAATGAGTGGTCTTCTATAAATTCTTCTACTACTAACCCATTATTGTCTGTACTCTTACTACCCCATAGACCATTATGTGCATTAAAATCCCCACATATAATAACTTTACCTTGTGACTCACCCATCACATCTTCTAGAATACTATTATTTATTTCTTTACAAGGGTTATAAAAGTTTGAAATTCTAATTCCTTCATACCTCCCCATTACTTCTATACTTACACATTCTACATTATTACTTGTGTTTATTCTCTTATATATTATATTGTCTTTAATAAATGTTGCACACCCACCTCCTCTTCCAGTTACTCTGTCTTTCCTCTCTACTACATATCCATTGATCTTGAAGTCCAAAGAATTGTTTAACCATGTCTCTTGAATGCATATGATGTCTGGTGCCTTTCCCATTTCTGATATATGTTTTTTAAATTCTTGACCATTTGCTATTAAACTCCTAGCATTCCAATGTAGTAGTAGGAAAGACATCGTACAGCTAAGGATTATTACTCTGAGTCATATCCATGGCAGCAGTTCCTTCCTCTGCTTTCAAAATCCCATGCACCTCCTCTGCTGAAACTCCTGTTAACTTGAGAAATTTATTAGCACATCCTACGATAATCCTTAATTTGTCAGATCGCTTTTCCACTTGTGAAGTACCATTCACCACCGCACAAATGAATGCCACAAAGTCAATTTTGTTTACTGTGATATGCAGATCTGTCTCATTCCTCTCATGACTTACTTCTCTCTTAGAATAGGATTCCATCCTATTTCCTGGCACATTAGTTACCTTCGGTTCAGCTTTACTTTTGTCTTTTACCTTACGCATAGCTTCTGCATATGTTACATTTTGCATAGTTTTTATTTTTTGAACTTCGCGGGCTTCTTGTTGTACAGGACATCCTGCGTATGCTGCGCTATGTCCACCGCCACAGTTACAGCATTTAATCACTATGCCCTCCTCACACTTGCCATATTCATGTTCCCCCCACACTTTACACACCGCATTCTCCCTTTACAAAAATTTGCAGTATGTCCCATCCGTTGGCATTTGAAGCATCTCAAAGGTGGAGGTATGAACTCTCGCACCAAGAAGCTAACAAATCCTAGCTCCACTCTTGTGGGCAAATTACTCCCTTCAAACAGAATCATCACACTCATACTCTCACATTCTTTGTTGTCTTTCCACATTTGCAGTCTTCTAGTAGAGATAACTGTGCCTCCACTTAGATTTCCTTTAATATCATCCATACTTACATTAAGAGGTACTCCTGAGATAACCCCTCTGATTCCATTACCTATTTCTGTGCATGATATCTTTCCTCCTGCCAGCGTTTTCATTTTCAGTATTTTTTGTTTTTGCTTTTCATCCTTACATTTAATCATTATTCTTCCATTGTTTAGACAAGCTACAGCTTTCACTACTCCTATCTCTTTCTCAATTGCTTTCGATAATTTAACAGGATGAGTTTGTTGTTCTGACTGCTTAGCAAAAGTAATTATGACCTTGATTTCTCTTTCCTCTTCTTTATCAGCTTCACTTCTCGTTTGTTTTACTTTATTAATTGTTCGTTCACAATCAGATCCATCACCCATGCTGCTCTTTTTCTTCCTTTTATTATACCTTACTTCCTGATAATCCATTTCTTGTTCATTGTCATCATCCGATGTTTCTCCCCACACTTTCCTCCCTTCCGCCGCCATTTCGACGCGCGCTGGAGTCAAAAGCGTCGTCGGTTGATGACGTGTCACAGCGCCCCAGAGATCCAGTCGCGTCTCAGCGCCCTCGTCACCACCAAAATCCCCCTCCCCTTGCCACATCACTTCCTGCTTAAGATGGCTACCTTCAGGAAGTCCCCAAAAGGGGTGCAATTCTTTCCCTTTACCACCGGGGGGAGTACAGACAGTAGTTACATATAGCCATAACATTAAGTAACATTATTAATAGCCTTATGGCTCCTACAACGCCAAAGTTTCCTTTTCAACTGTCGATTAATTCCCTTGATGTTTATCAGACTTACGGGAGAAAAAGCACTGATGGTCCACATCCTCGCCGTCTAGAAGCAAAACTGCTCCAGTAACTCCATGTATCCGCGCTCGCATCAACTTACAACTCAAAGAGCGATCGAACTCAGAGCAGCCGAAACTGGGGCTTTACAACAGAGCTTTAACACTCTCAGATGCAGTCGAGAGCAACAGTGAGGAAAATATCATGATTTAACTTCTGTTTTTATCATAATGATGACTGAGATATACTGTGTTTCAGGCACCAGTGGAGTGGATCATGTGTTCATCAGTTCTGGTGTAAATGTCTCTCTGTCCTGTAATAAAACTCTTTCTGACTGCAAATCAACATCATGGATCTACTCTAACATATTCAGACGCTCAGGGAGAGTTGAACTGATTACTGGAGGGATAAAGAATAAAGACACAGAGAGACATGAGAGACTGAGTCTGGAGTCTGACTGCTCTCTGAACATCAAGAACGTCACAGAAGAAGAAGATTATGGATTTTACACCTGCAGTCAATATGTGAATGGAGAACAACAAGGAACTGATGCTGATGTTCTTCTGCATGTTCTTCATGGTGAGTTTATGATTATGTGGTCAATTTAAAAAGGGCAGATTCTCCCTTTAAACTCAGATCATGATTGAAGAGTCTGTGATTTGTGTTCAGTTTCAGTGTCTTCATCTTCATCAACATCATCATCATCATCATCTTCATCTTCATCCTCACAGACTGAGATCAGTCCAGGCCGCTCTGTGACTCTCTCCTGTCAGTTGTATTCATATGGACTCTCCTGTGGTTATTTGGTCAGTTCTGTGGGAGTTGAGCTGTTGTGGGTGAATCAGGCTGGTGTTGATCTGAAGACAGACTCCAGATATCAGATATTATCATCATCATCATCATCATATCCATCATCTCCAGATCACTGTATCCTCACTCTGACTACAACACTCCTGGATGAAGATGCCAACAGAGAGTGGAGATGTCAGCTTACTCAGGGAAAGCAACTCCAGACCTCAGTCAGATACACTGTCAAGTATTCAGGTGAGAAAACAGTGTTAGAAGAGCCTCATAATGTCAGGAACACTGAGGTCTATCAGTATCACTGAACCAGAACAAACTGAGGGAACAAAAGCTTCTCTGACTCTCACAGAAGAGGAACTCAAAGCATTGCTTCAAACTAATGAACTGCAGTGAAGTAACAGTCCAACTGTTCACTCTTTATGTGATGTGATGATCAAAGTGAAAATATGATGGTCATATTCTACAGTATTAATCATCTGAACTAACTTTAGATATTTTTCATGTAGACTAACTACATCATTCACTGTAGAGACATGAAAAACACCAAACAGACATAAAATACTGCAGTCACAACATTATCACAAACACACATGTAAAAGTAAACAAGTTTAACATATGTGACCCTGGACCACAACACCAGTCTTAAGTCGCACGGGTATATTTGTGGCAATAGCCAACAAAACACTGTATGGGTCAAAATGATCGATTTTTCTTTTATGCCACAAATCATTAGGATATTAAGTAAAGATCATGATCCATGAAGATTTTTAGTAAGATTCCTACCTTAAATATATCAAAACTTTATTTTTGTAAGTGGTTGCAGCACAATCGCCAACAGAAATGGAAACCTTTAAAGGCGATTTTCTCAATATTTAGATTTTTTTGCACCCTCAGATTCACGATTTCAAATAGTTGTATCTCGGCCAAATATTGTCCTATCCTAACAAACCATACATCAATGGAAAGCTTATTTATTCAGCTTTCAGGTGACGTATAGATCAGTTATTCATCAAGTGTCTTATGGTGTCTTATGACCCCAATATGAAATACACCGATTTAAATATCTCTTTTTAAATAATATTTTTGATCTTAAAGAAAAATAGTTTTCTCTGCCAACATTTTGTTTCTGTCTGACCGGAGAAAGTTTGTCCTGCCGTTCACTTTAACAGCTCAGATGAAACTGAAGAGGAAATGGCCGACTTCACTTATTCTTTACTCTAATGCTCAGTTCGTCTACTTATACTACGCCCTAAAAGTATTTACTCTTTTTGGGAAGAAACTAGTAGATACTTTTGAGTGTGTAGCAGAAGAGTACACAAGCTTTGGGACACACTATCACTTCATACAATCGCGTCTTTAACGGTTGCTCTCTTTCGTTTAGTTACACACATCTGTCACACAAACTGACCTGTCAATCATCTTATCAAAGACAAAATCCTCCACATTTAATTTCCTTCTGTATCGTAGAGAAATGCAGAAGCGTTGATCTGCAGTCGCGGGTCTGTCATGCGGAGACTCAACATAAACTCAATGTAAATCTCCTACATGAGCGTCTCTAAAGCAATCCTCATAATTCCTCATATTGGCGTCCTACATGGGTCACCCATGATATACTGCATAAAGCAGACGAGTCTATTAAAGCCTAGTATGACTCATGTAGGAGGCCGGTTTTAGGAATTATAAGGCTTATGTCACTCATTCAAGCTGAAGGTTTATTTGCAGCAGCTCAACTGTGTTTCATTCTCATATAAACCAGGAATAAATGATACAGTAATATCTCTCTTCTCCACTACTGCCATTCTCCTCCTGACAGCTTGAGATTGAAGTAAGAAGATAATAGATGACAGACTCGAGCACATATTCCTCATTTCTGTGATGTGAAGCTCCAGTATTATGTGATGATGATGTTGTGTATATGTGGCATTATGTGTTGAACTGAACTAACAGACGTGATCCACAGATCCAGCTGATCCAGCATCAGAAACTGCTGGATTATTATACAGAGGTACGACACGTTCATTTATACTGACAGCTTTATAACATTACACTATCAGTCAGTCTGTAAATGCTTCATCAAGAACTGTTGATAGATGAAGACCCTTGACTTCAGTCATGTACAGTTTCTCTTCTTCCTCTCATGTTTCCTGCAGTGATTGTGAGTATTGTTGAGATCGCAGTGTTTGCTGCTCCTACTGTGATTCTTCTTCAGATCATCTGTGCAAGAAGAGCTGGTGAGTTTGAGCCGCACACAATCTGAAGATTCACACTCATCTGATCTGAACATCTGCAATCATGAGAAACACATACGAGAGGTCAGGCAATGCTTTTATTTTGCAGGGAGGAAGGACTCGAAGCGCCCGGAGGAAATAGAGATGCCCACAATATTACAATAAAACACGGATGAGTTCAGAATCTGCAGCAATATTTACAATAGCAGAAACTCAGAGGATTGTTCATTGGTTTATTTTCTTCTCAGAAAACTCTGATCATCCTGAAGAAATAGTGACACCATCAAGTTTAGATTAAAATGTTTTTACATATAAAAGGCCAGATTTATTTTCATTTATATGGGTTTTATGGATATATTTGCCTACAGTGCTGAAAGTCATTTTCTTGAGCTTCATATGTAAACTGCTGTAAATATAATATTAAATACAGTAATGGACAGACTCAGACTGTATAATCGTCTCTCTGTTCTGTGTGATGGAGATGATCTGAGGATTATTGCATCTTGTTCATTCCTGTTTTTAGCATCTTTTTTGAATGATTACTACTAATATTCTTAATAAACCTCTGCAGTTGTGTTTAATATGTCTCCTTTCCTGAGATATTTGTTCCCCTTCATGAGCTCGTAATGTATAGTAATATATAAGTAATATGCTGGAAGGAGAGATCATTACAATAGTCCAGTCTGGAGAGAACAAGAGCTTGGACAAGCAAGTCCTAGCGGTCCAGTCCCACTGCTGTGTTTATGGGGCTCGCAGGAGGAGCTGGCGGAGGAGTCTGAGACGGATCTCTGTCTTTCTCAAAACTCAGCCACTCTCTCATGCCCAAACCAGAAGCATCGGCAGGCCCGTCCCATCCGGCAGAGAGCATGTTGTTGGCCCGGTCTATCTCTGAGGAGAGTTGAGACGGATGTTTTAAGCCTGTCTCCTCCCTCTCTCCAGGAGTCGGACATGACGGCCCTTGCCATGGCCGGTGGATACATAGATTAGATAGATTAGAGCAGGGATTCCCAAAGTGTGGTACGCGCACCCCCAGGGGTACGCGAGCTGCCACCAGGGGGTGCGCGAGAGGAAAAATATAATGGCGGTCTGTTTTTTTTAAGTGGGATTTTTCCATACAATAAAAAAAAAAACATGAACAGTAAACATTTCCTTTGTAATCGCTTTTATTTTAAATAAAAAAACTATAATTTATTCGTTTTTGATAGAAACGTAGAAGACAGCTGCTGTCTTCCCCTACGCACTGCAGCCGCTAGGCTATATGTCACGTGATCAACTTCTAAAATTCAAATGTGCTTTTGCGCGTTGGCTGGCGCTGAGCCAGTGCAGTCATAAATCACAACCATTGAGTGTTTTCAACCACATAATGTTTATTTTAGGTTTCAGACATTTAAATACTTATAAGTACTAGCAAAACAATGATTTTGATTTTGCTGATTTCTATGGAAGCAGCAATAATAATCCTTTTCATTATAATAAGACGACACGTTTTATTCATATCAGATACACATTGCGTAAGTAGCTTCACATTTTACCCTATTCTAAGGCCTCTTACTTTCATGTATTTCGTGAGAAGACGTGTTGTAAATCCAACAGATCCGATTCTCTGAACTGTGGCTCAAACTAACATGGCGCCGCCCATCGCGCATACAGCTCAACTAACTCGATCGTTTTGAAGGTGTTTAAACAACAAAACACATCCACTTACACATATTTGACAATCGGAATGTCAGTGTTTAATGCTATAGCTAATACCTTTGTGAATATTTTTGATAAAAAATGACATAAAAGCAGATCATCATTCATTCAGCGCTGTGTTGTGGTTGCGCTGTGTCACGTGACAAGCAATGACGCGTCACCATGGAAACATTAAAGTGACAAGTTCTAAATAATGGTCGCCTTGAAAAACTCACGCTGGGGGGTCAGTTAGAATAGTTTAAACTTACGTGTGAAAGGGTTAAAAGTGGAAGCTTGTGCGTAGCTTTGTTGCATTATATTGAAACTTTGTTGATGTTGTTATTGTCATGCGTGTTCTGGTTATTTGAGCATGATTAAACATGAGTCTTTATATGGCGATAAAACAAAGCTTTGTTGCGTTTTGTTTTTTTAAGTGGGGATTGGGGGTGCGCCAACCCGGTTGGGACATAGAAGGGGGTGCGCAGGAAAAAAAGTTCCGGGAACCACTGGATTAGAGGAGAGATTCCTTGCCAGACTGGAGGCAATTCCTGTTGCACACCATGGCGATGTTGCAAGCCTACCAGGCCGACTGAATGAAGGGCCTTATCAAGGCGAGGGAGTGTCTCCAGATGCAGTCCTGGAGCTCCGGCGCTCCACAGACCTCCTGAAGTCCAGAGCCATCGGCCGCTCTCTTCCTGCAATAGTTGCCATTGAGTGGCATCTGTGGGTAAACCTTTTGGGGCTCAAGGAGAAAGAAAAGTCTTCCGGGCTTTAACCCTCTGGGGTCCAAGGTGTTTTTGGGGTTCTTGAGATGTTTTGACATACTCTGACATTTGTGCTTTTTTCAGTTGCTTATAAACATATTACTGGCAATGGTGTAATCACACTCTATTTAGCACACACAGGGCTACCATAATGTGTTATCAACATGTATGTACATTTTTGTATTTTTGAGAGAATATTGTTTATGCGTGGTTATTGAAAAAACTAAAACTTAAAGTTTCTGAAATAAGGCAACAAAACACATACTAAATATGTGTCCACAAGACTTTTGACTAATGGATGTTGTTGCCTAGAGTTTTTTCTTCAAAATGATCTGAAAATCATCCTGCCTTATCATTCACATAAAACAATAGATTGGTTTAAATTTAAAAATGACACTTTTTGTTTGGAAAGGCAATATGCGCAGGGGTGTGACCTGCTGTGATTCACACCTGAGAAGACAATGGGCCCGCATAATGAGCGCATAATGGAGCTGCATACTAATGACCCTTTCATTCAGGTGTGTCACTGAGCCACAAGAATGCAATGACAATATATATATATATATATATATACACTCACCGGCCACTTTATTAGGTACACCTGTCCAACTGCTCGTTAACACTTAATTTCTAAGCAGCCAATCACATGGCGGCAACTCAGTGCATTTAGGCATGTAGACATGGTCAAGACAATCTCCTGCAGTTCAAACCGAGCATCAGTATGGGGAAGAAAGTTGATTTGAGTGACTTTGAACGTGGCATGATTGTTGGTGCCAGAAGGGCTGGTCTGAGTTTTTCAGAAACTGCTAAGCTACTGGGATTTTCACGCACAACCATCTCTAGGGTTTACAGAGAATGGTCCGAAAAAGAAAAAACATCCAGTGAGCGGCAGTTCTGTGGGCGGAAATGCCTTGTTGATGCCAGAGGTCAGAGGAGAATGGCCAGACTGGTTCGAGCTGATAGAAGGGCAACAGTGACTGAAATAACCACTCGTTACAACCTAGGTATGCAGCAAAGCATTTGTGAAGCCACAACACGCACAACCTTGAGGCGGATGGGCTACAACAGCAGAAGACTCCACCGGGTACCACTCATCTCCACTACAAATAGGAAAAAGAGGCTACAATTTGCAAGAGCTCACCAAAATTGAACAGTTGAAGACTGGAAAAATGTTGCCTGGTCTGATGAGTCTCGATTTCTGTTGAGACATTCAGATGTTAGAGTCAGAATTTGGCGTAAACAGAATGAGAACATGGAACCATCATGCCTTGTTACCACTGTGCAGGCTGGTGGTGGTGGTGTAATGGTGTGGGGGATGTTTTCCTGGCACACTTTAGGCCCCTTAGTGCCAATTGGGCATCGTTTAAATGCCACGGCCTACCTGAGCATTGTTTCTGACCATGTCCGTCCCTTTATGGCCACCATGTACCCATCCTCTGATGGCTACTTCCACCATGTCACAAAGCTCTAATCATTTCAAATTGGTTTCTTGAACATGACAATGAGTTCACTGTACTAAAATGGCCTCCACAGTCACCAGATCTCAACCCAATAGAGCATCTTTGGGATGTGGTGGAACGGGAGATTCGCATCATGGATGTGCAGCCGACAAATCTGCGGCAACTGTGTGATGCCATCATGTCAATATGGACCAAACTCCCTGAGGAATGCTTCCAGCACCTTGTTGAATCTATGCCACGAAGAATTGAGGCAGTTCTGAAGGCAAAAGGGGGTCCAACCCGTTACTAGCATGGGGTACCTAATAAAGTGGCCGGTGAGTGTATATATATGCCTATAAAATACAAAATTGGTTCACAGTTCCAATTATTTATTTATTTTTCAAATTGTGCTTGCAAATTGTATAATATCAAATGTAAAAATGTATAGTAATTGTGCAGTTAATTATCATACTGTTTTTACAGAAAGTTTGGGAATGTATCCCAAATGTGTCACTAATAAAACACAATACAAATAATTTAAAGAGGAGGCTTATATTGAGCTTTTAAGATTTACCTAAGATTTATTTATATGTAGCCTACATATATTTTTGCTATTTTAATAAAAAGGTTACAATTACAACAACAATTAAAATTTTAACTATATTTCAAATGTAATCTTTCTTTGTATATACTAAAGTATACATTTTATCATACATATTTCACAGTTGCGGATTAATTAGTTTGAATATAGCCTACAATCGAACAAACACTATAATAACATCTTAGCAAACAAGCTTATTTAATGTGGCAGTATTTTACAGTAAAAACGACATCTTGTCTTTCATATGTAACATATCGTTTTTATGATTAGGACATATAAATGTTAATTTGCAGTTTAATACGTTGTTTATACAAAAAATATTTTATTTCAACATATTTCAGTCGATTTTTACTCATCTCAGTATTGGAATATAGTTAGGTAAAAGCTGTTCATTCATTCACACACAAAAACGCGATTCAAACAGTCTTTTTGTTTACAGACACTATTCCATATCGCGACTAGCACAAAGCACTTGAAAATAAAGAATGTACCTATTTCCTCGGCTGGATCCGTTGCTCCTCCAAATGAAACTACCTGTAGCCTACTTCTGAGGTAATTTTTTCCAGGATTATTATTAAGATAGTACTATTATTCCTCACAGCGTCGTAAATCTGAGTCTCTTTCGGTGGTTATCCAGCTGATGTGGGCGTGGATCGCCTCAGAGCATTTGTGTTTGAATAGAGCGCGCGCTCCGTGGGCGTGGTCAAATTAACTTTAATGAGCTGAGACGAGAACGACTATCATCTCTCTCTTTTCGTACAGATTACATAAAATGAGAAAAAAAAAATTTTATATGAATTACTTCATTTAAAAGAAGATAATTCAGGCTTCATGCCTGTGTGCCTGTATACCTGTTTGACTGAGTATTTGCAGAGTTACAGATGATTTTTCGGACGCGTTTCAGAATGGACTTCACTGACAGAGAGAACGCAGAATGCGCATCATGTTTATTTTTCTTTATTAGGCGAAAAGCACAACACTTTGTTTTTATTATGAGGTTCCACAAAAAAAATACAAACTTAACAGGATCGAATGATGTACAACACTTATATGTAAGATCAAAATTAACAGAGTAATTTGAGTCTCTTTTGCACTGATAAGGAAAAAAGTGAGCTGGTATCGCCGGCGAGACCGCCGACCCCAGAGAGTTAATAACACCATTGAGACAGTAGTCAGAAGTTCAGGGAGGCGAAACTTAAATCAGTGGTGCTTGAGAAATACATCCCAGATCTATCTTCCAGAACATTTGTAGTGTTGATAAAGGAGGCTGGATCTGATCTGTTTTCCTCAGAGTAAACAGCACATTATAATCCATGTGTAGAAACACTCCCTGAAAACAGTTAATATCTGCTATAGAGACGCTCATGTAGTTTGTGCAAATACTTTCTGTTTGACCAAACTGGAGCTGATGCTAATAATGACTTTTAAATACTTTAAAAACTGTTTTATAATTCAGGAGTCATGGATAGTGGATAACGTCCTCGGGTTACGACTGTAACCCTTGTTCCCTGAGAAGGGAACGAGAACTGCGTCGAATGACACTTTGGGGGAACGCCCCTCAGCGTAGCGCCTCTGAAGCATGAATGAAACTGAGCCGATCTCCGATTGGTGCAACGTCATGACGTAATCTGTGACGACACATAGGCGGAACTATAAAGGGACGCCGGCAAAACAAAATGTCAGCCTCTGTGATGAGGCAAGCGCTCCCAGGCAGGGGAAGGCGTGGCCAAGGGACGCAGTTCTCGTTCCCTTCTCAGGGAACAAGGGTTACAGTCGTAACCCGAGGACGTTCCCTTTCGAGGGAACTCCAACTGCGTCGAATGACACTTTGGGGGAACGAGTACCCACTACGCCACAACGTACCCTGCCTGCCCTAGTGTGAAGCTGCTCACAGGCACACTTAGGACGCGAGCACAAGAGAGCCGGGTGTCGACGGAATGTCCAGACTGTAAAACCTAATAAAGGTATGGGGGGTAGCCCATCCTGCTGCATCGCAGACCTCCTGGATGGGGGCCCCCGCGAGAAGGGCTCTAGAGGACGCCATGCCTCTGGTGGAATGAGCCCTCACGGCCAAAGGTGAAGGCAAACCGCGCACCTGGTAGGCCGTGGAAATCGCGTGGACAATCCAGTTGCTGATGGTCTGTTTTGAGGCGGGAAGCCCCTTCCTGGGCGACCCGAAACACACCAGCAACTGGTCCGACTTCCGCCATGAAGAGGACCTCTGAATGTAAATACTCAGTGCTCTGACAGGGCAGAGCAAGTGAAGTCTCTCTTCATCTGCCATCACGTGAGGTGGAGGATGAAAAGCCTGCAGAACCGTAGGCCGTGCCGCACTGGACGGCACCTTAGGCAAATAGCCGGGCCTAGGGTGAAGAATGGCCTTAATGTTGCCTGGAGCAAACTCCAGGCACCCGTTAGATATGGAGAGCGCCTGGAGATCTCCTACCCTCCTCAGAGAGGTAATGGCCAACAGAAAAGCCACCTTCAGCGACAAGTTCTTGGCCTCAGCCGACTCTAGCGGTTCGAAGGGGGCCTCAGCCAACCCTTCAAGAACCACTGCCAGGTCCCATGTGGGAACCCTGGTACGAGCCGCAGGTCTCATCCTCCATGCCCCATGGAGGAAACGTACGACCAACTGGTGTCTCCCCAGAGGCCCATCACTCAGAGGAGCGTGGAAAGCCGCAATGGCAGCCACGTACACCTTGAGTGTGGACGGGGTAAGACCAGTGGAGAAGCGATCTTGGAGGAACTCCAGCACTGAAGCCACTGGGCAGTTAACTGGGTCCACCTCACGCTCCCTACACCAAACGGTGAAGACGTTCCACTTTAAGCCGTACAATTTCCTCGTGGATGGAGCTCTAGAGCTGAGTATGGTCTCCACTACTCCAGCTGATAGGCCGGCCTCTAGGTACTGTGCCCCCTCAGGGGCCAGACCCACAGTTTCCATAACTCGGCCCGAGGGTGAAATATTGAGCCCTCTGCCTGTGTCAGCAGGTCCCTCCTGAGGGGAATCTCCCAAGGAGGGCCGTCCAGGAGCAAAATTATGTCGGAGAACCATACTCGGGCCGGCCACAACGGGGCTACCAACAGTAGACTGATCCCGTCGCGACGGACTCTCTCTAGAACTCCCGGGAGCAGAGCGATCGGGGTCAATGCATACAGACGTAGCCTCAGCCACGTCTGCACCATGGCATCCAACCCCAGCGGGGCTGGATGGGAGAGGGAAAACCACAGTGGACACTTCCACTGGGCCGAACCTCTGAGATATTGACTCCACCACCTCGGGGTGGAGTCTCCACTCCCCGGGCCTCAGCCCCTGTCTCGACAGGATGTCTGCTCCCTGATTTTGACTCCCCGGGATGAATGTTGCTCTTAGAGACAACAACTTCCCCTGGGACCACAGGAGGATCTGATGCGCCAGTCTGCATAGAGGGCGACACCTCAGACCCCCCTGATGGTTTATATAGGCCAATAACCGACATATTGTCTGACCTCACAAGGACATGATGACCTTTGAGGTCCGGCAGGAAGCTCCTCAGAGCTCGGAACACCGCCAACATCTCCAGGCAGTTTATGTGCCAGGAGGCATGATGGTCCTGCCATAGGCCTGTCGTGAAGCGGCCGTCCATGACCGCGCCCCAGCCCGTGAGGGAGGCGTCTGTCGAAACGGTTCTCCGGCGACATGACGCTCCCAACACTGGCCCTTGGGACAGAAACCAAGCTTTCTTCCACATAGATAGGGAACGAAGGCATCTGTGCGTAACCCTGATCATGCGGAACGGGTTTCCCCTCGGGGAGAACCCCTTGGTTCTTAACCACCACTGAAGGGCCCTCATGTGCAGCAGGCCGAATGGAATGATACTGGACGCTGCTGCCATGAGCCCCAACACTCTCTGGAAGTGCTTTACAGTGATGGCTTGGCCTAGCCTTATCCCGGACACTGTGGTCAGGATGGACTCGATCCGCGCGGGAGACAATTGTGCCCGCATCGTGACCGAGTCCCACACCACTCCCAGGAACGTAGTTCTCTGGGCTGGTGTCAACACGCTCTTTTTCGTGTTGAGTCTCAACCCCAGGCTCTGGATGTGGGCGAGGACGACATCTCGATGCCGAACCGCCAGCTCCTGTGACTGTGCAAAAATCAGCCAGTTGTCGATATAATTGAGCACCCTGATGCCCTGAAGCCTCAGCGGTGCCAGAGCTGCATCCATACATTTGGTAAATGTGCGTTGGGAGAAAGCTAGGCCGAACGGAAGAACCCGATATTGGTACGCTTCGCCCCCGAAAGCGAACCTCAGGAACTTCCTGTGAGATGGAAGGATGGATATGTGGTAGTATGCGTCCTTTAGATCTATCGTGACAAACCAATCCTCGGACTGGATTTGACTCACGATAATGGGAATAGTGAGCATCTTGAACCTGAATCTCCTCAGAGAACGGTTCAGGTGCCTGAGATCTATTATTGGACGCAACCCCCCATCCTTCTTGGGAACTATGAAGTAGCGGCTGTAAAACCCGTACTCCCTGTCCGGTGGAGGAATACAATCTATAGCCTCCTTTGCCAGCAGGGAGTTTACTTCCTGTTCCAATACCCGACCCTGCACTGGGTCGACTACAGTCCAGACCACCCCGTTGAATCTGGGTGGGCAGGAACTGAACTGCAGCCTGTACCCATTTTGAATGGTGCGCAGGGCCCAAGGAGAAATATTCATAAGATTTTTCCATGCCTCGAAAAATTTTACCAAGGGAACCAGGCTCTCGAGCCTGGTTTCGGGTATTAATCGGGATTCGTTCTCGGCCCCCTGAAGCGGATTCCTGGCAGGGCTGAAACCAACAACGATTCTCGATGGGCGGACGCGAATGCTGCCTGACCACAAGCCTGTGGGGCGGACAGTGCAGCCTGCGTTCGCTGGATACCGATGTGTCCTGAAGCGTGTTTAACGGCGGGAGAGCAACATCGATTTCCTGCGGGCTCCGTGAAGGAGACGACCTCGATCGTTCCACCACAGGTGGGGCCGCCCGCAGAGATCCTAGACCAGCTAGGACCTCTTCGACGAAGCCTTTTTAGCCTGCAGGACGGCCCTCGGGTCGCCCTGCTTCTGCTGAGGCTTCGCCTGAGAGCGCTGTCTATGCCCCCAGGCTCCTTGAGGGGGGGCTTTAGACGAAACGCTCTGTTTTTGAGCCTGTCTATAGGCGGAGGAGCTGGTGGATGGCTGTGGCTGCGGCTGCCCACTGGGAGCAGACTTCTTAGACACCGAGCGGTGAGGGAGATATTGCTTGAAGGCCGCTGATTGTCTTTTCGCCTCCTGAAACCTGTCGACGACGGTATTAACGGCGTCGCCGAACAGGCCAGAAGGCGAAATCGGGGCATCAAGGAGGAACGCCCTGTCTTTCTCCTTGATGCCCGTAAGGTTTAACCATAAATGTCTCTCCGAGACCACCATTGCCGCCATGGAGCGACCGACCGCGCGGGCCGTCTCCTTGGTGACTCGGAGAGACAAATCAGCGACCTTCCTCAACTCCGAAATGTCTTCCGGAGTTGGGCCCTCGCCCTCATCGATGTCTTTAAGAAGGTCAGCCTGGTACGCTTGGAGCATAGCCATGGTGTGAAGACTCGCACCAGCCCGACCCGCAGCCATATAAGCCCTGTCCACTAGCGATGATGTGTCTCTACACGGCTTAGTGGGCAGCACCGGGGCTTTAAGGGATGACGCCGACTCAGGGGATAAATAATTCGCTAGAGGCTGTTCCACCCGCGGCATCATCCCATAACCGTTCTCTCGTGCCCCCATGATGTTACTGTAGTTCAAAACAGGGGGATTGGAAACACGAGAGGAATGCGGTTTCTTCCACGATTTACACAACTCGTTGTGCAAATCGGGAAAAAACGGCAAGCCCCAGTGATGCGGTTGTTCCCTGTGCTGCAGGAAGCGCTCATCCAGCTTACTTTTAGTATGCGCTTCCTGCTTATCTTGTGGCCAGCTGATATTTAAATGGGCCACTGCACGGGAAACAACCTCCACCAACTCCTCATACGCAGGGACACGGGGCGGCGAATCGTCCCCGAAATCCCCGCCCTCGATGCTGAGCGACTCTACCTCCTCAGAGGCAGACAGCTCAAACATCGGATCCTCGACTCGCGCAGAAGAAGCCACGGGGCGCGGGGCGCCGCCTCAGCAGACGCGGGTCCCGCACCACGGGGCTCGCGAGGCTGACCATCTTTGTCGAAGATAGCCAGCCGGGAACGCAGCACACGGATTGTCATTTTCTCACAATCCTCGCAAGCAGCCCCCTCGAGAGCTGCCTGCGCGTGCTGCATTCCCAAACAATGTGTGCACAGTTGGTGTGTGTCCCCGCCCGTGATGTAGCGAGGGCAAGGATGCACACACTTCCTGAAGCTCACACTCGCCATTTCACTCACTCAGTAACAGACAACAATAAATAAGACAAACAGTCACAGATAGCGCTTGCTGAAGAACAGAAAGCTGACATTTTGTTTTGCCGGCGTCCCTTTATAGTTCCGCCTATGTGTCGTCACACATTACGTCATGACGTTGCACCAATCGGAGATCGGCTCAGTTTCATTCATGCTTCAGAGGCGCTACGCTGAGGGGCGTTCCCCCAAAGTGTCATTCGACGCAGTTGGAGTTCCCTCGAAAGGGAACTTTTAAGTAACAAAACAATTTATTTTATTTCTAGAATTGAACGGCATGCAGGAAACTGCTAAAATAAGGAAGTGAAACTAGCAGTAATGCTCTCGTGTGCAAAAGAATATCCTTGTGTTCAGAGCAGATGTGTGTTGCAGTGCGGTTCACAATATACACTTCTCAGACATGTTTAACACACATGTAAAGACACTTAACTGTGGTATTGTGTCAATAAATATAAATGATTTACACACTCAGATTGTCAGGAGTGTGACAGCGCCAAAATGTGTGTTACATGGTTCATGATACTTTAACATATACACATGTAGTGCCTCTCCCTTAGGTTTAAGCGGGAGCGGCCCTGGGTTAGTTTATTGTTAGATCTCTCTAAGTAGCCTCTGAATATTATTAACTTTATTTCAATAAACCCTTATCTCAATATTGGTGTGCTTATGAACAGACTAAAATAAACACAAAGTCTTGTAAGTGAAATAGAAACCTTAAGTTGTTTACTGAAATAAAATAGTAAAATGTGAATAGCAATTGAAAATAAAATTAAAATAAAGACCACAGACACATACACTGTCAAGAGTTCAGGTGAGAAAACAGACCAAACTTTCAGAGATTAATTTGGACTCTGGCTTCATACTGTCATTGTGAAATAGTACTGATCTAAGCCATTACGATCCTAAAAGGGACTTCCGACATGGGTCATAATAGGCTAAAATAGACTGTTGTTTGTGAAATGAGGACAGTTTTACTCTTTTCGATCATATCATTAAATCATAATTTTCTTAAGCAGTGAATTACCTGTCAGCTTGCACTAATTATGAGACTGCAGTCAGTGTTGCAGAAACAAAGGAGGTAATGATTAGGGATGGGAACTGTAAAATAATATGTTGGGTTCCTTTAACGATTATTTTAGTTTAGTTTAACTTTAAGAAAGGAATATTTGGCAAAATTCCATTAGAGTCTTTATTTTCTTTTATTTGCCTACTCAAGTTCTGGTTAAAACTCACTAGACATGCTAATTCTGTGCATTTTGGGCACTTTTTGTGTGAAATCACATTTATTTTTGTCCATCAAAAGTGTGCTTTCACTTTAATTTAGCGTGAGCAATGCAGCAAAAAACAGATTCGAAACCCCCGCTTCACTGCAGCTCACGCGCCGCTCCTGCTCGACGCTCACGCGCTGCTCCCGGTGTGAATACACTCATTGCTTAACATGCACGCCGAAAAAAATACGCGCAGCTCACGCATGCGGTGTGAAACGGCCGCTAGATACACGCCATCGTGTAGGCTACACATAAATCTCTGACCCATCGGCCATCGTCGTCTTCCTCGTCTAATTTCTGTCGCTCTACATACATCATCTGGTATAATGGAAACGATTGGCTGTGAGCTACGTATAGGCGCATTTGATAGACATTCTTAGCACCCAATAAACGGCTCTGGGCATTCGTAATCCACGCCTCAAATACGAGAAAATGAACATGTGGTTCCCAGACCCAAGTCTCAACGAGAATTGGGTCTGGCGTTAGCCAGGCTACCCGAAAATTATACTAAAGCAAAATCTTGATATAAAACATTAAAACTGTCCGTGGAAGTTGAGTCGTCCTGCAGCCAGCCCCCTCAAGTTGCAGCAGCCACAGCCGCGAGGACGCGGTAGGCGCGAATTTGACGCGCTATTCGCGTCTGGTGTGAACGCAGCATTAAAGGAGTGATTGATTGGTCGCGTCACTGTCTGCAAAAAAATACTTCGGCCGGGCCTTAAAGGTATAGCGGAGGATCTTTCCGAATTTTAGAGAAAACCCGCCCTCTCCAATTTTTTTAAAAATGCACATGCGCAACACTCTATTTGACTTGTGCCAGGGCTAGCATCGCTAATCATAGCTTACATTCACTTTTACTAGCAGTGATTTTAAGTGGATTTCTCCAAATAGCATGACAAACTTTACCTGTCTAGTAGAATCTTCGCGACTGCGGCATCAGTGGGAAGCCCAACCTGTGCTTTTAGCGCACGCCAGCGTGTGAAATATTCACCCAAAATCACTCTGGTCTTGTTTCTATATTCTGCGGCCTTTCTCTTCTTATCATACACTTCGTATACATTTTTTCTCTTTCGAGCCTCAGCCATTTTCAAAGGAATGGCTGAAACCGTAACTCATCACACATAATACACCTGAAACTGCGCATGCGCAGAAAGCGAAAACTACATAGGGACGAGCACGTACGACGGCCTTACGTAAACATATCACCAGAATGATTGACACTTAGGTGGACCAATAGTATAGGCTACCCACCCGGAAAAAGAAAATCCTCCGCTATACCTTTAATGTCTGATGTCGGGTTACACTTGAAGCAAATCATCTACACAATTATTTAGTTTTCCTATTTAATGACCGACAATTTAGTTGTAGGCCTAATAATAATTTTGGCATAAGGCTTATTAGCGTTAGGCTATAGCCTGAAAGGTCTGATTTAGCCTGTGGACTGTTACAACAGTAATGCTTTTTTTTTTCACAATGACATTTGAGTTCATGATTTTAATGTTTTTTATTTTTATTTTTTTTGTGGCAGACTAAAGACTAATGACTGACTGTTGATCTTTGAATAAAAATATATGTTTGGTTCAGGTTTGAACCAAAACATATTTTGAACCAAAACCTGACATATTGAATCAATACCAACCACCCACCCACCCCTCGTCCCTACACGTCAACAATCTAAATATATCCAAGTATCAGCATCACGCTTGTTGCATTAAACCATCCAGCTGTATTAATGACGTGTTGCTAATTTTGTATGAACCGGAAGTTTTCACCAGCATTACTTCAGCATTGAGACTTATTTCCAATGAAAAAGATAAATGAAAGGAAATCTCCATCTCTCATCTCTCATCTCTAGGTCAGTCGTCACTCAAAGAAACTGGAACTGGATGCGGATATACAACAAAGCAAGCAGCTGATTTATTTTTGATATCTCAATTTTAACTTTTTCATTTCAGGTGGTATGTCATTCAAGTGCATGTACTGCTAAGCATTTCGGGTATTGACAACATGCGTGTTGCTATGGCTTATGTGGGTATTGGCAACATACTCGTTTAGGTCATCCAGGTAAGGGCAACATACTTGTTGCTTAAGGCTTTCCGGTATTGTTGGTAGCATGCTGTTTCTCAAGTTTTCAGGTATTGGCAACAAGGTTTGTTGCCTTGGCTCACTCAGGTAACTGCAAAAGCATCCAGATTGCGCTGTCAGTTGGGTTTGGGGGATGTTGGCATATGGTTTTGTTTTGGGGGGTTATTGCTGCTCTCCCTGCTCTTATCCATGCTAGGCTGCATGGATGCGCATGGAGTTCTCGCCCAGAACGGAACCATACCACCAATCCAAACTGTATGCTAATTGTCAATCGTATTTGACGATAGTGGTCCTGACAGAACTGAAATTTGAGCAAAAAGTTTTTGGAAATCCACATCCTGACGGGACTTTGTTTGAATGGATTTTGGCTTGCTACTGAATTGTTAACACGCACATAGAAACACACAAGGAGAACAAGGAGATTTATTGTAAGAGTCAGTTTATTTTTCATTAATATTAAAGTAGTTAAGTTGCCTTTACATCCTTAACTCGCTGTTAATTTATCCATTGCATGGGTGACCTTATCCTTATCAATCATCCAAACATTTGCCTCCCCGAGAGATTTTGCAGGAGCCGCCACTGCAAGGGTGAAACTGTTAATAATGTAGACAGATCTCTAGGCTGGAGCCACCCCAGAGACTGCTATATGTTGTACTACCCTGCTTGGCTAGTCCTTATGTGTATCCATCACAGTGCCTCCCTCCGGGGTAGGACGTGGCTTCCACAGCGTTCCCTTCACCAAGGGCACGCTTTCCCAGCGTTATCCAATAAGTTACACTGAGTGGGTCTTGCGGAACAGCAGTGACTGACCTTCTCTGATTAGAGCTCCTACTTTCTGCCCAACACTCGGTCAGGCCAGGAGGCTCAAGCGGAGCGCTGGAAGGGCCAGCACTACGTAGATACAATGCTTTCAATCGCCTTAGTGAGGACAGCTGTCTCGGCCCAGCAATTAGCACAGAAAAAGCAAATAATCTGAAAATGGGACAAATCGAAACTAGCTGTTTGGAGAGTGCTCCACTTATGTGCTATTAAATTGAAACTGCAATACTTTCAGACGCGGTTGTTATTTTAAAGTAGGAACGCGTCTAATTAAAATACAGATATGTTTGAAGGTAAAACTTTAAAATAAGCAGAGAATCGAAAATAGCCTTACCTGGTTACAGATAGTAATTACAGATTCCTGCCATGTCCACAGACTGGCAGCTTGTCCTTGAATAAATTAGTTGATTAGATATGTTTTATTGAACAAATGTTTAATTTATTTAACTGTCATTTTAACTGATGATAATAATAACTGTAATTTAATAATACAGTTTATATCAGTGTTAATTTTGTCAGCAAATTTTGATTTAGTTTTAGTCTTAGTCTTTTGACTAAAATGCCATTTAGTTTTAGTCATATTTTAGTCATCTGAATTGTTTTAGTTTTAGTCTAGTTTTAGTCGACGAAATACAATAACATTTTAGTCGACTAAATCTACAGTAGATTTAGTCGACTAAAATATAATGGGTTTAGTTCAATTGTAATGCGTTAATTTAGAATTTCTCTAAAATTTCCAAACCCATACTCCCGGAGAAAACATCTATTAACCTATTAATATGAATGATTTTTAAGTTTGAACATGCAATACAGATACAGATTTAACTGCTGTTACTTAAAAAATATCTTAAAATGAAATAAAACCACTTTTCCTAAAGTACAACACAGTCTTCTTTACAATGAATGATATATTCATTCCTTATAACTACTTACACATCATTCTTTATTCTTTCAAGCAGACATATTTATTTGTATGAATAAAATATAATTAATCCTTATTAAAGCTATTAACAAACAGTGAATGCTTTTCTCTTTTTCTTTTGTTGCTTGATCAAAATTAAGGACACGGACCGCATTAGGTTTATTGCCACTGTCACTTTAAGACGTCGGATCATGTCCAATGACATGCGGATACAATTGCACTGATGCACATCCGACACACTCACAGTTTAAGACATAACCAGCATAGTTTACATGAATACTCTCCAAAACGGACATTTAGACATACTGTTGTGTATTTCTCCATTCAGACACGAAAGAGAGCTCAATTCAGTAGCCTACTCGCGCGCTGTAGGTGTATTGTGCATGACTGCACGCTTCGGGTTAGGTGTGTGCGCACAGAAAACCGCACCGAATAGAGCTCTTTTTTGCATCGTCACTCTTATTCAGAGATCTATATGTCTGCCCTACTCATTCTCTCAGACGTTCACATTTTTTAACGTTTTATGACCGCGGGGTAGATCACGTTACAGTAGCCTACAAATGTGCGCATCTTCCACACACGCAGGACATCAGTTCTGACGGATCGCTTCCCAAATCGTCACTATCTAACATTTTCGTCCAGTTTTTATTCGTTGACGAAAATGTCAATAGATTTTCGTCATAGTCTTTGTCATTCAAAACTAGGTTTTATTTAGTTATCGTCTCGTTTTCGTCTGTGAAAAAATGTCGTTGACGAATAATTTTCGTCGTTATTTTCGTCAACGAAATTAACACTGGTTTATATAAACCGTGATATTTTCTGAGAGGGTAATCATACTGTGAAACTCTCATGGGCTCTCAGGGCGGGAGGGGGCGGAAGTCGCAGGAGGGCGCGTTCGGCGCCAAGCGGACTGAGGCGTCTGAGCCGGCGGTTGGGTGGCAGCCGCTGGCCGCGGGGTCAGAACATGTTTGGTAGCCTCAGTCTGCTTCTGGGCTGCCGAGAACTGTTGGGCAGAGTCCTCGACCGCGCCGCCAAAGAGGCCAGCCTGGGACATGGGGGAGTTGAGGAAGTGGGTTCGCTCAGCCTTACGCATATCAACCAGGTTAGCCAGAGATGTCTGAACACGCATCTGGACATCACCTGACCCAGGGAGTGTGCGGTCACCTTCGTTGCTTGTAGAGCGAGGTCGTGGCGGCAGGCAGCTCTTGGATAAGCCCTGAATCAGCCCTACCCTCGTGCATGTCATTGAGCACCCTGAAGGATGGCAATAACATGCAGTGAGGCGGTAGCCTGCCCCGCAGCTCTATAGGTCTTTGCCACTGGAGTAGACAAAAAACCTACAGGCATTGGAGGGGTGCTTAGGGTCGCCAGGCCAGGTGGAGGCGCTGTGGGGGCACAGATGTGTTTCCACAGAACACTCCACGGGGGGAACCCCAGTGTACCCATGGCCGCGGCCTCTGCGAGGGCAGAGAAGGCGGAAGAGGCCGCTGAGCAGTCGCGAAAAGTCAAATGAGACTCCCACGAACTCATGACCTCTTCATGCACGTCCGGGTAGAAAGGATTTGGGTTCGCCTCCCCCACAAAACCAATCATCAGCCTTTAGTGCTCGGGACATGGCGGATGGTTCCACACAAGCCCGATACTCGCGGCGGCCCGGGAAAGCATAGCTGTCAACTCTGGATCAGACTCATTATGCTAGCACACCCGGGGGTGGAAGCACAGACGAGCCCTCATGTCCAGCTCATCTTGTGATGCGATGTGCATTGCGATGGTCATGTTCCCGCTGGGAGAACGTGACGCATCCACGAACGCTGTCTGAGCGTGATCGAAGCCCAAACACGTCCAAACAGTGCTCGTGCCCATCAGCTGAATCTATCAGAATAACGCACTCAGAAATAAACAGGCAGATCGTCTTTAGAAAGCCGTGCCGCGTGCACGCTCTTTTTGTGAGAGAAAAGCTCGCAGCAGTGCTGAAGCCTCAGGGAGAAACACACACGCTGTTCAGTTCAGCAGGCAGGAATGTGAACCTCGCTGGAACTCGCCATCACACCAACACCGACTGGAAGCTGCTCGTCTAGAAGATTCTCGAAGATAGTCAGAGAATGCAGAAGGCTGCAGGAGTGAAGAGAACTTTATATAGTTTATATAAGTTTACATAAGAAGCATTTTGAGTTTATAAAAGCTTAATCTTTACTGTTACTGACTCAGAGAAACATAGAGGAATGATGGGGTGAGAGGATAGAGAAACATAAAGGAAAATAGAAGTGGGGAACAGAGAAATCTGGAATGAAGACCTCTCATGTAGCCTTATTCTAATATGCCTGTTTCTCTCTGTCTGACACATGATAAATAATAAATCGAGATCTCTTGGCAAAGTAACTGGTGTAGCTTCCGTGATTCAACACTATGGGGAAAGCATGATTTTTAAATCTACACCTTCCTAACTTAAAACGCTGATAATGAGACTGCCACCAGTAGCTCTTGCCTCCTGGACATAAACACTGCACGCCAGAAATGATGTCACTTCCAGGACCCAGAATGACACGCTTAGTTAGATGTCAGTCTCTTCTCCTTTTATATCCGCTGAACGTACCGTATCCCAATCACTATAATGGCTGATCGCATCACCACAATTGTAAAGCTGCTTTGAAACAGTCTATATTGGTAAAAGCGCTATATAAATGAAGCTGACTTGACTTGACGCCTGAATCAACTAATCAAGGTCTTTGAGTTTACTTGAATATCTCAGTCAGGTGTGTGTATGAGGAACCCGGCTTTATGTAAAATCATTGAAATAAAAATATTAGCAACACTGAACCAATCAAATTAACAGTGAAATTGTAAATGGTTTGCAGCAACTATAGCAAACATTTCTTGGACAGGAAAAAGTTGAGCAATTCAGTTGTAGAAAGAAGAGGAAGTGTTTTCTGAATGTGTGAGAGTTCACATCCGTCCGCCTAAACTGGGTTCAGAGATGATGTAGTGTGTGTGTGTTTAACAGTGCGGTCAAACTAACTGAGTTCTCAACGCCAGCGATGACACGCTTCTGAAACACCATTACTGTGGACAGCAGGTTCGGTCCGACTACGGCATGATTGATATCTTTGTTCTCGGTGTGACTCAAGAAATCTATCAAGACCAGTTTCATTACAAAAGGAAATATTTAAAGATATTATAATTTTTTTAATTTCATTATATATTTTTGAGCACAAGGAAGAAGCATCTTGAGTGTCTTCAGAACATGGTGCCGATGACACACACTGACTTTCATAATGACACACACAACCGCCTCTTAAAGCTTCTCTGAAGTGCTTTAAACAGCTCAACCTGTGTCACAGGGAAAGGGAGAATCACTGGCGTTTGGTGTTTGTAGTGTTAATAAAGGAGTCTGGATCTGATCTATTTCTCAGGGCTGGAGAGAGTAAAGCAGAACATTATAATCCATGTGTAGAAACTCTTCCTGAAGACATTTAATATCTGCTTTACAGACGCTCATGAAGTGTGTGCAAATACGTACTCGGTTACTAACGTAACCTCGGTTCTCTCTAGAAGAGGGAACGAGTACTGAGTAATATCTTAAGCTAGGGGAAAACCTCTTTTCCACGAGATATTGAAGCCAAAAATTATCCTTAATTTTGAATTAATGTAAAACGCGTTGCGGCAGCATGCAGACATAGGCAAGGCGGCTCGCGTGCCTATTGGCTGTCCTGCGGCAACTGCAGCAGCCTATCGAGAGAGGCCCTGGGTGATGTCAGATCCAATGGGGGCGCCTCGCGCCCACTAGGTCACCTCCCGCCAAAGCGGGCGTGGCCTGGGCCTATAAATATAGCTCGATGGGCTGATATAATCTGATTTTTCATCTCTTCAGCGAAGCTCATGCATCGCTGGATCCGGAGTGAAGAAGCCGCGCCGTCTGAGAAAAGCTTTCTGCGGGACGAGCCTTTGCATCACAACCATCATTTAATGATAAAAATCCATCCAGTGGTTTTGTTTTAATCTCCTTATATGTATTCCCGTCTCAAATCGAGCCGTTTCACCGTGTGACGTCACACGGCGCATGACGCCCCTCCCACGGTTGTTGATTGACAGCAGTTTCAACACAGACCCGCCCTGAGCGAGCTCTCATCATAGTCCGTCATTGTTGATACACTGGAGCAGAATGGCGTCTCTAAGCGATTGTGGTGTTCTGTTCTTGGGTGCAATAACAAACACAGAAATCATTTTGATGTTCCTAAATTTGAACCGCTGAAGACGCAGTGGCTGAGTTTTGTTTATGATGGGAATATTCCCCACGAGCAACGTCAATGCTTTCATGTTTGCGCAAATAATTTATCGTAGACTTCTTTATAAACGAGGGTCAGTATAAAGCTGGTTTTGCTAAGAAGCTGCTCCTGAAAAAATAATCGGTACCAACTATTTGTGTCCCTGCTGCACCTCCAGAAGAAGGGAGTGTAAAGTTGTATTAACCTTTATATTAATCTTTGCAAATCGCGGGAACAAGTTTTTCTTGACCATTAGTTGTAACGTCAATCTGTCAATGAACTAACGTATACATCAGTAAACACAGCGTTCGTATCTCACTACTCTACCCTGCCAGTGCATACACAGATAGATCAAAGTGACGTTACGTTAACCAACCATTCAGAAACGTCCTGTTCGAGCCTTAACTGTCGAACTTCTTTGTGTATTTATAGCCCTTGTGTTTCACTTGTTACTTTGTCAGTTGTTGTACTTGTAATGGTTGCCTCTGTGACCCCCTGGTTTTGTTCCTTTGTTCCTCGAGTTCTATGTTATCTGTTTTATGTGTTACTTTATTAAATCACCCTGCGTTTAGATCTTCGTCTTCGCCTGCTTTCCTCAGCTTCGTTACACACACAAATAGCAACACTTCACTGTCATGCACTGACATAGTGTCACTATAGCAACTACAGCAACGGATGTAAACACTCAGTTCCTCAGATGAGAGGAAGTTAAAGTGTAAATTGCAGGTTACATTTTTCACGAAGATAATGCAATGTGCTTACTAAACATAAAGATAAGAACCACCCACAATTGGTTTTTATGTTTTTTTATACCAAAATGCTGCATATAATATTCTGAAAAGTTGGTACATTTTACAGTGGTTTTAAGCACGCCCCCTCCCTTCCACTAGGCTGGGCCTGACGTCTAAGGGACTCCTTTTCCTGTCTATGCTTGGCCTATGCTCCAAGCCTAGAGTTACCGTTAAACCCAATTTATACTTCTGCGTCGAACTCACGCCGTAGCTGCGTCGTAGGCTGTGTGTAGCGCGCGTACCCTTCGGCGTACCCTGACGTGCACCTCTCCAAAAATGTAACAGCGCGTCATTTCTACGCGGACGCAAGCGCTGTGATTGGTCTACTAGAACCGCTCCCCGGGCTTCACATGCTCCCTGTGGATGTGTAATTGCGCATCAACGCGAACAACGACGCAGAAGTATAAATGAAAACCAACGTGTAGTCTATAGCGTAGAGGCTCCGGCGTAGGTCCGACGCAGAAGCATAAATCAGCCTTTAGTCTAAACGGCAAGTAGGCTAGCAGTTATATTGGAGACCTAGCTAGCAAAAATGGTTAACTATAGTGTTTGTGCGGGATGTACGAATACAACAAAAACGGGAGAGAGGCTCCACAAGTTCCCCAAGGACAAACGACTGATTCGTGCCTGTAAGTGTTAGCATACCCGAGGTAGATCTCGGTAAGCCCGACCTGACCCGAGCACGTTGTGTCCGAGCCCAGCCTGGCCCGACACATTAACTGTAATTACGAGCCCGAGCCCGATTTAAACCCCACCATTTTTTAATATTTTTTTTTATTTTTAATACATTTTTTTATATGTTATAATGTTTAAAGGAGGAGCTGTAACTATATATAATGAAGAGGAGCTGTAACTATATGTAATGAAGAGGAGGAGCTGATGATGTTTAAAGGAGGAGCTGTAACTATATAAAATGAAGAGGAAGAGCTGATGATGTTTAGAGGAGTAGCTGTAACTATATATAATGAAGAGGAGGAGCTGATGATGTTTAAAGGAGGAGCTGTAACTATATATAATGAAGAGGAGGAGCTGATGATGTTTAAAGGAGGAGCTGTAACTATATATAATGAAGAGGAGGAACTGATGATGTTTAAAGGAGGAGCTGTAACTATATATAATGAAGAGGAAGAGCTGATGATGTTTAAAGGAGGAGCTGTAACTATATATAATGAAGAGGAAGAGATGATGATGTTTAGAGGAGGAGATGTAACTATATATAATGAAGAGGAAGAGATGATGATGTTTAGAGGAGGAGCTGTAACTATATATAATGAAGACGAAGAGATGATGATGTTTAGAGGAGGAGCTGTAACTATATATAATGAAGAGGAAGAGCTGATGATGTTTAGAGGAGGAGCTGTAACTATATATAATGAAGAGGAAGAGCTGATGATGTTTAGAGGAGGAGCTGTAACTATAAATAATGAAGAGGAGGAGCTGTAACTATATATAATGAAGAGGAAGAGCTGATGATGTTTAGAGGAGGAGCTGTAACTATATATAATGAAGAGGAGGAGCTGATGATGTTTAAAGGAGGAGCTGTAACTATATATAATGAAGAGGAAGAGCTGATGATGTTTAAAGGAGGAGCTGTAACTATATATAATGAAGAGGAAGAGCTGATGATGTTTAAAGGAGGAGCTGTAACTATATATAATGAAGAGGAAGAGCTGATGATGTTTAAAGGAGGAGCTGTAACTATATATAATGAAGAGGAAGAGCTGATGATGTTTAGAGGAGGAGCTGTAACTATATATAATGAAGAGGAGGAGCTGATGATGTTTAAAGGAGGAGCTGTAACTATATATAATGAAGAGGAGGAGCTGATGATGTTTAGAGGAGGAGCTGTAACTATATATAATGAAGAGGAAGAGCTGATGATGTTTAGAGGAGGAGCTGTAACTATATATAATGAAGAGGAAGAGCTGATGATGTTTAGAGGAGGAGCTGTAACTATATATAATGAAGAGGAGGAGCTGATGATGTTTAGAGGAGGAGCTGTAACTATATATAATGAAGAGGAAGAGCTGATGATGTTTAAAGGAGGAGCTGTAACTATATATAATGAAGAGGAAGAGCTGATGATGTTTAGAGGAGGAGCTGTAACTATATATAATGAAGAGGAAGAGCTGATGATGTTTAAAGGAGGAGCTGTAACTATATATAATGAAGAGGAAGAGATGATGATGTTTAAAGGAGGAGCTGTAACTATATATAATGAAGAGGAAGAGCTGATGATGTTTAGAGGAGGAGCTGTAACTATATATAATGAAGAGGAGGAGCTGATGATGTTTAAATGAGGAGCTGTAACTATATATAATGAAGAGGAAGAGCTGATGATGTTTAGAGGAGGAGCTGTAACTATATATAATGAAGAGGAAGAGCTGATGATGTTTAAAGGAGGAGCTGTAACTATATATAATGAAGAGGAAGAGATGATGATGTTTAAAGGAGGAGCTGTAACTATATATAATGAAGAGGAAGAGCTGATGATGTTTAGAGGAGGAGCTGTAACTATATATAATGAAGAGGAGGAGCTGATGATGTTTAAATGAGGAGCTGTAACTATATATAATGAAGAGGAAGAGCTGATGATGTTTAGAGGAGGAGCTGTAACTATATATAATGAAGAGGAAGACGGACAGAAACAGAAATGGCTGATAAGTGTGATCTGTGTCTGCTGGGACTGATCGTTCTCTCTTCACTTCTCACAGGTAAAGAAATCTGTATTTTCTCTAAACACATTTAGTGGAATTAGTCTGGAAAGAGTTCATGTGAACATGCTCAGTTTATTCTTGCACACATTCACGTTGTGATCTCAGAGTTGTGTATTGATACACACAGATCATACTGTATTATTCCTGATACTGGACATAGTGTCACTCAAACATCTGATGATGAAGAATGATCTTCATATTAAGAGTGTGTCAGTGATTTGAACAGCTCTCTGATAAACACTAATAGTTTATTCTGGAGAGTGTGTGTTTGCTTTAAGTGAGTGTTACGACCCTTCACGGATTTTAAAAGTCTAGGGAATTAGAAGGGGAACATTAGGCCTCCCTTAAGCAATTGTTACCATTAAATACTGAGAGAGTGAATAAGACCACTGAGAAACAGCAGGAGAACAGGGGAACAAATGTATTATGTGCAATGATAAGACAGAAGAAAAATGAAGCGATCTGGGGAGGAAAAAGGGAAAACTGGACGGTGCCAACACAAAGAAAAGAATAAGACAAAAAGGATCTTTCTCACTCGTTTCAACTAACCCTACCTAATACAAAAGAAAAATGAAGAAAGAAAAGTCTTCAACATCAGAGACGTCATACACTTCCCTACTCCATCTATCAAAAGAAAAACGACAGCGAATGACACATGCCCCTAAACAGAGATGGGCAGTATTTTAATTACATGTATTTGTATGATAAAAGTGATGGATAGATGCACTTTTATGATGGATAGATGCACTTTTATGATGGACAGATGCACTTTTATGATGGATAGATGCACTTTTATGATGGATAGATGCACTTTTATGATGGACAGATGCACTTTTATGATGGATAGATGCACTTTTATGATGGATAGATGCACTTTTATCAAGGATAGATGCACTTTTATGATGGACAGATGCACTTTTATGATGGACAGATGCACTTTTATGATGGATAGATGCACTTTTATGATGGACAGATGCACTTTTATGATGGATAGATGCACTTTTATTAAGGATAGATGCACTTTTATGATGGACAGATACACTTTTATTATGGATAGATGCACTTTTATGATGGATAGATGCACTTTTATCATGGACAGATGCACTTTTATGATGGATAGATGCACTTTTATGATGGACAGATGCACTTTTATGATGGACAGATGCACTTTTATGATGGATAGATGCACTTTTATGATGGACAGATGCACTTTTATGATGGATAGATGCACTTTTATGATGGACAGATGCACTTTTATGATGGATAGATGCACTTTTATGATGGATAGATGCACTTTTATGATGGACAGATGCACTTTTATGATGGACAGATGCACTTTTATGATGGATAGAAGCACTTTTATTATGGATAGATGCACTTTTATAATGGATAGATGCACTTTTATGATGGATAGATGCACTTTTATGATGGATAGATGCACTTTTATGATGGACAGATACACTTTTATTATGGATAGATGCACTTTTATGATGGATAGATGCACTTTTATGATGGATAGATGCACTTTTATCATGGACAGATGCACTTTTATGATGGACAGATGCACTTTTATGATGGATAGATGCACTTTTATGATGGACAGATGCACTTTTATGATGGACAGATGCACTTTTATGATGGATAGATGCACTTTTATGATGGACAGATACACTTTTATGATGGACAGAAGCACTTTTATGATGGACAGAAGCACTTTTATGATGGACAGATGCACTTTTATGATGGATAGATGCACTTTTATGATGGACAGATGCACTTTTATGATGGATAGATGCACTTTTATGATGGACAGATGCACTTGTATGATGGATAGATGCACTTTTATGATGGACAGAAGCACTTTTATGATGGACAGATACACTTTTATGATGGACAGAAGCACTTTTATGATGGACAGAAGCACTTTTATGATGGACAGATGCACTTTTATGATGGATAGATGCACTTTTATGATGGACAGATGCACTTTTATGATGGATAGATGCACTTTTATGATGGACAGATGCACTTGTATGATGGATAGATGCACTTTTATGATGGACAGAAGCACTTTTATGATGGATAGATGCACTTTTATGATGGACAGAAGCACTTTTATGATGGATAGATGCACTTGTATGATGGATAGATGCACTTTTATGATGGACAGAAGCACTTTTATGATGGATAGATGCACTTTTATGATGGACAGAAGCACTTTTATGATGGATAGATGCACTTGTATGATGGATAGATGCACTTTTATGATGGAAAGATGCACTTTTATTAAGGATAGATGCACTTTTATGATGGACAGATACACTTTTATTATGGATAGATGCACTTTTATGATGGATAGATGCACTTTTATCATGGACAGATGCACTTTTATGATGGATAGATGCACTTTTATGATGGACAGATGCACTTTTATGATGGACAGATGCACTTTTATGATGGATAGATGCACTTTTATGATGGACAGATGCACTTTTATGATGGATAGATGCACTTTTATGATGGACAGATGCACTTTTATGATGGACAGATGCACTTTTATGATGGATAGATGCACTTTTATGATGGATAGATGCACTTTTATGATGGACAGATGCACTTTTATGATGGACAGATGCACTTTTATGATGGATAGAAGCACTTTTATTATGGATAGATGCACTTTTATAATGGATAGATGCACTTTTATGATGGATAGATGCACTTTTATGATGGATAGATGCACTTTTATGATGGACAGATACACTTTTATTATGGATAGATGCACTTTTATGATGGATAGATGCACTTTTATGATGGATAGATGCACTTTTATCATGGACAGATGCACTTTCATGATGGACAGATGCACTTTTATGATGGATAGATGCACTTTTATGATGGACAGATGCACTTTTATGATGGACAGATGCACTTTTATGATGGATAGATGCACTTTTATGATGGACAGATACACTTTTATGATGGACAGAAGCACTTTTATGATGGACAGAAGCACTTTTATGATGGACAGATGCACTTTTATGATGGATAGATGCACTTTTATGATGGACAGATGCACTTTTATGATGGATAGATGCACTTTTATGATGGACAGATGCACTTGTATGATGGATAGATGCACTTTTATGATGGACAGAAGCACTTTTATGATGGATAGATGCACTTTTATGATGGACAGAAGCACTTTTATGATGGATAGATGCACTTGTATGATGGATAGATGCACTTTTATGATGGACAGAAGCACTTTTATGATGGACAGATGCACTTTTATGATGGATAGATGCACTTTTATGATGGACAGATGCACTTTTATGATGGATAGATGCACTTTTATGATGGACAGATGCACTTTTATGATGGACAGATGCACTTTTATGATGGACAGATGCACTTTTATCATGGATAGATGCACTTTTATGATGGACAGATGCACTTTTATGATGGATGGATGCACTTTTATGATGGATAGATGCACTTTTATGATGGATAGATGCACTTTTATCAAGGATAGATGCACTTTTATGATGGACAGATGCACTTTTATGATGGATAGATGCACTTTTATGATGGACAGATGCACTTTTATGATGGATAGATGCACTTTTATGATGGATAGATGCACTTTTATGATGGATAGATGCACTTTTATGATGGATAGATGCACTTTTATCAAGGATAGATGCACTTTTATGATGGACAGATGCACTTTTATGATGGATAGATGCACTTTTATCAAGGATAGATGCACTTTTATCATGGACAGATGCACTTTTATTATGGATAGATGCACTTTTATCAAGGATAGATGCACTTTTATGATGGACAGATGCACTTTTATGATGGATAGATGCACTTTTATGATGGACAGATGCACTTTTATGATGGACAGATGCACTTTTATGATGGACAGATGCACTTTTATCAAGGATAGATGCACTTTTATGATGGACAGATACACTTTTATGATGGACAGATGCACTTTTATGATGGATAGATGCACTTTTATGATGGACAGATACACTTTTATGATGGACAGAAGCACTTTTATGATGGACAGATGCACTTTTATGATGGATAGATGCACTTTTATCAAGGATAGATGCACTTTTATCATGGACAGATGCACTTTTATCATGGACAGATGCACTTTTATTATGGATAGATGCACTTTTATGATGGACAGATGCACTTTTATCAAGGATAGATGCACTTTTATGATGGACAGATGCACTTTTATGATGGATAGATGCACTTTTATGATGGACAGATGCACTTTTATGATGGACAGATGCACTTTTATGATGGACAGATGCACTTTTATCAAGGATAGATGCACTTTTATGATGGATAGATGCACTTTTATGATGGACAGATGCACTTTTATGATGGATAGAAGCACTTTTATTATGGATAGATGCACTTTTATAATGGATAGATGCACTTTTATGATGGATAGATGCACTTTTATGATGGATAGATGCACTTTTATGATGGACAGATACACTTTTATTATGGATAGATGCACTTTTATGATGGATAGATGCACTTTTATGATGGATAGATGCACTTTTATCATGGACAGATGCACTTTCATGATGGACAGATGCACTTTTATGATGGATAGATGCACTTTTATGATGGACAGATGCACTTTTATGATGGACAGATGCACTTTTATGATGGATAGATGCACTTTTATGATGGACAGATACACTTTTATGATGGACAGAAGCACTTTTATGATGGACAGAAGCACTTTTATGATGGACAGATGCACTTTTATGATGGATAGATGCACTTTTATGATGGACAGATGCACTTTTATGATGGATAGATGCACTTTTATGATGGACAGATGCACTTGTATGATGGATAGATGCACTTTTATGATGGACAGAAGCACTTTTATGATGGATAGATGCACTTTTATGATGGACAGAAGCACTTTTATGATGGATAGATGCACTTGTATGATGGATAGATGCACTTTTATGATGGACAGAAGCACTTTTATGATGGACAGATGCACTTTTATGATGGATAGATGCACTTTTATGATGGACAGATGCACTTTTATGATGGATAGATGCACTTTTATGATGGATAGATGCACTTTTATCAAGGATAGATGCACTTTTATGATGGACAGATGCACTTTTATGATGGATAGATGCACTTTTATGATGGACAGATGCACTTTTATGATGGATAGATGCACTTTTATGATGGATAGATGCACTTTTATGATGGATAGATGCACTTTTATGATGGACAGATGCACTTTTATGATGGATAGATGCACTTTTATGATGGATAGATGCACTTTTATGATGGATAGATGCACTTTTATGATGGATAGATGCACTTTTATCAAGGATAGATGCACTTTTATGATGGACAGATGCACTTTTATGATGGATAGATGCACTTTTATCAAGGATAGATGCACTTTTATCATGGACAGATGCACTTTTATTATGGATAGATGCACTTTTATCAAGGATAGATGCACTTTTATGATGGACAGATGCACTTTTATGATGGATAGATGCACTTTTATGATGGACAGATGCACTTTTATGATGGACAGATGCACTTTTATGATGGACAGATGCACTTTTATCAAGGATAGATGCACTTTTATGATGGACAGATACACTTTTATGATGGACAGATGCACTTTTATGATGGATAGATGCACTTTTATGATGGACAGATACACTTTTATGATGGACAGAAGCACTTTTATGATGGACAGATGCACTTTTATGATGGATAGATGCACTTTTATCAAGGATAGATGCACTTTTATCATGGACAGATGCACTTTTATCATGGACAGATGCACTTTTATTATGGATAGATGCACTTTTATGATGGACAGATGCACTTTTATCAAGGATAGATGCACTTTTATGATGGACAGATGCACTTTTATGATGGATAGATGCACTTTTATGATGGACAGATGCACTTTTATGATGGACAGATGCACTTTTATGATGGACAGATGCACTTTTATCAAGGATAGATGCACTTTTATGATGGACAGATACACTTTTATGATGGACAGATGCACTTTTATGATGGACAGATACACTTTTATGATGGATAGATGCACTTTTATGATGGATAGATGCACTTTTATGATGGATAGATGCACTTTTATGATGGACAGATACACTTTTATGTTGGACAGATGCACTTTTATGATGGATAGATGCACTTTTATGATGGATAGATACACTTTTATCATGGATAGATGCACTTTTATGATGGATAGATGCACTTTTATCATGGACAGATGCACTTTTATGATGGATAGATGCACTTTTATGATGGACAGATGCACTTTTATGATGGATAGATGCACTTTTATGATGGACAGATGCACTTTTATGATGGACAGATGCACTTTTATCATGGATAGATGCACTTTTATGATGGACAGATGCACTTTTATCATGGATAGATGCACTTTTATGATGGACAGATGCACTTTTATGATGGATAGATGCACTTTTATGATGGATAGATGCACTTTTATCATGGATAGATGCACTTTTACGATGGATAGATGCACTTTTATCATGGATAGATGCACTTTTATGATGGACAGATGCACTTTTATGATGGACATATGCACTTTTATGATGGATAGATGCACTTTTATGATGGATAGATGCACTTTTATGATGGACAGATGCACTTTTATGATGGACAGATGCACTTTTATGATGGACATATGCACTTTTATGATGGATAGATGCACTTTTATGATGGATAGATGCAGTTTTATCATGGATAGATGCACTTTTATGATGGATAGATGCACTTTTATGATGGATAGACACACTTTTATGATGGATAGGTGCACTTTTATGATGGATAGATGCGCTTTGATGGACTTCCAAAAATATACAGCCATTTACTGCCATTATAAAGCTTGAAAGAGCCAGGACATTTTTTAATATAACTCAGATTGTATTCGTCTTAAAGAAGAATGTCATTTACACCAAGGATGGCTTGACCGTGAGTAAATCATGGGCTAATGTTCATTTTTCGGTGAACTATCCTTAGGACCATAGACATAAAATACAGATATGACTAACAAATTGCCTTTCACAGTTTTTGGCAAGAAAATCCCGTGATGTGACACATCCTATTGACCCTGTTCACATTTCCGGGTTTCTCAGAAGTGGAAGGCGTCATAGTTGGGTAAACTTTTATAGCAGTGAATGAGAGACAACATTAAATATATTTTTTGTGTTCCCATTTTCTCAAATAGCAAAAGAAAAACGCCACAACAGTGTTTTCACAACTTTCAAAAAGAGTAAAAAAAAATAGATAGATTGATAATGGCAGTCGGAAGAGAGAAAGATGTCAACTTTGTCACAGACGGGGTATTAGAAACCTCCTCACAGCAGCGTTAACTAGTTTTTGTGTAATATTATACAAATAAGTGTTATTGGCGTAATGATCTTTTATTATGAGAGTGTGTGGCAACATGTACGTTAAAAGTGCATCTTCTGCACTAAACGATGATATTCCGATATTCTCTACTCTGACATGTATCTAACTCCACACTTACTCTCACACTACACAAGACTCTACAGTTTGTTTGTATTTTGTATTTTCAAATTACAAATTACTTCCATTTTAATTAAATACTTTTTTCACAGCAGTATTTTGTATTTTATTTAAATACATTTGATAAGTAAGTATTTGTAATTTGTAATTAAATACTTTTTGATGTATTTGTGCCCATCTCTGCCCCTAAACCTAAACTTTAAACTAAATAAATGAGAACTAAGTGTGTCCGATGTACGTCACGTGACATAACTTCCCTTTTCCTCTATCCAGCATTACCGCTCTCAAATACTCAATAATAAAGGAAATAGGACGGCAGAGTAATTTGGTTTCACATGATAATCATAACACACTAACAAAGCTTATAAGTAATAACCAAAAGTACAAATAAATGTAACCGGAACAGGTATTGTTTTTCAAGGTTATAACTCTGTACTAATAAAGCCCGACGCATCAGCCGTTGATTAGCATTATACATACGGGAAAGTAAAACAAGGGAGTTGTGATCGCTATAGACAATAGTGGGCCGGATGGAAGAGCCTAAGGAAACTTCACAGAACTGCAAGAAAAACAACAACGCCAAAGTTTCCTTTTCAACTGTCGAGTAATTCCCTTGATGTTTATCAGACTTACGGGAGAAAAAGCACTGATGGTCCACATCCTCGCCGTCTAGAAGCAAAACTGCTCCAGTAACTCCATGTATCCGCGCTCGCATCAACTTACAACTCAAAGAGCGATCGAACTCAGAGCAGCCGAAACTGGGGCTTTACAACAGAGCTTTAACACTCTCAGATGCAGTCGAGAGCAACAGTGAGGAAAATATCATGATTTAACTTCTGTTTTTATCATAATGATGACTGAGATATACTGTATTTCAGGCACCAGTGGAGTGGATCATGTGTTCATCAGTTCTGGTGTAAATGTCTCTCTCTCCTGTAATAATAAAAAAGCTCTTTCTGACTGCAAATCAACATCATGGATCTACTCTAACATATTCAGACGCTTAGGGAGAGTTGCACTGATTACTGGAGGGATAAAGAATAAAGACACAGAGAGACATGAGAGACTGAGTCTGGAGTCTGACTGCTCTCTGAACATCAAGAACGTCACAGGAGAAGATTATGGATATTACAGATGCCGACAATATGTGAATGGAGAACAACAAGGAACTGGTGCTAATGTTTCTCTGCATGTTCTTCATGGTGAGTTTATGATTATGTGGTCAATTTAAAAAGGGCAGATTCTCCCTTTAAACTCAGATGATGATCGAAGAGTCTGTGATTTGTGTTCAGTTTCAGTGTCTTCATCTTCATCATCTTCATCATCATCTTCATCTTCATCCTCACAGACTGAGATCAGTCCAGGCCGCTCTGTGACTCTCTCCTGTCAGTTGTATTCAGTCTCCTGTGATGATTGGGTCCGTTCTGCGGGATTTGAGCTGTTGTGGGTGAATCAGGCTGGTGTTGATCTGAAGACAGACTCCAGATATCAGATATTATCATCATCATCATCAGCTCGAGATCGCTGTATCATCACTCTGACTACAACACTCCTGAATGAAGATGCCAACAGAGAGTGGAGATGTCAGCTTATTCACAGAGATCAACTCCAGACCTCAGTCACATACACTGTCAAGTATTCAGGTGAGAAAACAGTGTTAGAAGAGCCTCATAATGTCAGGAACACTGAGGTCTATCAGTATCACTGAACCAGAACAAACTGAGGGAACAAAAGCTTCTCTGACTCTCACAGAAGAGGAACTCAAAGCATTGCTTCAAACTAATGAACTGCAGTGAAGTAACAGTCCAACTGTTCACTCTTTATGTGATGTGATGATCAAAGTTAGAATATGATGGTCATATTGTACAGTATTAATCATCTGAACTAACATTGATCTTCACAGCTCAAGCTGATTCAACGACAGCAGTGAATCCAGTCCACATCACACACTCTCAGGATCCCTCAACTATAAACACACACGTTTCTAAAGGTACATCATCACTGTCTTTCTCACATCAGTGCTTTTCAGTGCGTAATGCTAGAGTTATCTTCAGTGTTCACTCATCAACATATGACGGTCATATTCTACAGTATTAATCATCTGAACTAACTTTAGATATTTTTCATGTAGACTAACTACATCATTCACTGTAGAGACATGAAAAACACCAAACAGACATAAAATACTGCAGTCACAACATTATCACAAACACACATGTAAAAGTAAACAAGTTTAACATATGTGACCCTGGACCACAACACCAGTCTTAAGTAGCACGGGTATATTTGTGGCAATAGCCAACAAAACACTGTATGGGTCAAAATTATCGATTTTTCTTTTATGCCACAAATCATTAGGATATTAAGTAAAGATCATGATCCATGAAGATTTTTAGTAAGATTCCTACCTTAAATATATCAAAACTTTATTTTTGTAAGTGGTTGCAGCACAATCGCCAACAGAAATGGAAACCTTTAAAGGCGATTTTCTCAATATTTAGATTTTTTTGCACCCTCAGATTCACGATTTCAAATAGTTGTATCTCGGCCAAATATTGTCCTATCCTAACAAACCTTACATCAATGGAAAGCTTATTTATTCAGCTTTCAGGTGACGTATAGATCCGTTATTCATCAAGTGTCTTATGGTGTCTTATGACCCCAATATGAAATACACCGATTTAAATATCTCTTTTTAAATAATATTTTTGATCTTAAAGAAAAATAGTTATCTCTGCCAACATTTTGTTTCTGTCTGACCGGAGAAAGTTTGTCCTGCCGTTCACTTTAACAGCTCAGATGAAACTGAAGAGGAAATGGCCGACTTCACTTATTCTTTACTCTAATGCTCAATTCGTCTACTTATACTACGCCCTAAAAGTATTTACTCTTTTTGGGAAGAAACTAGTGGATACTTTTGAGTGTGTAGCAGAAGAGTACACAAGCTTTGGGACACACTATCACTTCATACAATCGCGTCTTTAACGGTTGCTCTCTTTCGTTTAGTTACACTCATCCTGTCACACAAACTGACCTGTCAATCATCTTATCAAAGATAAAATCCTCCACATTTCATTTCCTTCTGTATCGTAGAGAAATGCAGAAGCGTTGATCTGCAGTCGCGGGTCTGTCATGCGGAGACTCTCCTCATATTAATGCAGAATGATGCATTTAAAAGTTAATGGCCAAACGGATCTTTACAAAAGTTGTTATTGCAATTTTTTTTGCAACAATTGTTATTGCAGATGAAATATAAAAGGAATAACATGAAACAAATATTTTATTAGCAGGTTAAACTTTGATGAGTCACTCAAACCTTTATCTAAACCTCTCACCGTTGGTCGCGCATATCCGCCATGTTTTGTAGTTTTTGTTTAACACTTTTTTTTTACTCGTGTTTGTAGTTTTGAACCAAATCCTCCTCCAAAGCGCAATGAAGGGTAACTCAACATAAACTCAACGTAAATCTCCTACATGAGCGTCTCTAAAGCAATCCTCATAATTCCTCATATTGGCATCCTACATGGGTCACACATGATATACTGCATAAAGCAGACGAGTCTATTAAAGCCTAGTATGACCCATGTAGGAGGCCGGTTTTAGGAATTATAAGGCTTATGTCACTCATTCAAGCTGAAGGTTTATTTGCAGCAGCTCAACTGTGTTTCACTCTCATATAAACCAGGAATAAATGATACAGTAACACCTCTCTTCTCCACTACTGCCATTCTCCACCTGACAGCTTGAGATTGAAGTAAGAAGATAATAGATGACAGACTCGAGCACATATTCCTCATTTCTGTGATGTGAAGCTCCAGTATTATGTGATGATGATGTTGTGTATATGTGGCATTATGTGTTGAACTGAACTAACAGACGTGATCCACAGATCCAGCTGATCCAGCATCAGAAACTGCTGGATTATTATACAGAGGTACGACACGTTCATTTATACTGACAGCTTTATAACATTACACTATCAGTCAGTCTGTAAATGCTTCATCAAGAACTGTTGATAGATGAAGACCCTTGACTTCAGTCATGTCCAGTTTCTCTTCTTCCTCTCATGTTTCCTGCAGTGATTGTGAGTATTGTTGAGATCGCAGTGTTTGCTGCTCCTACTGTGATTCTTCTTCAGATCATCTGTGCAAGAAGAGCTGGTGAGTTTGAGCCGCACACAATCTGAAGATTCACACTCATCTGATCTGAACATCTGCAATCATGAGAAACACATACGAGAGGTCAGGCAATGCTTTTATTTTGCAGGGAGGAAGGACTCGAAGCGCCCGGAGGAAATAGAGATGCCCACAATATTACAATAAAACACGGATGAGTTCAGAATCTGCAGCAATATTTACAATAGCAGAAACTCAGAGGATTGTTCATTGGTTTATTTTCTTCTCGTTAAACAGGTAAAAAAAACTCTGATCACTTATTTAGATTAAAATATTTTTTACAAATAAAAGACCAGATTTATTTTCATTTATATGGGTTTTATATATATTTGCCTACAGTGCTGAAAGTCATTTTCTTGTGCTTCATATGTAAACTGCTGTAAATATAATATTAAATACAGTAATGGACAGACTCAGACTGTATAATCGTCTCTCTGTTCTGTGTGATGGAGATGATCTGAGGATTATTGTATCTTGTTCATTCCTGTTTTTAGCATTTTTTGTTCATTTTGTATGATTGATACTAATTTTCTTAATAAACCTCTGCAAATGTTTTTATTAAGTCTCCTTTCCTGAGATGTTTGTTACAAATATGATAATATCACTTCATGAGCTTGTAATGTCTCTGTAATGAAGTCCACTGAAGCGAGTTGTAGTTGAGAACCCGTGTGCAGTTTTAGGCCCCGTTTACACGAAGGGAAAACGCAGATATTTCCCCGCGGTTTGGTCACTCATTTACACGATTATTTCTAAAAACTCCGGCCAAAGTGGAGATTTCTGAAAACGCCGGTTATGTGTTCACGAGTTCACACTTACATCAATTAAACAGAGTAAAGATTATGCGTATTTGGCGTGCTGTCCGGGGGGAGGGCTCCGAGCTCGGAATTTTGCCCGAACCCAGAGTACTCCCCCCGTTGTTGTAAGAGTATTAGGACTATAAGTGAGGAGATGGGGTGGTGGAGGGATGCTGTTAAACTGTCAATGAACGGAGGTTAGTTTGCTGTATATATACACAGCGCTTAACTCATTATTAAGCACCACTCTTGTCTAATTAGGTTTGATTATCTGAATGTGCTCCACGTGTGTTTAATTAGGTTTAATTATCTGAACGTGCTCCTCCCGAACTTTGTTAATAAAACATCATTTCACGAGTTCACACTTACATCAATTAAACAGAGTAAAGATTATGCGTATTTGGCGTGCTGTCCGGGGGGAGGGCTCCGAGCTCGGAATTTTGCCCGAACCCAGAGTACTCCCCCAAAAGGCAAAAAGAGCAATGGACAGCCGCCAGACTAAAGACCCCCCAAAACGCAGAGAATTTGGCGGGCTGGCGTTTTGAGAATAAGCCTGGTTGCTTGACCAGGAGGGCCTGCTGGCTCACGAACGGGGAGCAGTCGTAATTTGGAACAACAGTTGGGAGGGCTCGCACCGTTTCTCGACGGGAGCAGCTCACAGCGTCAGACAGGCGAGCTCTACCGGCCGATGAACAGCGTGATTTATGCCGCCTGACCAGGAGGGCCCGTGTTGCCTCTGGCGGGAGCAGCTCACTGCGCTGGGCGGATGGGCCCTACTGGTTGACAAGATTTGGGAATGCCCAACCAGGAGGGCCCATGTAGCTTCCGACGGGAGCATCTCACAGCGTCGGGCTGATGGGCCCTACCGGCTGACGGTGGAGTGGCGCGTTTTTTGGAAGCCCGGACTGGAGATTTCTTGCTGTCCGCTGGGAAATCGATACCTGTTGGATGGGAAAGAGAAAACATAGATGCATGCAAAGTCCGCTGGGAGACCAATGCTCGCTGGACAGAAAAAGAGGAAACATAGATGCTTGCAATGTCCGCTGGGAGACCAATGCTCGCTGGACAGAATTATGCAATGTCCGCTGGGAGACCAATGCTCGCTGGACAGAATTATGCAATGTCCGCTGGGAGACCAATGCTCGCTGGACAGAAAAGAGGAAACATAGATGCTTGCAATGTCCGCTGGGAGACCAATGCTCGCTGGACAGAAAAAGGAGAAAACAGATGCTTTGCAATGTCCGCTGGGAGACCAATGCTCGCTGGACAGAAAAAGGAGAAAACATAGATGCTTGCAATGTCCGCTGGGAGACCGATGCTCGCTGGACAGAGGAAGAGGAAACATAGATGCATGCGACGTCCGCTGGGAGACCAATGCTCGCTGGACAGAGAAAGAGGAAACATAGATGCATGCAACGTCCGCTGGGAGACCAATGCTCGCTGGACAGAGAAAGAGGAAACATAGATGCATGCAACGTCCGCTGGGAGACCAATGCTCGCTGGACAGAGAAAGAGGCATCACGTAGGGGTTTTAACAGGAATATTAATTCTGAATAGTGAGGTACTGGAGAGGAGACATCACTGCTGCGGCAGTGGAGAAAATAGCCAGGGAAACAGAGCTCCTGCGGGAGCAGAGACATCACTGCTGCGGCAGTGGAGAAAATAGCCAGAGAAACAGAGCTCCTGCGGGAGCAGAGACATCACTGCTGCGGCAGTGGAGAAAATAGCCAGAGAAACAGAGCTCCTGCGGGAGCAGAGACATCACTGCTGCGGCAGTGGAGAAAATAGCCAGAGAAACAGAGCTCCTGCGGGAGCAGAGACATCACTGCTGCGGCAGTGGAGAAAATAGCCAGGGAAACAGAGCTCCTGCGGGAGCAGAGGAGACATCACTGCTGCGGCAGTGGAGAAAATAGCCAGGGAAACAGAGCTCCTGCGGGAGCAGAGGAGACGTCACTGCTGCGGCAGTGGAGAAAATAGCCAGGGAAACAGAGCTCCTGCGGGAGCAGAGGAGACATCACTGCTGCGGCAGTGGAGAAAATAGCCAGGGAAACAGAGCTCCTGCGGGAGCAGAGGAGACGTCACTACTGTGGCAGTGGAGAAACTTACCTGGAGAAAACAGAGCTCCTGCGGGAGCAGAGGAGACATCACTGCTGCGGCAGTGGAGAAAATAGCCAGGGAAACAGAGCTCCTGCGGGAGCAGAGGAGACATCACTGCTGCGGCAGTGGAGAAAATAGCCAGGGAAACAGAGCTCCTGCGGGAGCAGAGGAGACGTCACTGCTGCGGCAGTGGAGAAAATAGCCAGGGAAACAGAGCTCCTGCGGGAGCAGAGGAGACATCACTGCTGCGGCAGTGGAGAAAATAGCCAGGGAAACAGAGCTCCTGCGGGAGCAGAGGAGACGTCACTACTGTGGCAGTGGAGAAACTTACCTGGAGAAAACAGAGCTCCTGCGGGAGCAGAGGAGACATCACTGCTGCGGCAGTGGAGAAAATAGCCAGGGAAACAGAGCTCCTGCGGGAGCAGAGGAGACGTCACTACTGTGGCAGTGGAGAAAATAGCCAGGGAAACAGAGCTCCTGCGGGAGCAGAGGAGACGTCACTACTGTGGCAGTGGAGAAACTTACCTGGAGAAAACAGAGCTCCTGCGGGAGCAGAGGAGACGTCACTGCTGCGGCAGTGGAGAAAATAGCCAGGGAAACAGAGCTCCTGCGGGCTCTCCCACACTTCTACCACTCACACACATCATCAACGCCTCCCTCCACACTGGCATTTCCCTACAGCATTCAAGCAGTAACTCCACTGCTTAAAAAACAACATTAAATACATCACTCATAGAGAGTTACAGACCTGCCTCTCTCCTACCATTCATAGCGAAAACACTTGAACGAGTTGCTTCCAACCAAGTATCATCTTTCCTGTCTCAGAATAACCAGCTGGATGTCAACCAATCTGGCTTCAAGAAAGGGCATTCAACCGAGACTGCATTGTTGTCGGTTGCAGAAGCCCTGCGGATCGCCAAAGCTGCTTCCAAATCAAGTCAAGTCAAGTCACCTTCATTTATAAAGCACTTTTAACAGTATGGATTGTTTCAAAGCAGCTTTATAGTTACCGTAGAAATTACCATAACAGATTGTTTAGGTGGTACAACACCATTAGGATAAAGTTATTGTCCAGCTAAAGTCTGTCCATCATATCTGGAGTGTGTGTGTGTGAGTGTCCAGGCGCAAGTCCTTCATCAGATCTGGATACGGCGGACTGCGGTAAACCTCAGGATAAACAGAGAGACTAATTATAGCGTAGACGCCATCTTTCTTATTGTCACGGTTAGTGTTGTCACGGTACAAAATTTCAGTATTCGGTACCAATACCAGTGAAAATCCACGGTTCTCGGTACCAATTTCGGTACCAAAGCTTAATTTAGATAAAATTTACATATATTAAAGTGTATATCACAGTTACAAAGATGGAAACTGTAGTATTAAAAAAACACTTTACAATAAGATTTGTTAGATAACATTAGATAAAATGACCTAACAATAAACCATAGTTATATAGCGTACTGTAGCAATTATTCTCCTTGGGGTTAATTTAAAAATATACTAATACATTTTTAAAATCAAAAGTTTTATCTGTTAACATTATTTAATGCACAATGAATGAAGTGAACAAATATGAACAAGCAAGTGTTTGTATTAAATAACATTCACAAATATTAATTAATGTTGTAAAAATATATTGTTCACTCAATGTGTTGATGTTAACACATTAAGTAATGTTAATGAATGGTATCTTATTGTAGTGTTACCAAACTATACAGGAGATAAAACATGTTTTATTTGACTTAACTGTAGCCTACTTTTATTTAATCCAAAACTGCCAAAAATGTCACTCTTGCCTGTCTTCAAAACTTGAGAACCCTGTAGCTGATTTCTAATGCAAGGGCTAGAAATCAATTAATTCTTTGCTGATACTTCCTCGTCATCACGGAGAGCGCAGTTTGCACCGCTTTCTCCTTCTCTCCACAAGCGCTCGCTATCGTGTGTCTCCGCTATGCAACCATAAACAGTGACGCGCCGGGAAAAACAAGCTCGCACGTCGCTTCTATTATGAGCGCGCTTCCCGCGCGCCTACATTTGAAATTTGCACGCGCAAAAAACGTGCTATGTGAACGTGTGAACGTGTGAACGGCCCTTTATGGCAACATGACATTAGCCTAATTCAACATATTTCCATATGTGGCTCTTTCCTCCTTTCTTGTCAACAACTGGATTCAGAGCCAACGCATTAGCAGCGCCGCCGGTCGCCATGTCTCAGTGTTTTTATGAAGAGGACGCAACTCTGCACCTTTCGGACAGCGCATCAAGAACCGGATTAACCCGGTACTCGGTACCTAGAAAAGCTGGTACCGTAACCGTTAATTTTTTTAGTACCGACTTGGTACCGAAGTACCGAGTTTTTACAGAGACCCTGTCGAATAAGTTACAGGTGGGATGCTGTTTTCGACTTAGCAATTTTCAGCCGACAAGTCAGCACAAGTGCTGAGGTCCCGTTTGTAACTTATTTGACAGGGCTCCTATATGCTGTCAGTGGTCAATGCATTAATACAGGGGTGGGGAACGTCCGGCCCCCGGGCCGTAACCGGCCCGCAAAACAGTTTGATGCGGCCCGCGAGTCAAATCCTCCCCAAAAAAAAAAAAGAACTTCAGAACCAAAAATCTCAGCAATTACTTTTCCTGTGACAGAAAACACAAAATAGGCAAAGTGGCAAGCAGGGCGAGGCCAGTAGCGAGTGTTAATGAGTCACCTGCGCACCGGTTTCAAGTTTCTCACGGATGAGCTTCGGGGCGCGTAAAAGGATCGGAACGAAGACAGCGGAGGACCAGGCATGGACTTTACTTTATGTGTGTGTGGTCGTCGTCCACGAGGAGCTACTGCTTTTACTTTCGTTTTGTCATTTGCGTATTAATGTATTAAAGTGGTTTAAACGTTTGCCGGTTCCCACCTCCTTCTTCCCTGAACTAACCAACCACGTTACGTTTAATACAATAGATAATATACAATATTATAAAATAACATAAGAGAGTCGACGTTTCCGGGCGGTCGCTTCCGACTGTGTCCGGGTCACAGTCAGAATGAACGCAACAGACACGTAACGTTAGCGGTTGTCATAGCTGATATGCATCATGGAGACTGTCAAAAAAAGAAAGGTAGATTCGCCGACAGCAAGTGGAATGAGTGGCCGACTAAAAGAGGAATGAGTCTGTGCTGATTTAGTGGAAAGAGTTGAGCCCAAGCTGTGGAAAGAGTATTATATTATGTGACTGTTTTTGTGCTTTTATCCACCTCTAAATAGCTATAAATTAAGCTTATGTCGTTTTAGTTTCATATAGTTAATTATTAGTTTCATAGGTTGTTAAACCTAAGACGAACTCTTTCATATTGCGCTGCATTACTGTCAGTGTTGTTGACTATTACTTACGGTAAGGTTGCGCTGTTGACGCTCGCGCAGCCTCTCGAGCAGAAATCGACACAAATGAGAGCACACACACACTCAGTTAAAGTCCCTGTAAAGGCAATTTAAAAAAAAAAATCTAAACACATTATAAATGTTAGAAATGTATTGCTAAAACATATTACAAAGACTGTGAACTGTGAAGTACTGAATTGTGGAGTTAGACCGTTAAACAGTTTTTCACCATTGATATTTTCCGGATTTTCTTGGCGGGGCTAAAACAGGGCTCGATGACGCACTGGAGCCCTTGAGCTCCTGGACACGCCCCTACTTGATGACGCACTGTAGCCGCTGAGGCTGGCCGCTCCTAACAATATTATAGAGCACGTTCACATCAGTTTGCCGCTCAATCGCGAGTTACTGTCAGTACTATTATTAGTAACACAGCCTACAGATTGCTTGCTACTAGCTATGCCTTCGTCACGGAAATGCGTACTACATGGATGCGATCACCGGATCAGTTACAAAACAAATCGGTGTCCTTGTTTAAATTTCCGAAAAACGATTACATCAAGAAGAAGTGGATTAATTTTGTGAAGAGCCACCTTTGATGGAGAGCTAAGGATCACCGCCAAAACCCGCCTCTGTAAGTGATCATTTTACACGGGATAGTTTTATAAACTTTCGTCAGAGATAACTGTCTGGGATTCACTGATAATCCGCTGTTACTGGTGAATGGGGCCGAACCGACTCCCGCCTCAGCCTTCATCCTCCCGTCGCGCCGACAACTGGTGCCATCATCGGCAGTGCGTGCCCACCGTGCGAGCATCCATTCCGGCTGTAGAGTTGAGTGTGGCGAGTCGACGGCAGCTTTAGAGACGAGTGGGCGTGGTTTCAGCGCAGCCAGTGGACACGCCCCCAGCGTTTGAGAGCAGAGATTACTGCTCATTTTTTCAAGATTTTGATAGCTTATTTAATGTACTTGCTGGCTTTTTTTATCATTCAAATTTGGCTGGGTGACTAATAACACATTTTTCTGTGGTGTGACAAACTCAAAACACATACTTAATTTTGACTTTACAGGGACTTTAACAACATACTGCCTATAAAAAATCTAAATGTGGAGTTTTTATATTTTTAACATATGTTAAGCAACCTCAATTATTTTTCCTGAACACCATCACGATTGAAAATGTGACATTAATTTCCAACAACAGTTCAATAAACAGTTAAAATTAAGTCACTTACATTTTAGATGCAATATTGGCTGTTTTTGTTCTGTTTCAGCAGGGAAAATAGTTCCAAACAAAAATCACAGCAGAACCACGGCGCATCTCACAGGAACACTCGACCTGTTTTCATTACTGAATGATTCAGCATTTTGAACGAATCGATTGAGTCAAAGATTCAATGACCCATTCATAAACATCTGTCTCAATCTTGAATGAATCAGCCGTTTGAACAAATCGTTTGAATCATGAATGAATCAATAACTCACTCATTAAGACGGTCGCCTGCCGCCATCTACTGGCGGTTTGTGTTATGTTTAAAAGTAGATCATTCTTTCCAACGTTTCTTATTTGTAAATTTAAATCAATTTCATAACATTATTTTATGCAATTGTAATTTTTCAGTGTAAATGATTTAATTTGATCAGCCCTATAGTGTCTTATTATTCGAAATAATGTAATTTATTGATCAAATTTAGGAATTTAAAATGAAAGATGAAGCATACATTTAATAATATTGGGGGAGGGGATGCCCTTTAAAGGTGCAAATATTACAATATGCCGATTTAAATATCAAAGCTAATTGAACACTGATGAGAATATTGTTTCAGAATAAATTAACAAAAAAAAAAAAAAAAAAATCCGGACGAGAAACTTTTTTACTCGGACAAGTGAATGACAGATTTACTTGTCCGAAGGACAAGCGTATGAAAGGCTTAATGTCGAGCCCTCCCTATAGCAATGTCATCAGGATACACATACACCGGTAGGCAGTGGCCCACCTTACCGGGTGACCATGTCGTGGTCCACCAGAATTTATAGTTTACCCACCTCTTTTTTTTACCACTACACCTCTGAATAAAACGTACGAGTCCCAGTCACGCCGACCCTCTCTTCTTCCTTCCAAACACTGAACCTCATTACAATGGCCCTTAAAGAATGTTAAAAAATTGTAAATGGCCCTTGATAGGAAAAAGGTTCCCCACCCCTGCATTAATAGGTCATAATTCATAATTATAAATGTTTTATTACTTAATACATAGAGTATGGTACACAGGGAAGACATTTTACACATATTGAGGTACTTTAGAGGTCATAATTATGCATAATCAGCCTTTAATTTTTATTTTTTATTTAACCTTTATTTAACCAGGAATAGTCCCATTGTGTTACAGTAACTCTTCTCCCAGGGAGTCCTGGCCAAAATAGGCGGCCGAAAAGTTGCAAAAAAAAAAACATTCATACATGAAACATAAAAAAAATTACATACTACACAACAAATCTCTATACATAGACTATACATATACAAATAAGACATTTTGTTTAATACAAACATAGAATTTAAAGGGTACCTAGTTAAAAACAATTACACCGTTCAGTCAAAGTTGACTTTAAAAGGTTTTTTAAAATATGAATTAAAATGGCATGTCCACGGACAGCTTACAGAGATCCTGTCAAATAAGTTACAGGTGGGCAAAATAAGGCCCCAAGATGTCCCACTTGCAACTTATTCTACTAAGCTGTTGGTGGCCAATTAGCATGAATAAAGGTCAAAGGGACACAGAACTCTGGGGACCGCCCCAGGGGCCCGTGACGAGACGCATATGTCAGTTTCGGGACAATCGGGCCTTTCTTTCAACACGTTTAGCTGAAACACATACTTAGAACCGATCTAGAACCACGAAATCCGGGATCTAGAACCGGGGGCCCCTGGACTAGCACGGTGTCAAATTTGGAGTTGCTGTGATCTTTTGACCCCATTTGGCCCCTGTTTTCTAGACGTCCCACTTGCAACTTATTTTACTAGGCTGTTGGTGGCCAATTAGCGTGAAAAAAGGTCAAAGGGACACGGAACTCTGGGGACCGTCCACGGGGCCCGTGACGAGACACATATGTCAATTTTGGGTCGATCGGACCTTTCTGTCCACCCTTCACGAAGCACATGGTGAAATGAATGAAGGGCCCCTTGCACTCATAGACAGACATATTATCTTGAGTGGTCAAACTGAACCAAAGTGAGGAGAATTTTGCACTGCAAAAAGACATACTTGGAACCGATCTAGAACCCTGCGATCCAGGATCTAGAACCGGGGGCCCCTGGACTACCACAACGCCAAATTTGGAGTCGCTGCGACCTTTTGACCCCCGTATTTCCGACCGCCCACGTGCAACTTATTTCAATTCAAACTTCACAGGTGTTTCCAGGGGGCCTTTTTCGGCCAAACGAGCAGACGGTGACACGGGACTTTGGGGACCATCCCAGGGGTATAAGTTGCACGTGTCAGGGGCCCCTGTTCAGCCCCCGGGGGTCACACGGGCCCAAAACTCGGTGTGCCGGTAGTCCTCGGGCCCCCGAATGACATATCAGGAGGACGAATCTCTAGAACGCAGGGGACATTTTTTTGCCTGCTTTGTTTAAGTTTTCGCACAGGCCTCTTCCACTCATAGACATACATACCCTTTGAAAGGTCAAACTGAACCAAAGTGAGGAGAATTTTACACTGCAAAAAGACATACTTGGAACCGATCTAGAACCCTGCGATCCAGGATCTAGAACCGGGGGCCCTGGACTACCACAACGCCAAATTTGGAGTCGCTGCAACCTTTTGATCCCCGTATATACGACCGCCCACGTGCAACTTATTCAATTCAAACCTCACATGTGCTTGCAGGTCAAAGGGGCCTTTTGGGGCCAAACGAGCAGAAGTGGACACGGAACTCTGGGGACCGTCTCAGGGGCCCGTAACGGGACGCATATGTAAGTAAGTAAGTAAGTAAGTAAAATGTATTTATATAGCACTTTTCACAGATAGACATCACAAAGTGCTTTACAGTTAAATGTAATACAAAAACAATTTAAATACATTCCCCAAAATACAAACAACAAACACTACAGACAACCATAAAAAAACCTCGACTAACCAAAAGCCTGCTTGAAGAGCAAAGTCGTAGAACAAGAGGCAAAGCATTCCACAGCCTGGGAGCGACTGCTTGGAATGACTGGTCCCCTCTAGTTTTAAAATGAGTACGGGGAACAACTAATAACATCTGATCTAAAGACCTGAGACTCCGGGTAGGAGTGTGCAGCTGTATCAGGTCAGTGATGTAGGTAGGGACTTGGCCATGCAGGGCTCTAAAAGTAATAACCAGAATTTTAAAATGAATTCGATACTGGACTGGTAACCAGTGAAGTGATGCTAAAACAGGTGTGATGTTTTCTCTTTTCTTAACACGGGTTAAAAGCCTTGCAGCAGAGTTCTGAACAACCTGGAGACGATAAAGCTCCTTCTTACTCAAACACGTAAAAAGACTATTACAATAGTCTAAACGGGAGGAGATGAACGCATGAATAATCATCTCTAACTCACTTTTAGTCACAGATGATCGTAATTTTGAAATGTTCCTCAGTTGAAAAAAGCAGTTTCTAACTAATTGTTTCGAATGAATCTCCAAGGACATAGCTGACTCAAAGACAACACCTAAGCTCCTGAGGCTCGGTGGGTGGTCAGAAATACGGGGGTCAAAAGGTCGCAGCGACTCCAAATTAGGCATTGTGCTAGGCCAGGGGCCCCCGGTTCTAGATATGTCAGTTTCAAGACAATAGGGCCTTTCTTTCAAACCGTTTCGCTGGAATGCATACTTAGAACCGATCTAGAACCATGACATCCAAGATCTAGAACCGGGGGCCCCTGGCCTAGCACAATGCCTAATTTGGAGTCGCTGCGACCTTTTGACCCCCGTATTTCTGACCGCCCACGTGCAACTTATTTCAGTTCAATCTTCACAGGCGCTTCCAGGTCAAGGGGGTCTTTTGGGGCCAAACGAGCAGACGGTGAGTGGCTGCAACCTTTTGACCCCCATATTTTTGACTGTTGTATGTAATGAAGGCACAGGTGGTTAGGGGTCAGAATAGGCACTTTGTGGACAATGAGGAAGACTATGGTGAAGTTTAGGTGGTTAGGGGGCACAATAGGCACTTCGTGGAACTGAGGAGGACTATGGTGAAGAATGGGTGGTTAGGGGGCACAATAGGCACTTTGTGGCACATTGGTGAACTTTAGGTGGTTAGGGGTACTAATAGGCACTTTGTGGATAGTGAGGAAGACTATAGTGAAGTTCAGGTGGTTAGGGGGCACAATAAGCACTTCGTGGAACTGAGGAGGACTATGGTGAAGTTTAGGTGGTTAGGGGGCACAATAGGCCCTTCGTGGAACTGAGGAGGACTATGGTGAAGAATAGGTGGTTAGGGGGCACAATAGGCACTTTGTGGCACATTGGTGAACTTTAGGTGGTTAGGGGTACTAATAGGCACTTTGTGGATAGTGAGGAAGACTATGGTGAAGTTTAGGTCGTTAGGGGGCACAATAGGCACTTCGTGGAACTGAGGAGGACTATGGTGAAGTTTAGGTGGTTAGGGGGCAAAATAGGCACTTCGTGGAACTGAGGAGGACTATGGTGAAGAATAGGTGGTTAGGGGGCACAATAGGCACTTCGTGGCACATTGGTGAACTTTAGGTGGTTCGGGGTACTAATAGGCACTTCATGGAACTGAGGAGGACTATGGTGAAGAATAGGTGGTTAGGGGGCACAATAGGCACTTCGTGGCACATTGGTGAACTTTAGGTGGTTAGGGGTACTAATAGGCACTTTGTGGATAGTGAGGAAGACCATGGTGAAGTTCAGGTGGTTAGGGGGCACAATAGGCACTTTGTGGCACTGAGGAAGAGGACAGGTGGTTAGGAGTCATAATAGTTAAAAACTTTTTATGACTCTGTGGTGGTGTCTGCAATCTTTTATGCAGTAGCCTGCTGGGGAGCTGGAAAGGGATAGGAAAAGACTCAACAAACTGGTGATGAAGGCTAGCTCTGTTCTGGTCTGCCCTCTGGACACCATAGAGGAGGTGGGGGAGAGGAGGATGTTAGCCAGGCTGGCATCTATTATGGGCAACACCACTCACCCCCTACATGAGACTGTGAGCTCCCTGAGCAGCTCCTTCAGTAGCAGACTGCTGCACCCTCAGTGCAAGAAGGAACGTTTCCGTAGGTCCTTCATCCCAGTAGCAGTTAGACTTTTTAATGCAACATCACAATGCAGCACTGCTAGCTGCTGCTGAACTTTGAGTAGCACTGGACAAAATTTTGGACTATGTACATTTCTATATTTATTTATCCTTTATTTTACCAGGATAGTCCCATTGAGATAAAAATCTCTTCTTTCAGGGAGTCCTGGCCAAAATGGCAGCACAAAAAGTTTCACGTATACAATACAAACATAAAACTCAAAATCTTACATAAAATTTCACTCATAAAATGGCAATAAAAGTTACTTTACAAAACATGCACACGTTTCCTTTAAATTGGTCGATGAGAGATTTTTAAAAACGTTTAAAGAGGGGAGTGTTTTTATCATTATTATACTCTGCAGCTCATTCCATAACCAGGGAGCATAGGAAGAAGAGGCACAGTGTTTCCGCTACATTCATTCTGCCGTGGTGGGCCGCCACACCTAAAATCCTCCCGCCACGGCTGCAGCTTCTCCGTGAGGTCTGATATTGTGCATAGCCTACTATTATGTTATTGTTAAGCTAAAGGCATAAAAACATTGTAAAGCACAATCAAGTTTATTCCAAGACTTCTAAAGTAATTCAATAGCATAATGTGAGGTAAAATAAACCCTCTGGGGTCGGCGGTCACGCCGGCGATACCAGCTCGCTTTTTTTCTTATCAGTGCAAAAGAGACTCAAATAACTCCGTCGATTTCCGTCATACAGGAAAGTGTTATACATCATTCGATCCTGTTAAATGTCTATATTTTTGTGTATATCCACAATAAAAACAAAGTGATGTGCTTTTCGACAAATAAAGAAAAATAAACATGATGCACGTTCTGCCTTCTCTCTGTCAGTAAAGTCCATTCTGAAACACGTCCGAAAAATTAACTGTAACTCTGTCAATACTTGTCACAGAGATACGAGAGATGTATCTTTACGAAGCTGAAATTCTCTTCTTTTAAATGAAGCAATTTATTTTAAAACAAAATATTTCCAGTTTATGTAATCCGTTTGAAACCAAGGAGAGGTACAGTTTTTTCGTTCTCCCTTCATTATCTTTAATTAGCTGAGGCCGACACACCCCCAGAGCTTTTCACATGGTAAATAGGCGATCTATGCATCGCACACGCGGCACGCCCCCCGATCAATGCCATAACAACACAAAGTAACTTTCTTCATTAGAATCACTGATAGTTCATCGCGGTTTGAGGATGGCAGCACGCTACTCCTTCAGAGGATTATGGACAGCGGGGAAAAATTCACCTTTTCCTCAGAGGAATTTGAAACTCGGACGACAAACGGCTTTATTTTGAAGAACGAATTGATCCCGCCGAGGATACAAGCTCGGAGTAAGTTGTTTAGTGTTATATAATTCCTTTTCTGATCATAGAGCTCAAATGAATTTTCAGACTATATTTTGCCTAGTTTTGGCTAGCTTTTGACATAGGAAATATTACCTATACGCTCGTGTAAACTTTTTGAATAACTGCTTAGGTTATAATGATTTAGTGAAATATGTCGATCCGCAAGTTTTGCCTGAGTACTTCAGTGTTCTAGTGGCAGATCTTTTGCCAAGCGTGTCAGAGGTTACGGCTTCTAATCTGCCCTCAGTATAGTTTTTTTTCTCTCATCAAAACCGAATATGTTCATCAGTGGTTACAGTCTATATCAAGGAGGGACACACGTTTGTGTGCATTTTATTTTGTGATTTCACCGGAATGAATAGTGTCCGCCGCAACGGCGATAGATTGAAGAGCGCGTCCGAATGAAGACTGCGTGCGCGCCGCCACAAGAGAACACTGAATAAATGACACTGATAGCAGCGGACACGAGCGCTTAGCTTGAGTTCAAAAACAAAACATTTTAGCGCTAGATCTCTTATTTAAGAGTGGACTAAATGAATGCTCTGCTAGTTAACTGGAGATGTTTTATTTGTATTAGGTACATCCGTGCCTCAATGTTTCCAAAAGTGGTGGGTACAAAATGACTCATGACGAAATCTGGTGGGGACGCGTACCCACCGCCCCCTCCGAAATCGACGCCTAAGCAAATATGTGATACTGTCTGAATACAATATATTTTTTATATATAAATGTTCAGTTTTGGTTAGTCTATTACCCAGGCTGCCAAGGCAACTGCAAAAGGCTGCAAATATAAATGGACAGATGTCAGCATCAGTGAGATGTACCGCTAACTTACCTAACTAACCATCCGCCTTCAGAAATCATTCTGATGTGATTTAAAAAAAAATCAATGTTGGAAACAGTTGTGCTGCTTAATTTTTTTTAACCTGTAATACTTTTTTTTTAGGATTCTTTGAATAATTTTTTTTTAATATAAAAAAAAACAAGTTTGGTCTTTTTATGTTTGTTTTTTTGAAAGGGTGTGTTAAGTGATAGGAATGACTTTAAGTCTTTACGTTCTTAGGAAAGATTTCTATTTTGAATAAATGCTGTTATTTTTAACTTTATATTCATCAGTGAACCATTCTTAGTTCAGGCTGCCTCACAGCACCTTGATGGGTCATTGGGGGAGTGTCTTGTCTTCCCACCCAGGTGTAAATAACATTAATATTCATGGCCATTCACACTCCCACGCATACAGCAGTGCTGACCAAAAACTGACGTAAGAATTTTAAATCGTTATATTGTGAGCCTATGTCAATTCCATCAGACATACCACCTATCAACCCACCAGAATACCAAATGGAGGTCTGTGCACCTAAGTGGAAAGAGGTAGAGCAGGCTGTGAGAAAGGCAAGGGCTTCATCATCTCCAGGGCCTAATGGAGTTCCGTACAGAGTGTACAAGAGTGCTTCAGGAGTTCTGCGAATTCTGTGGAAATTGATAAAAGTGGCATGGGAAAAACAGGTTGTACCTAGAGCATGGCGCAGAGCAGGTGGAGTCTTTATACCTAAAGAAAAAGATGCTACAAGCATCAGTCAGTTTCGTCCTATTTCACTATTAAACGTTGAAGGTAAGATTTTCTTCAGCATTATTGCCCAGAGATTGTCCACCTACCTATTAAAGAATGGCTTCATTGACACTTCAATTCAAAAAGCGGGCATTCCAGGGTTCTCAGGATGCTTTGAACACATCAATGTTATCTGGCAACGAATTCAGTCAGCTAAAAAGGAGAAGAAGGAGCTCCATGTGATATTCCTGGATTTGGCTAATGCATATGGTTCAGTGCCACATGAGCTTCTTTGGGCAGCATTTGATTTTTTCAGAGTACCAATGTCAATAACAAATTTAGGTAAAGCCTATTTTGGAGATTTGCAATTTAGTTTCTCAACTCCAAAACTCAGCACTGCATGGCAATGCTTAGAGGTTGGAATAATGGCAGGATGCACCATTTCTCCACTGGCTTTTACCATGGCAATGGAAGTAATCATTAGGGCATCAAGCTGGGTAGTAGGTGGAGAGCGCTTGGCTTCTGGGATGCGACTACCACCAATCAGAGCATACATGGATGACATGACAACCATGACTACAACAGTAGCCTGCACTAATCAGTTATTGGGGAAGTTAACAGATAATATTGAATGGGCACGAATGCAATTTAAGCCCTCTAAATCAAGGAGCATCTCGATAGTTAAAGGAAAGGTAGTAGATAAAACATTCTTCATTAATGGTGAGGCAATACAAACAGTTTCTGAGAAGCAAGTGAAGAGTCTTGGGAGATGGTACGATGGGGATCTAAAGGACACAGTTCGAGTGGGAGAAGTTAGACGACAAGCAGTGGAAGGGTTGAAGAGCATAAGCAGCTGTGCTCTACCAGGCAAACTAAAACTCTGGTGCTTTCAGTTTGGTCTACTGCCGAGGTTGCTGTGGCCACTGACTGTGTACGAGGTTTCTTTGACAACAGTGGATAAGCTGGAAGCGTTAATAAGTTCATATATTAGGAAATGGTTGGGAGTTCCACGCTGCCTCAGCAGAGTGGGACTTTATAGTAAAGGAATATTGCAGCTGCCAGTCGCTGCTTTTACCGAGGAGTTTAAATGTGCCAAGGTCAGACTGGAAATGACCTTAGTAGAGTCACGCGACAAATGTGTAAGGGAGGCAGCCCCTGTGTTAAAAACTGGTAGAAAGTGGTCAGCAAAGAAAGCTGTAGTAGAGGCAAAGGCTGACCTTCAAATTGGGGATATCGTGGGACAGGTACAGCATGGAAGAGGGGGTTTTGGGCTCAGTTTAGCTCCTCCTAAATGGCACAAGGCAGGCCCAGCTCAAAGGAGGAAGCTGGTAGTCAACGAGGTGCGAAAGCAGGAGGAGAGGATGAGGTGTATAAAGGCCATTTCCCAGGCCAAGCAGGGAGAGTGGATGAGATGGGAGAGTGTGGAACAACGCAAGATGGGCTGGCAAGATCTTTGGTCAATGGAAGAGAGTAGGATCAGTGTCCTTATTAGGTCAACATATGATGTTCTCCCATCACCGCAGAACCTAAACCTCTGGGTAGGAGAGGATCCCTCTTGTCCTTTTTGTTCATCACCTGCCACATTAAGGCACATTTTGACAGGATGTAAGGTGGCTCTTAGCCAAGGTCGGTTCACTTGGCGGCATGACCAAGTACCGCATTGTTCAACTGATAGAGTTAACAGTGCCATGGGAGGATGCGGTAGATTTGGCATATGAGAGGAAGAAACTGCGGTATGCTCATCTGGCCACTGAAGCAGAACAGCGAGGATGGAGAGTCCAGGTTTATCCTGTGGAAGTGGGTTGTCGAGGTTTTGTGGCACACTCTACAACCCGGTTCTTCAGAGACGTCGGATTCAGTGGCCAAGAGTTGCGTCGCACAGTAAAGAACTTATCTGAAGCAGCAGAAAGGAGCAGCAACTGGCTGTGGTTGAGACGGAAAGATTCTAGCTGGCTGTGTACAGGCCGCCACGCTACGGTTTCGTAGAATTCTTAAAAAACTTGAAGAGTTTGTTGGTTTATTTGTATAGGTTGTATAGTATTTACAGTCATTACGTTCCAGTGTATATTGCGTGAATGACGGGTGGTTGGGCAGATATTGTGTTTTTGCGGTAGGTGGTATGCCATACGTAACCGTTGCCACTGAAACTGCATATTAACGCACCAGTGGGGCTCGACAGCCTTAGTCAAACGGGTTGGCGCGTATGGTTGGGTTGCGGAGAGATTGTGAGATTGTGGTTAGGTCTCAGCAGCAGGAGGGATGTAGAGGTCAGTAAGCTGGGCTGAGTTGAGTGGGGGACGGAGGGGGTAGACTCTGGGACGCCAGAGTCACTGTCGAGCCCTCTTGAGGTGTCGTGGGCTAGTCGACGAAACACTGAGGACGGAAGGTGCCCACTTGAAGACCCTAGAGATGTCCCCTACTCGGCTCAATCCAGACGGTTGTCGTGCTGGTCCACTAGGGAGACCACACTGTAGTTGCAGCCGTCGTGTGTGCTGACGCGCCAAGTATACTGCAGCGGTTAACGCCAGACAGAAGGGGAGTCACACCACCATATGGAAAGAAGCGTAAATGGATGGAGAAGCATAGTTTACTTTGAAGCTACGTCTTAGTGTTGCTTATCTTGGCGAAAGCCGAGTAAAAATCAGCATGAAGTTTTAACATCTACTCTCGTGTAATGGAAATCTTGTTGTTTGTGAAAGAGTGGTCAGAATGATTTTCACTTCATTTTGAAGTAAAAATTCTAGCCTACAAGAACAGTAACTCAAAAGTTTTGTGGACAACTATTCAGTATGTGTTAAATGGCCTTATTGCGGTGACATTTTTTTTCCCAAAACGTACTAACCACGCATAATATTTTTTTTCTATAAAATGCAAACATGTACATCCATTTTGCTCACATATTATTGTAGCAGAGTTTGTGCTGAATACAGCAAATTTATATGTTGGCAAATTGTATGTTTTAAGTAGCTGAAATAAGCACAAATGTTAGGGCATGTCAAAACATCTCAAGGACCCCAAAAACACCTCAGACCCCAGAGGGTTAAAAGATTAATCTGACCACGCCCACTCTCCGCGCGTGCTATTCAAACACAAATGCTACACAGAGGCAATCCACGCCCACATCAGCTGGATAACTGACCGAAAGAGACTCATATTTACTACGCTGTGAGGAATAATACTATCTTAATGATAATCCTGGAAAAAATTACCTCAGAAGTGCAGGTAGTTTCATTTTGAGGAGCAACGGATCCAGCTGAGGAATAGGTACATTCTTTATTCTCTAGTGCTTTGTTCTAATCGCGATATGAATAGTGTCTGTAAACGCAAAAAGACTGTTTGAATATGAATCGCATTTTTGTGTGTGAATGAATGAACAGATTTTACCTAACTATATTGCTATACTGAGATGAGTAAAAATCAACTGAAATATGTTGAAATAAAATATTTTTGTATAAGCAACGTATTAAACTGCAAATGAACATTTATACGCCCTAATATATGATAAAAACTATATGTTACATATGAAATACCACATGTCGTAGACTAATTTTTACTGTAAAATACTGCCACATCAAATAAGTTTATGTTTGGCAATTTCTGCTCATATGATATTATGTTTTGTCAAAATAAAGTCATCAACTAAGATGTTATTATAGTGTTTGTTCGATTGTAGGCTATATTCAAACTAATTAATCCGTAACTATGAAATATGTATGATAAAATGTATACTTAAGTTTATATAGAAAGATTACACTTGAAATATAGTTAACATTTTTACTGTTGTTGTAATTGTAACCTTTTTAATAAAATGGCGAAAATATAGGTACAAGGTAGATGTAAACAAAATCTTAACAGGTCAATATAAGCCTTCTCTTTAAATTATTTGTATTGTGTTTTATTAGTGACACATTTGGGATATATTCCAAAACTTTCTGTAAATACAGTATGAGAATTAACTGCACAATTACTAGAAATGTTTACCTTGGATATTATACAATTTGCAAGCACAATTTGAAGAAGAAAAAAATTGGAACTGTGAACCAATTTTGTATTGTATATATATAAATATATATATTTTTTTGTCCTTGCATTCTTGTGGCTCAGTGACACACCTGAATGAAAGGCTCATTAGTATGCAGCCCCATTAGTATGCAGCCCCATTATGCGCTCATTATGCGGGCCCATTGTCTTCTCAGGTGTACATCACAGCAAGTCACGCCTCTGCGCATATTGCCTTTCCAAACAAAAAGTGTCATATAAAATTTTAAACGAATGTATTGTTTTATGTGAATGATTAGGCATGATGATTTTCAGATCATTTTGAAGAAAAAACTCTAGGCGACAACATCCATTAGTCAAAAGTCTTGTGGACACATATTTAGTATGTGTTTTGTGGCCTTATTTCAGAAACTTTAAGTTTTAGTTTTTTCAATAACCATACATAAACAATATTCTCTCAAAAAACAAACATGTACATACATGTTGCTCACATATTATGGTAGCCCTGTTTGTGCTAATAGAGTGTAATTACACCTTTGCCAGTAATTTGTTTATAAGCAACTGAAAAAAGCATAAATGTCAGTGCATGTCCAAACATCTCAAGGACCCCGAAAAACCCTTAGACCCCAGAGGGTCAGGCTGCGGCAGACGGAGGTTCTGAAGAAGGACTACATGAGCCTGATCGAGGCGGTACGCAACACAGCGCCTGAGGCAACGATCATCGTGTCTGGACCGCTTCCCACGTACCGACTAGGACAAGAAAGGTTCAGTAGACTATTTGCACTAAATGAATGGTTAATGTCACTGTGTAATGAACAGAAACTGCTCTTTGTAAATAATTGGAATCTGTTTTGGGAGCGACCCAGGCTGTACCGTGCTGATGACCTGCACCCCAGCAGAGCCGGAGCGGCTGTTCTGTCGGATAATATCTCCAAGACGTTACGCACCAGATGACTAATAAGTCAAAATCCAAATCACAGTCTTTGCTGTCCAAACTTAATTGATATACGTAGTGAAGAACATTATATAGAAACTGTGTCTATTCCTCGTTTAGTGAAGCCAAACAATAAATCTAGTGCAGGATCTAGCAAAAATCTTATTGTAATTAAACCAGAAAATCTAAATATCAGTGAACAAAAAGAATTTCTAAAGGTAGGTCTTCTAAACATTAGATCGCTCACACCTAAAGCGGTTATTGTAAATGAAATGGTCACAGATAATAATTTCGATATACTTTGCCTTACTGAAACCTGGCTTAAACCAAATGAGTATTTCGGTCTAAATGAGTCTACTCCGCCAAGATACTGTTATAAGCATGAGCCCCGTCTGACTGGTCGTGGCGGCGGTGTTGCAACAATCTATAAAGATATTCTTAATATTTCTCAGAAAACAGGTCACAGATTTAATTCGTTTGAAGTACTTATGCTAAATGTTACGCTCTTAGATGTAAGAAAGAAATCCATATTATCTCTAGCCTTGGCTACTGTATATAGACCTCCAGGGCCATATGCTGAATTTCTAAAAGAGTTTGCAGACTTTCTCTCGGATCTATTGGTCAATGTCGATAAAGCAATAATTGTTGGAGATTTTAACATACACGTAGACAACAAAAATGATGCGTTAGGGGCTGCGTTTACAGATTTATTAAACTCCTTTGGGGTCAAGCAAAACGTCCGTGGTCCCACTCATCGTCTAAATCATACACTAGATTTAATTATATCATATGGAACCAATCCAACTGATATAGATATTATACCGCAAAGTGATGATGTCACTGATCATTACATGGTAACGTGCATAATACGTACTGCTGAAATATGTCATGTTGCGCCACGTTATAGACCAGGCAGAACAATCCTTCCAACCACTATAGATAGATTCTCAAATAGCTTACCTGATCTATCTCAGCTGCTCAGTGAACCCAAACAAACAGATGAACTAGAGGAAATGACTAGCAGTTTGAGCACCATTTTCACTAGTACATTAGATATTGTTGCACCAATTAGATTAAAAAAGGTTAAAGAGAAAACTAAAGCACCATGGTACAACAGTGTTACGCATGATATCAAGAGAGAAACTCGTAACCTAGAGCGTAAATGGAAACAAACTAATTTAGAGGTCTTTAGAATCGCGTGGAAAGACAGTATGTCACGTTATAAAAAGGCTCTAAAAACAGCCAGGGCTGAGCACCTCCGCAAACTAATAGAAAATAACCAAAATAATCCAAGGTTCTAATTTAACACCGTGGCTAGACTAACAAATAAACAGACATCACCAGAGCAAAATATACCGTTACAGTTTAGTAGTAATGATTTTATGAATTATTTCAATGAGAAAATAGAAAGCATTCGAAACACAATTATAAATGTACAATCCTCTATGGTCTCTTATGATTCAGCCTCAATTATCGTCCCTCAAGAACAACTACACCGCTTTGCAACGATAGGACAGGAAGCGCTAAATAAACTTATTATTGCATCTAAACCAACAACATGCTCATTAGATCCAATACCCACTAAACTACTGAAAGAAGTGTTACCTGTAGTGGAAGAGCCTCTTCTTAATATTATTAACTCGTCTTTATTCTTAGGTCATGTTCCAAGAATATTCAAGTTGGCAGTAATAAAACCTCTCATTAAGAAACCGCAACTAGATCCAAATAACCTAGCAAATTACAGACCCATTTCAAATCTTCCATTTATGTCCAAAATACTAGAAAAAGTTGTATCCGCTCAACTGTGCTCTTTTTTGCAAGAAAATGATATCTATGAAAAATTCCAGTCAGGATTCAGACCGCATCATAGTACAGAAACTGCGCTAGTTAAAATTACAAATGATCTACTCTTAGCTTCTGACCAAGGCTGTATCTCAATACTAGTCCTACTTGATCTTAGCGCCGCGTTCGACACTATAGATCATAAAATACTCTTGGATCGACTACAAAACTACACTGGTGTTCAGGGACAGGCATTAAGCTGGTTTAGATCGTACTTATCTGACCGTTATCATTTTGTCTCTTTACACGGGGGAAAATCAAAGTTAACGTCAGTAGACTACGGAGTACCGCAAGGATCGGTGCTAGGCCCTCTGCTATTCTCAATATATATGCTGCCACTTGGTAATATTATAAGAAAACATGGAATTAATTTCCACTGTTATGCTGACGACACTCAATTATATATTTCATCACGACCAGATGAAAACATTACCTCATCTAAATTGACAGAATGTCTCAAAGATATAAAATGCTGGATGACGCGTAATTTCCTGCTATTAAATTCAGATAAAACGGAGGTATTACTTATTGGTCCAAAAAACTACACACAAAACCTCTTACAATACGACTTTAATATAGAAGGATGCCCTGTTACTTTTTCCACTACAGTAAAAGACCTGGGTGTTATACTAGACCGCAACTTGTCTTTCGAAAATCATATTTCATCTGTTACAAGAACAGCCTTTTTCCACCTTAGAAACATTGCTAAATTACGTAACATGCTATCTGTTTCTGATGCAGAAAAGTTAGTTCATGCATTCATGACCTCGAGACTAGATTACTGTAATGCTTTATTAGCTGGTTGTCCTGCATCCTCAATAAACAAGCTACAGTTAGTGCAAAATGCAGCCGCTAGAGTTCTTACTAGATCAAGAAAATATGATCATATAACACCGATTTTATCATCTCTGCACTGGTTACCTATTAAGTTCCGTATCAATTACAAAGTACTACTACTGACCTATAAAGCCCTTAATGGTTTAGCTCCTATGTACTTAACGGACCTTCTTTCGCCCTACAATCCACCGCGTTCTCTAAGATCACTAAATTCAAGGCTTCTGGTCATTCCTAGGATATCGAAGTCCACGAAAGGAGGGAGGGCATTCTCGCATTTAGCTCCAAAACTCTGGAATAGCCTTCCCGATACGGTCCGATGCTCTGACTCGCTGACACAGTTTAAAACTAGACTAAAGACGTGTCTCTTTAGTCAAGCATTCACATAATGCTTACCTTTTAGTCCTCTGCTATGCCATACGGAACCGTTTGCCACTGAAACTGCTTAACGCACCAGTGGGGCTCGACAGCCTTATAGACAAACGGGTCGGTCCGTATGGTTGCGGTTGGGTTGCGGAGAGTTTGGGTTGCGGAGAGTTGTGAGATTATGGTTTTCTAACACCTACTCCCGTGTAATGGAAATCATTATGAACATCAGCTATGCTAATTATTTCCCATCTGCCTTTCTGCTGTTATCTCGGGACGCTTGTCCCGAGAAAAATGGCGTTCGTAGGCTCCAGTTTGGTATCCTGCCTCTCACGGGGATTTCGGATGCCTCAACGCCTGTGATGAGAAGACCAACGCCTGTGAAGAGACGACTCAACGCCTGCGAAGAGACGACTCAACGCCGGCGATATGTTATCCCCTAAATATTACATGATTAACTAAATGTATTTTTTCCAGGTACTCTCTGATATGCACTTACTGTAAAGCTTTTTTAAAACCCTATGATTGTTAGCCAGAGGAGAACTGGCCCCTGACTAGCCTGGGTTCTCCCAAGGTTTTTTTCTCCATCCAATCTGATGGAGTTTTGGTTCCTTGCCACTGTCGCCTTGCTTTTGGCTTGCTTAGTTGGGGATATTTAATATTCAACAATATTATTGAACTGTGTTGTACTACTTTCATGTTATCACTGTGAAGCTGCTTTGATGCAATCTGTATTGTGAAAAGCGCTATATAAATAAATGTGACTTGACTTGACTTAAGGCAATGGGCATTGCAATGTACATAAAATGCCTGCTTTGCCACCTCCTTAATACGATACTTAACGCCAGAGTGCTTGCCACTCATTACGGAGGCACCATCATAGGCTTGACCAACCAGGTTACTCCTGTAATCTAAGCCATATCTTTCAAGGATATGGATTATTTTTTCGGTCAGTCCTGCAGCATCAAGGCGCTCTGCAGCTTCAAAATGTAAGAAGCTTTCCTTAACTGCTCATTGGTAGTAGTATTTTAGCACCAAAGAGATCTGTTCTTTTTTTCTTGGTATCTTTAGTTTCATCAGCCATAATGGCAAACACCTCACTTTCCTTGACTTCATTTATGATGGAGACACGCACCATTTCTGCCAATGTGTCCAAAATTTCATTTTGAATATGATGACTTGTGTATTTTGCGTTTTGACATGTGTGGTTTATATAAACTGCAAAGGTAAAGTATAAATTAAAATGATTGTGACCGACGTGAAGGGGGAGGAGAATTGATACGTGCATCACGTTTAGTCGATAAAATACTTCCTCAAAGCATACAACTGTGCATCCTCGCTCATAGCTCCTCTGAAAGCCTCCTCACTCCTCGATCCTCGACTCCTCGCGGTGCAATTAGAGAATTGAGATGTCCTTTAAGATGGCTGAGCTCGATCGGTTTCCGGGTCATAGGATGGAGGACGGAGGATCGAGGAGACGAGGAGGGATATTGAGAAGCACCCATTCATTCATAAAAACAGATTCACAGAAATGAAGTAAGTATTTGTGATGATGATCAGTGCCAGTATATGGAAAAGCTGATAAAGACAAAAAAAGCTGTGTTTACATTGAAGTCTTCACGGTTACTTTTGTATATGTAAGTTTTGCACAGCTTTCTCTATCGTGAGTGAGATCATGTTATTCCCCGATGCTGATGTAACGTTACAGATCAAACGGTAAATCTGAGGTAGTAGACATATATTTCTCTCGTTGTTTAGTTTAGACTCACGACCCTTGACATTTTAATGTAGGCCTACTCTTATTGTAACACTTTTGAGTGTGATCTAAAAAACACTCACAGGAGAGTTAATTTAACACTGGAGTTTTTGCTGTGTATATATAGATGAAGTGTGATCTTGACGCATTTGTCAATGCAACTCTTCTGGAACTTGTGGTTTCACAAGCACAAACTTAGTAGCCTAATAAAAGCTTCATGGTGCACAGACAATAATAATAGTAATAATAGATTTTATTTGTAAGGCACCGTACATTTAGGGCAAATCTCAAAGTGCTACAGTTGAGATCATAAAAGCATGGTAAAAAAAACATCAATATGAAATACAAATAGACATGGAAGTTAAAAGTCATAAGTTCTCCTAAAAAGAAATGTTTTTATTTCAGTGTCGGAATCTGTACAGAACACATCCAAATCCACAATGTTTACTAGTGAGCAGCGACACTAGTATAACTCACTGAAATTCCATACTGGTCGGTAAACGTTATACTATAGGCTATACCGTAACAGCAACTGTTGCACTGTAGAGAATTTTTTAGAGAAGCGGCCAGAGGAGGAGCTATAACTATATATAATGAAGAGGAGGAGCTGTAGCTATATATAATGAAGAGGAGGAGCTGTAACTATATATAATGAAGAGGAGGAGCTGTAACTATACAGGTCCTTCTAAAAAAAATAGCATATTGTGATAAAGTTCATTATTTTCCATAATATAATGATAAAAATTAAACTTTCATATATTTTAGATTCATTGCACACAAACTGAAATATTTCAGGTCTTTTATTGTTTTAATACTGATGATTTTGGCATACAGCTCATGAAAACCCAAAATTCCTGTCTAAAAAAATTAGCATATCATGAAAAGGGTCTCTAAACGAGCTATTAACCTAATCATCTGAATCAACTAATTAACTCTAAACACCTGCAAAAGATTCCTGAGGCTTTTAAAAACTCCCAGCCTGTTTCATTACTCAAAACCGCAATCATGGGTAAGACTGCCGACCTGACTGCTGTCCAGAAGGCCATCATTGACACCCTCAAGCAAGAGGGTAAGACAGAAAGAAATTTCTGAACAAATAGGCTGCTCCCAGAGTGCTGTATCAAGGCACCTCAGTGGGAAGTCTGTGGGAAGGAAAAAGTGTGGCAAAAAACGCTGCACAACGAGAAGAGGTGACCGGACCCTGAGGAAGATTGTGGAGAAGGACCGATTCCAGACCTTGGGGGACCTGCGGAAGCAGTGGACTGAGTCTGGAGTAGAAACATCCAGAGCCACCGTGCACAGGCGTGTGCAGGAAATGGGCTACAGGTGCCGCATTCCCCAGGTCAAGCCACTTTTGAACCAGAAACAGCGGTAGAAGCGCCTGACCTGGGCTACAGAGAAGCAGCACTGGACTGTTGCTCAGTTTTGCATGTCATTTGGAAATCAAGGTGCCAGAGTCTGGAGGAAGACTGGGGAGAAGGAAATGCCAAAATGCCTGAAGTCCATTGTCAAGTACCCACAGTCAGTGATGGTCTGGGGTGCCATGTCAGCTGCTGGTGTTGGTGCACTGTGTTTTATCAAGGGCAGGGTCAATGCGGCTAGCTATCAGGAGATTTTGGAGCACTTCATGCTTCCATCTGCTGAAAAGCTTTATGGAGATGCAGATTTCATTTTTCAGCACGACCTGGCACCTGCTCACAGTGCCAAAACCACTGGTAAATGGTTTACTGACCATGGTATTACTGTGCTCAATTGGCCTGCCAACTCTCCTGACCTGAACCCCATAGAGAATCTGTGGGATATTGTGAAGAGAAAGTTGAGAGACGCAAGACCCAACACCCTGGATGAGCTTAAGGCCGCTATCGAAGCATCCTGGGCCTCCTTAACACCTCAGCAGTGCCACAGGCTGATTGCCTCCATGCCACGCCGCATTGAAGCAGTCATTTCTGCAAAAGGATTCCCGACCAAGTATTGACTATTGACTGCATAACTGAACATCATTATTTGAAGGTTGACTTTTTTTTTTTTTGTATTAAAAACACTTCTTTTATTGGTCGGATGAAATATGCTAATTTTTTTAGATAGTATTTTGGGGTTTTCATGAGCTGTATGCCAAAATCATCAGTATTAAAACAATAAAAGACCTGAAATATTTCAGTTGGTGTGCAATGAATCTAAAATATATGAAAGTTTAATTTTTATCATTACATTATGGAAAATAATGAACTTTATCACAATATGCTAATTTTTTGAGAAGGACCTGTATGTAATGAAGAGGAGGAGCTGTAACTATATATAATGAAGATAAGGAGCTGAAACTATATATATAATGAAGAGGAGGAACTGTAACTATATATAAGGAAGAGGAGGAGCTGTAACTATTTATAATGAAGAGGATGAGCTGTAACTATATATAAGGAAGAGGAGGAGCTGTAACTATATATAAGGAAGAGGAGGAGCTGTAACTATATATAATGAAGAGGATGAGCTGTAACTATATATAATGAAGAGGATGAGCTGTGCCTATATATAATGAAAAGGAGGAGCTGTAACTATATATTATTGAAGAGGAGGAGCTGTAACTATATATAATGAAGAAGAGCTGTAACTTTATAATGAAGAGGATGAGCTGTAACTATATATAATGAAGAGAAGGAGTTCTAACTATATATAATGAAGAGGAGGAGCTGTATCTATATATAATGAAGAAGAGCTGTAACTTTATAATGAAGAGGATGAGCTGTAACTATATATAATGAAGAGAAGGAGTTGTAACTATATATAATGAAGAGGAGGAGCTGTAACTATATATAATGAAGAAGAGCTGTAACTTTATAATGAAGAGGATGAGCTGTAACTATATATAATGAAGAGAAGGAGTTGTAACTATATATAATGAATAGGAGGAGCTGTAACTATATATAAGGAAGAGGAGGAGCTGTAACTATATATAATGAAGAGGATGAGCTCTAACTATATATAAAGAAGAGGATGAGCTGTAACTATATATAAGGAAGAGGAGGAGCTGTAACTATATATAATGAAGAGGAGGAGCTGTAACTATATATAAGGAAGAGGGGGAGCTGTAACTATATATAATGAATAGGAGGAGCTGTAGCTATATATAATGAAGAGGAGGAGCTGTAACTATATATAATGAAGAGGAGGAGCTGTAACTATATATAAGGAAGAGGAGGAGCTGTAACTATATATAATGAAGAGGATGATCTGTAACTATATTTTATAGTTATATATCTGTAAAAAACAAAAACAAAATTCCAAAATGGCCGACGGTCGGCGGCGTCTGGCAGATCCAGGTGCGTTTGTGCGCACTAAACCTGTGATTTATCAAACTTCCGATGGCCTAACAATCGTGGAAGATGAACTGTTAAACTTTCTCCTGATTAAGCCGAGAACTCTTGACCAAGATAACATCATTAAGTTGGTTAAATCTAGCTTCAGTCAACAACGCATTGAAGACTCGAAGGCTGTGATGGCAGAGTTGTTTCCTGACAACAAACGCTGGTTCTCCCATAGGGGAGAGAAGAAAGATGAACTGTACATCAAAATGTGCCTGGCTGTCTTCAAAGAGAATGTGGAGTTGCCTAGATTTGTCTCGCACTACATTGACGAACTGCCTCCCGTCTCATTCAAGCATGTGGATGTTTCTGCGCTACTGGGGCGGATTATGCAACTAAACGGCGACATTGAACTTTTGCGGATGTCAATCACCTCGCAGGCGACTGCTTGTGAAAAACTGCTGGGGATATCAGACACCCTTACCCAACGACTGGCGGCGGTGGAAAACCCTAAAATCAGTGGGGTGGTGAGCAGTGGGAGTGCTGATTTCCCCACTGCAGGACAGCCCGCAGTGTCTACTCCTCGTTGGCCTGACGACGAGGATCCTCGGCGTAACAAAGATCCACGACCAAGTAGGCCTGTGGCTCAGATGGAGATGGATATGCCAGAGGATATTTTTCCTATGGACAAAATTCCACAGCGGGAGGGACCAACTAGAGGAGCATCAGCCTTGTTGACCTCTGCATGCGAGGAGGAAACTGCCCAGGTAACGGCTAAGAAAAATAGTTGGAGTACTGTGGTGAAAAAGGGCCGCAAACGGTCTGTAAAAATTTATGAAGGGAAACGGTATACACGAAAGATGACTGGTATTACTGGGACCGCGGTGATTAACAACGATGATCTGTCAACTGTGGGCACGAAGATGGTCAGTGTCTTTGCCACTAAATTTAACGCGAACCTTGAAGCTGATACTCTGCGTCTCTGAGGTGAAGTGTAGGAAGCGTGAGGTGAAGTGTAGGAAAATAGACATCCCTAACATCAGATTCAGCTACTTCTGTGTTACAGCAGAATGGAATGAGTGGAAGGAAATGTATAACCCTGTGTTTTGGCCTGCTGGGTCAGTCATCCGACGTTACTTCGAGCCCCGACGTGCCAAAGGGGTAGGCGGGGCGAATCTACCCAAGTCAACCGGAGAGCAGGTGCTCTCCCATGGAGCACACACGGGTCCGTCGGTCCCTTCACCGATTGCGCGAACCAGCGACTCCGCTGGGATTGACAAAAGTGCATAAATGCGTGTGGTGTCCTACAACTCTCGTGGCCTCCGAGTTGGTCACACGGCAGCTGACAAGGCCAGACGCCTTGTTGTTGACACTTTGCTGGGTGACAGTGATGTGCTGTGCATTCAGGAGAGCTGGCTGGCCAAACAAGACTTGGACAAACTAAATGTCTTGCACCCCGACTTCCATGGTGCTGGTGAATCAACTACTGACCTCAGCACCAAGATCGTAAAAGGTAGGATTGCTGGAGGTGTGGCGATCTTGTGGAATGTAAAATTTGACTCTATGGTGAAAGTTGTGCGTCTCAACGTGGACTGGGCCATTGGCTTAGAATTTAATTTCAATGGAAAGATTTTTATTATTCTTAATGTATATACACCATATCAATCATATGATCATGTGGATGAGTATGTTAGCAGGCTTGCTTGTATTCAGTCTTTCATCGAAGACAACAGCTCAACATGTATCTATGTCTTAGGTGATTTTAATGCTGACTTGGCAGACAGCAAGTCTTTGTTTTATAAACATATGTTGAGATTTTCCAAAGATAGTAACCTTGTTATCTCCAGTAAAACCTTTCTGCCTGATACTAGTTATACATACATTAGTGAAGCTTGGAATACCACTTCATGGCTAGACCATGTTTTATCTACTGCTGATGCTCATGCCTCCTTACAAAGCATTGAGATTTGTTATGGATTAGCTACCACTGACCACATTCCTATAGCTATGGTGATTAATGTGCAAAATGTCCCCAAGGTAGTTAAAAATGAAGAGGCTTATGAGGCCAAAAATAAATTGGGGAAAACTATCTGAGGGTGATGTTCTTAAATACTGTTTTAATTCTGATGCTGCTATGAGTAAATTGCAGCTACCTATGACTGCCATTTGGTGCACCGATATGAATTGTGGGGACACTTCTCACAGGAATGGTTTATGTGATATGTATAATGACATATTGAAAGCCTTAATTGAGGCTAGTGGGTCCCTATTCACGCAGACCAGGAAAACCAGGAATATAAAGCCTGGGTGGAATAATTTTGTGGCAAACCATCATGCTGAAGCCAATATGGCTTACAAAGCCTGGGTTTTAGCTGGGCGGCCCAGACAGGGACCTGAGCTTGAGCATAAAAAGAAAATGAATGCCAAATATAAATATGCATTGCAGTATATAACTAAGCATGAGCAGGCGCTAAGTGCTTCCTCAATGGCTGACTACTTGCTTAAAAATAACATAACTAATTTCTGGAATGAGGTGAAAACCCTTAATAGAACTAAGACCGCTCTCCCATGTAACATTGAGGGGGTGACTGCACCAGAGGACATTGTTGACCTCTGGAGGCAGCATTATTCAGCGTTATTCAACTGTATAAAGAGTGAGCCTTATGATGTTGGTGTGATAGAGGACAAATATATCTATTTTCATCCAAACGAAGTTGTTAAGGCCATAGGGCAACTTGCTGACAGAAAAGCTTGTGGCATGGATAACATTACATCTGAGCACCTAAAGCTAGCTGGCCCCAGGTTAGCAGTGCTACTGTCTATTTGTTTCTCTGGGCTGGTGTGCCATGGAAAATTGCCTGATTCCCTGATGTCAGTCATTCTGGTTCCAGTAATCAAGGACAAAGCTGGTAAGGTTGGTAGTATTGATAATTATAGACCGATAGCCCTTGCCAGCATTATCTCAAAAGTTCTTGAAAGTTTAATTCTTGACAAAATAAGTGACTGTATATCCACCACTGATAATCAGTTCGGCTTTAAGCCCAAACATAGCACTGACCAATGTATCTATGCACTGAAAGAGGTTGTTGAGGCATATAGAAGTCAGGGCTCTACTATGCTTTTAGGTTTTATTGATGCGTCCAAGGCGTTTGACCGCATTAATCATTTTAAATTGTTTAATAAACTCATGCACAGGGATGTCCCCAGCAGCCTGGTACGAATCTTAGCCTTTTGGTACTCTAACCAAAGTGTGCGGGTTAAATGGGGGAACACTCTATCTACATCTTTTTATGTTAGTAATGGGGTAAGGCAGGGGGGGATTTTATCTCCAGCCTTATTTAATGCCTACATGGATGACCTGTCCAGGCACTTGGGGACATCCCAAACCGGCTGTATGGTTGGAGAAATGTTGATTAATCATTTCTTGTATGCAGACGACTTAGTCATTCTATCGCCAAGCAGCAGTGGGTTCCAACAGCTACTTAATATCTGTTCTGATTATGGGGTAGAATTTGATATTGAATATAATGCAAAGAAAAGTGTGGTTATGATATGTAGCACAAGAGATGATTTAAATATTAAATTCCCTTCTTTCTATCTATCTGGAGAGGAGCTGGGAGTAGCTAATACCACAAAATATCTGGGGCACATCCTAACAGATACACTGGAGGATGATGCTGATATGAGCAGACAAAGGAGAGTGCTATATGTCCAAGCCAACATGCTGGCTAGAAAATTCCATCACTGCACTACAGATGTCAAAATCAACCTGTTTCGAACTTACTGCTCACCTCTTTACACAGCTCCTCTCTGGGTTAGATATAAGAAGGAGAGCCTGCTGAAGCTAAAAGTAGCCTATAATGACTGTCTCAGGATTCTCTTGAAGAAACCAAGAAGTACCAGGGCAAGCCAGCTGTTCTGTAGGCTGGGTTTGACTACTTTCATGGCCTTGGTGAGAAATCTAACTTTCAAGTTTATGAACAGGCTGGACCGATCCATGAATGAGCTTATTGTTCAGATAGTAGATCCAAGTCGTAGCTCTGTGAGGTACATGTCAAAAATATGGGATCACTGGTATTTGTGCCTTCATTAGCTCTATTCTTATGTTGTTGCTGTATATAATGTGCATATATGAATGTGTGATGTTTTTATTGATCTGTGTTCAGTATTGTCTTCTGTGGGCCTTGAGCCTGTAATAAAACAAATTATATATAAGGAAGAGGAGCAGCTGTAACTATATATAATGAAGAGGAGGAGCTGTAACTATATATAAGGAAGAGGGGGAGCTGTAACTATATATAATGAAGAGAAGGAGCTGTAACTATATATAATGAAGAGGAGGAGCTGTAACTATATATAATAAAGAGGAGGAGCAGCTGTTACTATATATAATGAAGAGGAGGAGCTGTAACTATATATAATGAAGAGGAGGAGCTGTAACTATATATAATGAAGACGAGGAGCTGTAACTATATAATGAAGAGGAGGAGTTGTAACTATATAATGAAGAAGAGGAGCTTTAACTATATAAAATGAAGAGAAAGCGCAGTAACTATACAGGTCCTTCTAAAAAAATTAGCATATTGTGATAAAGTTCATTATTTTCCATAATGTAATGATAAAAATTAAACTTTCAGATATTTTAGATTCATTGCACACCAACTGAAATATTTCAGGTCTTTTATTGTTTTAATACTGATGATTTTGGCATACAGCTCATGAAAACCCCAAATTCCTATCTCAAAAAATTAGCATATTTCATCCGACCAATAAAATAAGTGTTTTTAATACAAAAAAAAAAGTCAACCTTCAAATAATTATGTTCAGTTATGCACTCAGTACTTGGTCGGGAATCCTTTTGCAGAAATGACTGCTTCAATGCGGCGTGGCATGGAGGCAATCAGCCTGTGGCACTGCTGAGGTGTTATGGAGGCCCAGGATGCTTCGATAGCGGCCTTAAGCTCATCCAGAGTGTTGGGTCTTGCGTCTCTCAACTTTCTCTTCACAATATCCCACAGATTCTCTATGGGGTTCAGGTCAGGAGAGTTGGCAGGCCAATTGAGCACAGTAATACCATGGTCAGTAAACCATTTACCAGTGGTTTTGGCACTGTGAGCAGGTGCCAGGTCGTGCTGAAAAATGAAATCTGCATCTCCATAAAGCTTTTCAGCAGATGGAAGCATGAAGTGCTCCAAAATCTCCTGATAGCTAGCTGCATTGCCCCTGCCCTTGATAAAACACAGTGCACCAACACCAGCAGCTGACATGGCACCCCAGACCATCACTGACTGTGGGTACTTGACACTGGACTTCAGGCATTTTGGCATTTCCTTCTCCCCAGTCTTCCTCCAGACTCTGGCACCTTGATTTCCGGATGACATGCAAAATTTGCTTGCATCCGAAAAAAGTACTTTGGACCACTGAGCAACAGTCCAGTGCTGCTTCTCTGTAGCCCAGGTCAGGCGTTTCTGACGCTGTTTCTGGTTCAAAAGTGGCTTGACCTGGGGAAAGCGGCACCTGTAGCCCATTTCCTGCACACGCCTGTGCACGGTGGCTCTGGATGTTTCTACTCCAGACTCAGTCCACTGCTTCCGCAGGTCCCCCAAGCTCTGGAATCGGTCCTTCTCCACAATCTTCCTCAGGGTCCGGTCACCTCTTCTCGTTGTGCAGCGTTTTTTGCCACACTTTTTACTTCCCACAGACTTCCCACTGAGGTGCCTTGATACAGCACTCTGGGAACAGCCTATTTGTTCAGAAATTTCTTTCTGTCTTACCCTCTTGCTTGAGGGTGTCAATGATGGCCTTCTGGACAGCAGTCAGGTCGGCAGTCTTACCCATGATTGCGGTTTTGAGTAATGAAACAGGCTAGGAGTTTTTAAAAGCCTCAGGAATCTTTTGCAGGTGTTTAGAGTTAATTAGTTGATTCAGATGATTAGGTTAATAGCTCGTTTAGAGACCCTTTTCATGATATACTAATTTTTTGAGATAGGAATTTGGGGATTTCATGAGCTGTATGGCAAAATCATCAGTATTAAAACAATAAAAGACCTGAAATATTTCAGTTGGTGTGCAATGAATCTAAAATATATGAAAGTTTTTATTCATTACATTAAATCTTTTTAATCATTACATTATGGAAAATAATTAACTTTATCACAATATGCTAATTTTTTTAGAAGGACCTGTATATAATGAAGAGAAGGAGCTGTAACTATATATAATAAAGAGGAGGAGCTGTAACTATATATAATGAAGAGGATGGTCTGTAACTATATATATAATGAAGAGGAGGAGCTGTAACTATATATAATGAAGAGGAGGAGCTGTAACTATATATGATGAAAAGGAGCTGTAACTATATATAATGAAGAGGATGAGCTGTAAATTTAATAGTGTGTAACTATATATAATGAAGAGGATGAGCTGTAACTATATATAATGAAGATGAGCTGTAACTATATATAATGGTAAATGGACTGCATTTATATAGCGCTTTCACAGACCCAATGGCCACCAAAGCGCTTTACATTTGCCTCACATTCACCCATTCACACACTCATTTATACACCGACGGGCGACGGCAGCCATGCAAGGCGCCATCCAGCTCGTCGGGAGCAGCCGGGGTTAGGTGTCTTGCTCATGGACACCTCAACACTTGGTCAGGTGGAACCGAGGATTGAACCACCAACCTTCCGGTTTGTAGACAACCCACATGAACCACTGAGCCACTGCCGCCCTTGATTAATGAAGAGGATGAGCTGTAACTATATACAAGGAAGAGGAGGAGCTGTAACTATATATGATGAAGAGGATGAGCTGCAACTATATATAATGAAGAGGAGGAGCTGATGATGTTTAAAGGAGGAGCTGTAACTATATATAATGAAGAGGAGGAGCTGATGATGTTTAGAGGAGGAGCTGTAACTATATATAATGAAGAGGAAGAGCTGATGCTGTTTAAAGGAGGAGCTGTAACTATATAGAATGAAGAGGAGGAGCTGATGATGTTTAAAGGAGGAGCTGTAAATGAAAGCGTAGCGTAAGTTCTGCCAGGAAGACTCAATTGTTACGTCATTTATTATCTTCTCATCTATCCAATCGCGTTCTAATACGTGAAGTATAAAAGATCCTTACTTACACACGTCTGAGTTCGCAGATGCTGACGCTTTACTTATGTTGTTTAGTCGCCAGCCAACATGTTTCAGGACACGCATATTGTTTACTATTATTGAGTTCCGACGATGGATATGTCCCGCCGTATCTCCTGTTACACGTCGAGGTTCCTGCGTTCAGTGCCGCATCTGCCTGTATGCACAGTGGTCTTCGGAGAGTTTTTGATCAGCCAAGGTCTCTCATGAGAAGTTCTGCTCCTCTAGGCCTAAAACACCCTGGGTAACCAAATCAGTTTCCAATTCACGTCATCAAAAGCCTCAACAGCGTCAGCTCAACCAGGATAATCCGGCAGGAAGACGTCATCCTCAACAACTTGTCCAGCAAAAGAACCTCGCTGTCTGCACGGGTGTATTATCCCGCAGATCACCGATCCACAGACATGAATCAACAACTCTGCAAGTCACAAGAGGTGATCTTCTCTCGCTGGTTCCAGTTCAAGCTCCACTTCCAAGCCTTTCAAGTCGGTTTTTCAAGTTTTGGTAGGCGCTTCCACCAGCTACTGTTAATATTTCCCCTCTATCATGATTAAACTTCATCCAGGTAAGTATTCTCCGTTGCTTTCTACTCCAGTGACAGAATTCAAATTGGAGTCCACAGTGACGTGGCGTACGTGTTCATTCATAATTACTACTGATCTGCAGACTGCAACGGGGCCGGATAACTCGCATAAAAGGGGAAATGTTCATAGCAAGTGTAAGCAAGTTTCGCGTCACCAATATTCCACAGTACAGTGATCTAATAATATCAGTGTTGTCGATACCACGCTCTCGTGGGCAGTTTGCAAATACCCACTAACAACTGAGTAACTGATTTAAAAATAAATAAATGAATAAATAAACCCGAGCTAAAGAGAGCGAGTTGTTCATTTGGCTGTTATGCATACTGTAGTGGATATCTCTACAATGGCAGTTAATTAAATATTTACATAAGTGTTGTAATTTCACAAACAACTATTTTCAACATACAGGTCCTTTTAAAAAAATTTGCATATTGTGATAAAGTTCATTATTTACCATAATCTAATGATAAAAATTAAACTTTCATATATTTTAGATTCATTGCACACCAACTGAAATATTTCAGGTCTTTTATTGTTTTAATACTGATGATTTTGGCATACAGCTCATGAAAACCCAAAATTCCTATCTAAAAAAATTAGCATATCATGAAAAGGCTCTCTAAACGAGCTATTAACCTAATCATCTGAATCAACTAATTAACTCTAAACACCTGCTAAAGATTCCTGAGGCTTTTAAAAACTCCTAGCCTGTTTCATTACTCAACAGCAGCCATATCACCCTGTAGCCCAAGACTGGTTGCCCACTAAAGCTAAGCAGGGCTGAGCCTGGTTAGTACATGGATGGGAGACCTTCTGAGAAAACCAGGTTGCTGCTGGAAGAGGTGTTAGTGAGGCCATCAGGGGGCACTCACCCTGTGGTCTGTGTGGGTCCTAACGCCCCAGTATGGTAATGGGGACACTATACTGTAAATTGAGCACCGTACTTCGGATGAGACGTTAAACCGAGGTCCTGACGCTCTGTGGTCACAAAAAAAATCCCAGGATGTCTTTCGAAAGAGTAGGGGTGTAACCCCGGCATCCTGGCCAAATTTGCCCAGTGGCCTCTGTCCTTCATGGCCTCCTAATCATCCCCATGTATATATATACCAATTGGCTTCATCACTCTGTCTCCTCTCCACCAGTAAGCTGTAAGCACCAGTAAATGTTCCGATCCAATCTGACTTGTAATGCTGCCCGAATCATGCACTGTTCCTTCGTTGGCTAGAGGAAAACTGGCCCCCCGACTGAGTCTGGTTTCTCCCAAGGTTTTTTTGTCCATTCTGTCACCTGATGGAGTTTTGGTTCCTTGCCACTGTTGCCTTGGCTTTTGGCTTGCTTAGTTGGGGACATTTAATATTCAATAATATTATTGATCTGCCTTACTTAAGGTGGACGTTGACGCAATTTTCTTATAGAAACAAACTTTGTTATATTGTTTTCATGTTATCACTGTGAAGCGCTTTGATACAATCTGTATTGTAAAAAGCGCTATATAAATAAAGGTGACTTGACTTGACTAAGCTGGTGTGTGGTGGGCGTTCTGGCGCAATATGGCTGCTGTCGCATTATCCAGGTGGATGCTGCACATTGGTGGTGGTTGAGGAGATTCCCCCTTCTATGTGAAGCGCTTTGAGTGTCCAGAAAAGCGCTATATAAATGTGATGAATTAATTATAATTATTAAAACCGCAATCATGGGTAAGACTGCCGACCTGACTGCTGTCCAGAAGGCCATCATTGACACCCTCAAGCAAGAGGGTAAGACAGAAAGAAATTTCTGAACAAATAGGCTGTTCCCAGAGTGCTGTATCAAGGCACCTCAGTGGGAAGTCTGTGGGAAGTAAAAAGTGTGGCAAAAAACGCTGCACAACGAGAAGAGGTGACCGGACCCTGAGGAAGATTGTGGAGAAGGACCGATTCCAGACCTTGGGGGACCTGCGGAAGCAGTGGACTGAGTCTGGAGTAGAAACATCCAGAGCCACCGTGCACAGGCGTGTGCAGGAAATGGGCTACAGGTGCCGCATTCCCCAGGTCAAGACACTTTTGAACCAGAAACAGTGGCAGAAGCGCCTGACTCTGAATTTTTTGAGAAGGACCTGTATTTAGGCCTACTTTAAATTCATATAAGTCCCTTAATGAAAATTAGATCTACAATATTGAAAATGCGTACAATCGCTGTAATATTCAACCTTTCCTGGTGACTACTTAATCCACTGATATAGAAATATTTATGTGATGGGTATTTCCACATTAATGTACAGAAAAATGCAGACTAAGGATGCTCCTGTCAAAGGCCACATATCCTTAGCAAAAACTGCTAACTCAGTAGAACTAACAGTCATATTATTTTTATCAAGTCAAACCAATCAACAGAACTAATCAGTGAAGGAGACTTGAGTGGCATTGTTATTGCTCAACTGTATGATTTACATGTTCATGTATCTTTCTATTCAAGAGTCTCAACTGTTGTTGTGGCCAGCGATGAATGGGGCTATTTCTGCACAGAGCAACTTGGGAGCCATGTCAGGCATATGCTGCGCATCTGAGAAAAGGATTCTACGCTAAAAAAAAACAACTAAAAAACAGATCAAGTATCATTTAGGTAATGATAGATTCTCGACAGGACGCCGTCACATTACTTCAGGTAAGTACTGTATTAAGAAGTCAGATTTAGCCGGTTTAAGAATTAAAAAATAAAAATAAAAATAAAAACACACTAGGTTTAATGCAAAGGGTGCATGTCCAATCTCAGATTTGGATATCTAGATCAGTAAAGGCTAGATTAATCTTCTAAGCTCACTCAAGGTTCGTTTCGTCCGCTCTTCACAAAATCATCCTATAGCGGTCGTTAGCGTCCTTAGGGATTTGACGTGGTCGCAAAATATATTATATCGTTGTACTAACCAGTGTTGGGGAAAGTTACTTTTAAAAGTAATGCATTACAATTTTTAGTTACTCCCCCAAAAAGTAACTAATTGCGTTACTTAGTTACTTTTTATGGAAAGTAATGTGTTACGTTACTTTTGCGTTACTTTTTCTTACCTGGCTGAGGCTTGATCTCTCTCAGGTAATACAGGTTTTTTTTCGACTGAGAAGTTATTGTACTAGTGTTTAAAGCAGTAATATATTCAACAACAGCCTATATAAGCACCTTAATGTTCTTTTAAAAACACATATATATTGAATAATAATATAGAATAATATTATAATATTAATATCTTCCTGATCCCAGAGCTATGCATGCTATATAAAATATAAATAAACATTACAGATTATGGAAAGTAAAGTGTTTTTTTACTTTTGTACTTTTTGTGTGGGTAGACTATATAAAGTGAATTCACTATCCATTGTAATAATAAAGAGTGTAATACTGGCAAATTGCCATTATGAAATAAGTTATATTAGGGTAAAGACATATCTCAAACATTTAAAATGTTTTATTAACTTAGCCAAGACCTGTAGTAAACCTCCGATAAACGCCTGCCAATCACATTGTATCACAAAGATAAAAATGGGTATAATTGTGCCCTTTTCGCAGGATATGTGGTGGGTCTCCGGTGTGTATGCGGGGTTTCAACAGCTCGTTTTGCAGCTTCGATTACCTCTCACCAACAACTTTAAACTTTTCGCTTTGTTCAACCGGAATCATTCAAGATGGAGAAACTCAAGAAGTGTCAACACATAGACAATATTCCGGATGGTCGTTGATGAAGCTCATCGTAGCTATCTCTAGTCATTAATAAGCTTATTCTGTCTCGATATTCTTTAAATCATGTCCCGTGGGCAGGATTCATGTAAATTTAGGTTGTGATGCACTAACCCAGGAGGAATTTCTTTAGCTCCTTTCAGCACTGTTGTAGTCTTTAAAAAGCAATTCTTAAATTAATTTCTTCCATTGCTTGAACTTTGAGTGTTGTAACCTTGAAGATGTTGGTTATGCTTATACGGCAACATTTCACACTAAGTTAGAAAAGCAAAATCCATCCAAACCCCTTTTTATTACTTCCTGTCCGCAATGGTCTCGTTTCTATTGGTATTCAGATGGTAGCTGTCTGTTACAGCGTTCATGGCTCATGCATCCAGGGAATTCACTCCAGGAGCTAAATACTCCGATTTCCCCATGGTCTTTTCTGATTTGCGTTTCTCACCTAATTTCTTTACTCTCTTTCTTAAGAACTCTAAGAATGACTCTCAAGGCTCTGTATCACATTATCAATTTATAAATTAGTAATAAATTCTGTCCCTTCTCATCTATGATTAATTTCTTTGAATTCCCCTCCATCTATCCTAACTAATGGAGCACTTCTCTCTAAGCCTAGTTCAGGATTTATCAGTTTCTGTCCTCAAAAGCTGCAGTCTATCTCTCTCCCAGTATAGTGGTTATTCCTTCAGGATTGGGGCAGCTACTACAGCAGCTGATCGTGGCATTTCTACTTCAGCTATTAAGATCCTGGGCAGATGGTCTTTCTCTGCATTAGAGTCATATATAAGACCCGATTCAAAAATCATCATCGAAGCTCAGCAAGCTCTGCAGTAACGATTCAGGTAAATTCCTACGCAATTACTGGTGGGTGTGTCATGCTTTATCTATCTGGCGGTAGTCTCAGCTTGAATAATTCGCCCTTGCGCCATCGCTGGCAATACGGTCCTTAAGGGCCCGGCTTCGAGCAGCCTAGTGGCTTCTATGCGCGTTTTGTTCATGCGCAGCACTAGCGGCTCAGCGAACCTCGTCTATGCATGGCTTAGCATGACCTTGTCTCTGTGTGGCTCAGCGTGGCCTCGTCTCTGTGTGGCTCAGCGTGGCCTCGTCTCTGTGTGGCTCAGCGTGGCCTCGTCTATGTGTGGCTCAGCGTGGCCTCGTCTCTGTGGCTCAGCGTGGCCTCGTCTCTGTGTGGCTCATCGTAGCCTTGTCTATGTGGCTCAGCGTGGCCTCGTCTCTGTGGCTCAGCGTGGCCTCGTCTCTGTGTGGCTCATCGTAGCCTCGTCTCTGTGGCTCAGCATGGCCTCGTCTCTCTGTGGCTCAGCGTGGCCTCGTCTATGCATGGCTTAGCATGACCTTGTCTCTGTCTGGTTCAGCGTGGCCTCGTCTCTGTGTGGCTCAGCGTGGCCTCGTCTCTGTGGCTCATCGTAGCCTCGTCTCTGTGGCTCAGCGTGGCCTCGTCTCTGTGGCTCAGCGTGGCCTCGTCTCTGTGGCTCAGCGTGGCCTCGTCTCTGTGGCTCATCGGAGCCTCGTCTCTGTGTGGCTCAGCGTGGCCTCGTCTCTGTGTGGCTCAGCGTGGCCTCGTCTATGTGTGGCTCAGCGTGGCCTCGTCTATGTGGCTCAGCGTGGCCTCGTCTCTGTGTGGCTCAGCGTGGCCTCGTCTATGTGTGGCTCAGCGTGGCCTCGTCTCTGTGGCTCAGCGTGGCCTCGTCTCTGTGTGGCTCATCGTAGCCTTGTCTATGTGGCTCAGCGTGGCCTCGTCTCTGTGTGGCTCATCGTAGCCTCGTCTCTGTGGCTCAGCATGGCCTCGTCTCTCTGTGGCTCAGCGTGGCCTCGTCTATGCATGGCTTAGCATGACCTTGTCTCTGTCTGGTTCAGCGTGGCCTCGTCTCTGTGTGGCTCAGCGTGGCCTCGTCTCTGTGGCTCATCGTAGCCTCGTCTCTGTGGCTCAGCGTGGCCTCGTCTCTGTGGCTCAGCGTGGCCTCGTCTCTGTGGCTCAGCGTGGCCTCGTCTCTGTGGCTCATCGGAGCCTCGTCTCTGTGTGGCTCAGCGTGGCCTCGTCTCTGTGTGGCTCAGCGTGGCCTCGTCTATGTGTGGCTCAGCGTGGCCTCGTCTATGTGGCTCAGCGTGGCCTCGTCTCTGTGGCTCAGCGTGGCCTCGTCTCTGTGGCTCATTGTAGCCTTGTCTATGTGGCTCAGCGTGGCCTCGTCTCTGTGTGGCTCATTGTAGCCTTGTCTATATGGCTCAGCGTGGCCTCGTCTCTGTGTGGCTCAGCGTGGCCTCGTCTATGTGGCTCAGCGTGGCCTCGTCTATGTGGCTCATCGTAGCCTCGTCTCTGTGGCTCATCGTAGCCTCGTCTCTGTGGCTCAGCGTGGCCTCGTCTCTGTGGCTCAGCGTGGCCTCGTCTCTGTGTGGCTCAGTGCGGCCTCGTCTCTGTGTGGCTCAGCGTGGCCTCGTCTATGTGGCTTAGCGTGGCCTCGTCTCTGTGTGGCTCAGCGTGGCCTCGTCTATGTGGCTTAGCGTGGCCTCGTCTCTGTGGCTCAGCGTGGCCTCGTCTCTGTGGCTCAGCGTGGCCTCGTCTCTGTGGCTCAGCATGGCCTCGTCTATGTGGCTCAGCGTGGCCTCGTCTCTGTGTGGCTCAGCGTGGCCTCGTCTATGTGGCTCAGCGTGGCCTCGTCTATGTGGCTCAGCGCGGCCTCGTCTCTGTGGCTCATCGTAGCCTCGTCTCTGTGTGGCTCAGCGTGGCCTCGTCTCTGTGTGGCTCAGCGTGGCCTCGTCTATGTGGCTCAGCGTGGCCTCGTCTATGTGGCTCAGCGCGGCCTCGTCTCTGTGGCTCATCGTAGCCTCGTCTCTGTGGCTCAGCGTGGCCTCGTCTCTGTGTGGCTCAGCGTGGCCTCGTCTCTGTGTGGCTCAGCGTGGCCTCGTCTCTCTGTGGCTCAGCGTGGCCTCGTCTATGTGGCTCAGCGTGGCCTCGTCTCTGTGTGGCTCAGCGTGGCCTCGTCTATGTGGCTCAGCGTGGCCTCGTCTATGTGGCTCAGCGCGGCCTCGTCTCTGTGGCTCATCGTAGCCTCGTCTCTGTGTGGCTCAGCGTGGCCTCGTCTCTGTGTGGCTCAGCGTGGCCTCATCTATGTGGCTCAGCGTGGCCTCGTCTATGTGGCTCAGCGCGGCCTCGTCTCTGTGGCTCATCGTAGCCTCGTCTCTGTGGCTCAGCGTGGCCTCGTCTCTGTGTGGCTCAGCGTGGCCTCGTCTCTGTGTGGCTCAGCGTGGCCTTGTCTCTCTGTGGCTCAGCGTGGCCTCGTCTATGTGGCTCAGCGCGGCCTCGTCTCTGTGGCTCATCGTAGCCTCGTCTCTGTGGCTCAGCGTGGCCTCGTCTCTGTGGCTCAGCATGGCCTCGTCTCTATGTGGCTCAGCGTGGCCTCGTCTCTGTGTGGCTCAGCGTGGCCTCGTCTTTGTGTGGCTCAGCGTGGCCTCGTCTCTATGTGGCTCAGCGTGGCCTCGTCTCTGTGTGGCTCAGCGTGGCCTCGTCTTTGTGTGGCTCAGCGTGGCCTCGTCTCTGTGTGGCTCAGCGTGGCCTCGTCTTTGTGTGGCTCAGCGTGGCCTCGTCTTTGTGTGGCTCAGCGTGGCCTCGTCTCTGTGGCTCAGCGTGGCCTCGTCTCTGTGGTAGAGGTCGACCGATTAATCGGTCGGACGATTAATCGGCCGATTTTTTGAATTTTTTTACATAATCGGCATCGGCCAATATCCAAGTATATCAAGCCGATTATTAGGCAGGCGCATCTGTGGGCAGCCTAGTGTTGTCGTGGAACACGTGTTTGACGCGCGCTGCCGCTTGAGTCATTTTCCAGCCGAGTGAGCAGACCTCATACAGTGCCTAAGGCAGGAGCTAACTAAGTGCTTTGGAGAAAACGATAAGGATTCAATTCTTATAACTCCTTTATATTTAATTAAAAACTTTTGATATGTTACTGCCAACTTCGAGAAAAAACCTGAATAAGCGACACGACATTCGGCTACTTTGGATCGTAGTTGAAGTTGCATTATCACAGTAGAAGAGTTGCGATCATGTCACAATAAGTAAGCAATAATTTTGCAATTACAGAGTGAATCTGAGACTTTTATTTGTTCTGTTTGTGTGGCATTTGAGAGGGTTGTCACTCAATGCAGAGAAATAAGTAACGTTAATAAAAAAAAGAGACCAACGCACTATAGGCTAGTGACAAACTGGCTTTGCTTTGCTAGCGGGTAGCTACAGACAGACCCGGTGCTAATACGGCACTGGAACCTTAACGATCGTTATCTACCGCACCGAATATCAACACGGATTTCTGTGCTTCAGTTCGGTGCTACTGTTATGCCAGTGCTTCTCTTGGATGCTCAGAAAACGGACGTTAGAATAACAGAAACATCGCTTTGCTGCACGTGACGCTAGTCAGCAGCGAATTTGATCATACCGTTAGTTAGTAGCTGGATTAAACATGGTTAAAATGCTGGCCAAACAGTGTAAAGTGTGACTGTATTTCACTGTAGACTAAAAGGTCCAACAGCGGGATGCCGTTGTCTGAAGAACAACAGACGGACGGTGCGTTGTGGGCATTTAAAGTTTTTGTAAAATATAATTTTCCCATCTGGTGGTTGTTTTTGTCGTTCAACAGCAATTTCCTAGTGAAATACGTTATTGTTATAAGTTAAATAAAATAAAATATAATAAACCTTATATATAAAAAAAGTTTTTTTCCCCTTTTTGTGATAATTAGGTTATGTTCATTTGGCTTTGTCCGTCAACAAACAAAACAAACAAACCAAAAATACAGCTCATGTTTCAGGACAGTTTTTGGGAAGAGGATAGAAATGTTTTTAGCCTTGTATTACTTACAATGTACTGACATTATACATTTTTAATTTAAGTGTACAAGTGCAGATTGTTCATTGTTCAAGTGTTCAATAAATGTTTTTGAGAAATTTTGTCTATGTTAATTAATTATTATTTCTGTTACATTTTATCTTTCAAATAGAGGTTAAAAACAAGCACATATCGGCCAAATATCGGCCAAAATAAATCGGCAGCATTAATCGGCCATCGGCCGACCCGGATTTCAAAAGATCGGCATCGGCATCGGCCTGAAAAAAAACATATCGGTCGACCTCTACTCTGTGGCTCAGCATGGCCTCGTCTCTGTGGCTCATTGTAGCCTTGTCTATGTGGCTCAGCGTGGCCTCGTCTCTGTGTGGCTCATTGTAGCCTTGTCTATGTGGCTCAGCGTGGCCTCGTCTCTGTGTGGCTCATTGTAGCCTTGTCTATGTGGCTCAGCGTGGCCTTGTCTATGTGTGGCTCAGCATGGCCTCGTCTATGTGTGGCTCATCGCGGCCTCTTCTCAGCGCGGCGCAGCGTTTAAAAATAAATAAATAAATATAAAAAAAGTAAATGAATAAATACATTTTAAGCGTCAGCAAATGCGTAAATGTATTATGTAATTCAGCAGCAGAAAAGTATCTTTCATATAGAGTAAAGCATGCTCCACTTTAGATTGTAGAGTTACTGTTTCCACGACGATATCGATGGAACTCCATAATATCCTACTGTCTATGGAAATTGATTCATCCATGTCTACCAGCTGTTCGCTAACTCTTTTTCTTTCTTTTTTTTCTATTTTAGGAACTATATAATATACGGCTGGTGGGTATACTTTTCTTTTACGTTCTTTGGGGGTGGGCTCCGTCCAGTGGAATTATTCTTCCACCCATTCTTGGGGGTCGGCTGCGCCCCTGCCTTCATCTTCAGGGAGGATATGCAGAATCCGTACCCTCGGATCGCGAGTTATGGACTGGGCCTACGCCAAAGAACTGTATTGCATATATTGCTTGCTGGGCTGTTAATAAAATGCATAATTTTACAGTATCTTCTCTCCCGAGTCTTTATGGTAGAAATGAAAGCGTAGCGTAAGTTCTGCCAGGAAGACTCAATTGTTACGTCATTTATTACCTTCTCATCTATCCAATACGTGAAGTATAAAATATCCTTACTTACACTCGTCTGAGTTCGCAGATGCTGACGCTTCACTTACCACCTTCCTCCCCACCTCCACCAAGACTGTCTTCACTCCATCCTTCCCACCACCACCAGGTCGGTCCCTTCCAATACCCCAAGGGGGGGTCGGCTGCACCCCTGCCTTCATCTTCAGGCAGGAAATGCAGAATCCGTACCCTCGGATCGCGAGTTATGGATGGGGCCTACGCCAAAGAACTTTATTGCATATATTGCTTGCTGGGCTGTTAATAAAATGCATAATTGTACAGTATCTTCTCTCCCGAGTCTTTTTGGTAGAACTATATAAATAAAGAGGAGGAGCTGATGATGTTTAAAGGAGGAGCTGTAACTATATATAATGAAGACGAGGAGCTGATGATGTTTAAAGGAGGAGCTGTAACTATATATAATGAAGAGGAGGAGCTGATGGTGTTTAAAGGAGGAGCTGTAACTATATATAATGAAAAGGAGGAGCTGTAACTATATATAATGAAGAGGAGGAGCTGATGATGTTTAGAGGAGGAGCTGTAACTATATATAATGAAGAGGAGGAGCTGGTGATGATTAAAGGGGGAGCTGTAACTATATATAATGAAGAGGAGGAGCTGTAACTATATATAATGAAGAGGAAGAGCTGATGATGTTTAGAGGAGGAGCTGTAACTATATATAATGAAGAGGAGGAGCTGATGATGTTTAAAGGAGGAGCTGTAACTATATATAATGAAGAGGAGGAGCTGATGATGTTTAGAGGAGGAGCTGTAACTATATATAATGAAGAGGAAGAGCTGATGGTGTTTAGAGGAGGAGCTGTAACTATATATAATGAAGAGGAAGAGCTGATGATGTTTAAAGGAGGAGCTGTAACTATATATAATGAAGAGGAAGAGCTGATGATGTTTAAAGGAGGGGCAGTATCTATATATAATGAAGAGGAAGAGCTGATGATGTTTAGAGGAGGAGCTGTAACTATATATAATGAAGAGGAAGAGCTGATGATGTTTAGAGGAGGAGCTGTAACTATATATAATGAAGAGGAAGCGCTGATGATGTTTAAAGGAGGAGCTGTAACTATATATAATGAAGAGGAAGAGCTGATGATGTTTAAAGGAGGAGCTGTAACTATATATAATGAAGAGGAAGCGCTGATGATGTTTAAAGGAGGAGCTGTAACTATATATAATGAAGAGGAGGAGCTGATGATGTTTAAAGGAGGAGCTGTAACTATATATAATGAAGAGAAGGAGCTGATGATGTGTAGAGGAGGAGCTGTTACTATATATAATGAAGAGGAGGAGCTGGTGATGATTAAAGGAGGAGCTGTAACTATATATAATGAAGAGGAAGAGCTGATGATGTTTAAAGGAGGGGCAGTATCTATATATAATGAAGAGGAAGAGCTGATGATGTTTAGAGGAGGAGCTGTAACTATATATAATGAAGAGGAAGAGCTGATGGTGTTTAGAGGAGGAGCTGTAACTATATATAATGAAGAGGAAGAGCTGATGATGTTTAAAGGAGGAGCTGTAACTATATATAATGAAGAGGAAGGGCTGATGATGTTTAAAGGAGGGGCAGTATCTATATATAATGAAGAGGAAGAGCTGATGATGTTTAGAGGAGGAGCTGTAACTATATATAATGAAGAGGAAGAGCTGATGATGTTTAGAGGAGGAGCTGTAACTATATATAATGAAGAGGAAGCGCTGATGATGTTTAAAGGAGGAGCTGTAACTATATATAATGAAGAGGAAGAGCTGATGATGTTTAAAGGAGGAGCTGTAACTATATATAATGAAGAGGAAGCGCTGATGATGTTTAAAGGAGGAGCTGTAACTATTTATAATGAAGAGGAGGAGCTGATGATGTTTAAAGGAGGAGCTGTAACTATATATAATGAAGAGAAGGAGCTGATGATGTTTAGAGGAGGAGCTGTTACTATATATAATGAAGAGGAGGAGCTGGTGATGATTAAAGGAGGAGCTGTAACTATATATAATGAAGAGGAGGAGCTGTAACTATATATAATGAAGAGGAGGATCTGATGATGTTTAGAGGAGGAGCTGTAACTATATATAATGAAGAGGAGGAGCTGGTGATGATTAAAGGAGGAGCTGTAACTATATATAATGAAGAGGAGGAGCTGTAACTATATATAATGAAGAGGAAGAGCTGATGATGTTTAGAGGAGGAGCTGTAACTATATATAATGAAGAGGAGGAGCTGATGATGTTTAAAGGAGGAGCTGTAACTATATATAATGAAGAGGAGGAGCTGATGATGTTTAGAGGAGGAGCTGTAACTATATATAATGAAGAGAAAGAGCTGATGGTGTTTAAAGGAGGAGCTGTAACTATATATAATGAAGAGGAAGGGCTGATGATGTTTAAAGGAGGGGCAGTATCTATATATAATGAAGAGGAAGAGCTGATGATGTTTAGAGGAGGAGCTGTAACTATATATAATGAAGAGGAAGCGCTGATGATGTTTAAAGGAGGAGCTGTAACTATATATAATGAAGAGGAAGAGCTGATGATGTTTAAAGGAGGAGCTGTAACTATATATAATGAAGAGGAAGCGCTGATGATGTTTAAAGGAGGAGCTGTAACTATTTATAATGAAGAGGAGGAGCTGATGATGTTTAAAGGAGGAGCTGTAACTATATATAATGAAGAGAAGGAGCTGATGATGTTTAGAGGAGGAGCTGTTACTATATATAATGAAGAGGAGGAGCTGGTGATGATTAAAGGAGGAGCTGTAACTATATATAATGAAGAGGAGGAGCTGTAACTATATATAATGAAGAGGAGGATCTGATGATGTTTAGAGGAGGAGCTGTAACTATATATAATGAAGAGGAGGAGCTGGTGATGATTAAAGGAGGAGCTGTAACTATATATAATGAAGAGGAGGAGCTGTAACTATATATAATGAAGAGGAAGAGCTGATGATGTTTAGAGGAGGAGCTGTAACTATATATAATGAAGAGGAGGAGCTGATGATGTTTAAAGGAGGAGCTGTAACTATATATAATGAAGAGGAGGAGCTGATGATGTTTAGAGGAGGAGCTGTAACTATATATAATGAAGAGAAAGAGCTGATGGTGTTTAGAGGAGGAGCTGTAACTATATATAATGAAGAGGAAGAGCTGATGATGTTTAAAGGAGGAGCTGTAACTATATAGAATGAAGAGGAAGAGCTGATGATGTTTAAAGGAGGGGCAGTATCTATATATAATGAAGAGGAAGAGCTGATGATGTTTAGAGGAGGAGCTGTAACTATATATAATGAAGAGGAAGCACTGATGATGTTTAAAGGAGGAGCTGTAACTATATATAATGAAGAGGAAGAGCTGATGATGTTTAAAGGAGGAGCTGTAACTATATATAATGAAGAGGAAGCGCTGATGATGTTTAAAGGAGGAGCTGTAACTATATATAATGAAGAGGAGGAGCTGATGATGTTTAAAGGAGGAGCTGTAACTATATATAATGAAGAGAAGGAGCTGATGATGTTTAGAGGAGGAGCTGTTACTATATATAATGAAGAGGAGGAGCTGATGATGTTTAGAGGAGGAGCTGTTACTATATATAATGAAGAGGAGGAGCTGATGATGTTTAAAGGAGGAGCTGTAACTATATATAATGAAGAGGAAGAGATGATGATGTTTAAAGGAGGAGCTGTAACTATATATAATGAAGAGGAAGAGCTGATGATGTTTAAAGGAGGAGCTGTAACTATATATAATGAAGAGGAAGAGCTGATGATGTTTAGAGGAGGAGCTGTAACTATATATAATGAACAGGAAGACGGACAGAAACAGAAATGGCTGATAAGTGTGATCTGTGTCTGCTGGGACTGATCGTTCTCTCTTCACTTCTCACAGGTAAAGAAATCTGTATTTTCTCTAAACACATTTAGTGGAATTAGTCTGGAAAGAGTTCATGTGAACATGCTCAGTTTATTCTTGCACACATTCACGTTGTGATCTCAGAGTTGTGTATTGATACACACAGATCATACTGTATTATTCCTGATACTGGACATAGTGTCACTCAAACATCTGATGATGAAGAATGATCTTCATATTAAGAGTGTGTCAGTGATTTGAACAGCTCTCTGATAAACACTAATAGTTTATTCTGGAGAGTGTGTGTTTGCTTTAAGTGAGGAAAAAAGGTTAACACTTTACAATAAGGGTATATGAATAATCATGTAGTAATAACTGGATTAATACTTAATTCAACATGAACTAATAATTATTGAAGGCACAACCTAATCATGAACCACTGAAGAGTTATTCTGAACTACGATGGAGTCATTATGGATTCACGCATGAATAACGGCAGCCTTAACTACATGTTAGTACATGTTTGATAGTTAATGTATCATAAACCAAATCAAACTGCCTCTTTAATAAGGAATAAGAAATAGCCTGACTACACCTCCGTTCTCTGATTTCTGGAAAAGTCACACAACAACTGAACTGGGCTGCATACTTGTTGTGTTAGACCATCATGTGCATTTGATAGTAAGTTTAAAAAAAATCATGAGCTGAATTTGGTAAGTAGTTAAAAGTGAATTAATTATGACTGAGCCCTCTCGCCCAGTCCACACGTTGATCTCACAGTGATATCTTCATATGATCATCAATGTGAGTCACAGTGAGCTAAAAGTAGCTACTCTTTACAACTGCATTTACAACTGCATTTACATCGAATTGGAGAAGGGGATCAAAATGGACTCAGAGCTTTAACACTCTCAGATGCAATCGAGAGCAACAGTGAGGAAAAATATCATGATTTAAAACTTCTGTTTTTAATATATATCATAATGATGACTGAGATATACTGTGTTTCAGGCACCAGTGGAGTGGATGTGTTCATCAGTTCTGGTGTAAATGTCTCTCTGTCCTGTAATAATAATCTTTCTGACTGCAAATCAACTTCATGGACCTACTCTAACAGATTCAGACATTCAGCATCAGTTGAACTGATTACTGGAGGGATAAAGAATAAAGACACAGAGAGACATGAGAGACTGAGTCTGGAGTCTGACTGCTCTCTGGACATCAAGAACGTCACAGGAGAAGATTATGGATATTACAGATGCAGTCAATATGTGAATGGAGAACAACAAGGAACTGATGCTGATGTTTATCTGCATGTTCTTCATGGTAAGTTTATGATTATGTGGTCAATTTAAAAAGGGCAGATTCTCTCTTTAAACTCAGATGATGATTGAAGAGTCAGTGATTTGTGTCTTGTGTTCAGTTTCAGTGTCTTCATCATCATCATCATCATCATCATCATCATCATCTTCATCATCATCCTCACAGACTGAGATCAGTCCAGGCCGCTCTGTGACTCTCTCCTGTCAGTTGTATTCATATTCTAGATTCTCCTGTGATTATTGGGTCCGTTCTGCAGGAGTTGAGCTGTTGTGGGTGAATCAGACTGGTGTTGATCTGAAGACAGACTCCAGATATCAGATATCATCATCATCATCATCATCATCATCAGCTCGAGATCACTGTATCCTCACTCTGACTACAACACTCCTGAATGAAGATGCCAACAGAGAGTGGAGATGTCAGCTTACTCAGGGAAAGCAACTCCAGACCTCAGTCAGATACACTGTCAAGTATTCAGGTGAGAAAACAGTGTTAGAAGAGCCTCATAATGTCAGGAACACTGAGGTCTATCAGTATCACTGAACCAGAACAAACTGAGGGAACAAAAGCTTATTTGACTCTCACAGAAGAGGAACTCAAAGCATTGCTTCAAACTAATGAACTGCAGTGAAGTAACAGTCCAACTGTTCACTCTTTATGTGATGTGAGGTCAGTGCTTTAAGTGGGCCGGTACGCACCGGTACTCAGTACCGTGTAACGCTTTGACCAGGATAGCTCTCACGAAGTCAATAGAAGAAAGAGTTTAGAGGCGTAAAGGCTGTATCATGCACATTTAATGGCAGGTAACACAGGCAACACGATCCTCTCACACATGAGAGATTACTCTTTCAGCGTCACAAAATAAAACTAGAGAAACAAAACTATATAAAGATGTAGAGCACGCTTAGCATCTACGGTGGATTTCACTCACACTCAACTCAACAGCGTCATCACGCATAGCGCACGTCATGAATGATGTGATCAGTCTCTTAAAGGGGCACACCACACAATAATGTGATGCATGTAAATACACAGTTTCGTTCGTTACAGATTCCCCCCGGAAAGAAAAAGGCTGTCCCCAGTCGTACACAACATAAGGACAACATACACATCCAACCCCATACATGGAAACATGGAAAACCCATTAACCAAACTATGTTTCACATACAGAGGCCAATAACTGGCATACATGTCAGTATAAGCTACACATTACACTGTATGCACCACAAAGACATCTCAAAAACAAAAACCTGTGAAAACCAAGCCATGGGTACAAAATACAATTTCTTGTTTTTTCTTTTTAACATAACGTATGAAAACTTAAGAACCAAAATTAAATGTACAAGTTCTTATTCTCTTGTCAGAAAATAATATCTCAGAAGAACCTTTAAACACAGATGTTTAAACCAATAAACTCAACATCACTTTAGGTCTAATCTGTCGGTATGATACTCATTAGTCCATCCACTATCTGACCAACCTGACGTGATTCTAGGGGCCAACCTAGGTCTGAGATTGTAACGAGGGCCCTGAGGGACAAAGTCAAGGTCAGGGAGGTCTAGACACGTCAATGTCAGCGTCAGAGATGTGAGTACAACTTGTGTATTCTCTCGACATGTCATGAGCATTTTCAGTGAAACCGTCACAATCAACAATAGTCTCATCAGGCAGAACAGCGCATGTCTCCTGAGATATGTCTTCATTCAACTGTGTTGTTTCCAGACAGTCCTCAAATGGATCATAGGGCGTTTCAGACGCATCCTGAGGCACACTCCTCATATTACTGCCCCACGAGTTCCAAGTGTGAAAAGGCTGCATATTGACCACATGAAAGACTCCAGCATCCTCACCAGTGTCCAACTTCGCAAGTCTATAGTTCACACTAGACAAGACTTGAGTGACACGATATGGGCCATAATACAGGGGCGCTAATTTAGCAGTAAAGTTGGCCAAAGCATCCGATTTAGGATGAGTCCTCACTCTGACAAGGTCACCAGTGTTATAAGTAGCCGATCGGCGTCTTTTATCATAGTGCAGCTTTCTTTTGTCATGACTGGCTTCCAGAGCTGCTTTAGCATGATCATGTGCTTCACGCAGTGACAACCTCAAACGCTCTAAGTATGGGACTTCAGTCTCCTCCATCCCATCCCAGACAGGCTGAGTGACCAGATCCAGAGAAGTGTCCAACTCCCTCCCGTACAACATCATATACGGTGTTTGACCCGTGCTTTCATGTGGCGCAGTCCGTAGTGCAAAGCAGATTTGTGGGATATATCGGTCCCATGAGGTGTGCTTTTCATCCACGTACGCTCGAATGGCCGTCTTGAGAGTACGGTTAACCCTCTCTGTTGCATTCGTCTGTGGGTGATACGCAGTGGTTAACCGATGTTCAGTTCCCAGGGCAGTAAGCATCTGTCCAAACAGCTCACTCACAAAAGGGGAACCTCTGTCTGAAATTAAGTAAGCGGGGGCCCCATGACGGGAAAAACTTCACTCAGCAGTTTGCCGGCTGCCACATGAGCTGTGGCTTCTCTTACTGCCACGATCTTAACCCACTTAGAAAAGCAGTCGACAAATACCAAGATGTGAGGATTTCCCCTGGAGGTACGAGGCAAAGGGCCCACAAAATCAACACCAACATACTCCCAAGGTTTCTGAGGCCGAATCGGGACCATTAGACCGGCAGGCTTCCTTTGGCTTTGTTTTGTCAGTTGGCAAACTGTGCAAGAGGTCACGTATTTCTTTATCTCAGATGCCATTTTAGGCCAGAAAAACCTGAGTTTCAGTCGGGCTAAAGTTTTAGTTATTCCCAGGTGACCCGCAGTTGGATGATCGTGATAATACCTCAGCAAGGTACCTTTGAGAGACTCAGGAGCATACAGCTTTAATCCTTTCAAAGGATGGATACCGCAAGCAGGTTTGGGGTCGTTGAAGTACAATAGACCATCTTGAATGCAATACTGAGAGCATCCTTCAACTTCATCCTCCTGTTGGAGCGCGGCCTCCATTTTACGGAGAAGATCACCCGTAACTGGATCATCGAGCTGTAGTTGTCTGACATGAGAACGGTCCTTGAGAGTCACAGAAGAAAGCGTACGGAGGTCAAGACCACCAATCACAGCGTACTCAGGAAGTATGTCCATTGGCGGTGACTCAACTGTTAGAGGATTCCTCGACAGCGCATCAGGCACCGTGTTTCGAGCACCAGGCTTGTGGACAATGTCGAAATCGAAGTCCTGAAGGCAGAGACCATCGAGCGAGATGGCCAGTGGGATTCGGGCGGGACATCAACCACTTAAGTCCACTGTGGTCAGTGAAGATCGTGACGTGGAGACCCTCAACATAAGGCCTAAAGTACTCCAGGGCCCAGATGACAGCAAGGCACTCTTTCTCGGGCGTGGAATAAGGTTTCTCAGCTTTATGCAGGGCCCGACTAGCATATGCCACAGCCACATCTCTACCATTCTGATCTCTCTGCATCAACGCAGCTCCAAGACCTGCGTCACAAGCATCAGCATGAATGAAGAACGGGAGAGTAAAGTCGGGGAAACTCAACACAGGTGCCGAAGTTAACTTTCCTTTAAGCAGGTCCATAGCCTCCTGGCAAGCCGTGTCCCAGACAAAAGGAACGTCGTTTTTAGTGAGGTTGAAGAGTGGCTCAGCAAGGCGAGCATAGTCTTGCATAAAACAACGATAATAGCCTGTCAAGCCTAGGAACTGCCTCACTTGCTTCACATTGGCAGGGGGGTTAAAGTCCGTCACAGCCTTTACTTTGTCTTGTTCCAGCAGGATTCCACTTGGACAAACCCGATACCCTAAGAAGGTAAGCTCTTTGCGACAGAACTGACATTTGGCTAGTTTAATAGTCAACCCGGCGGACTGAAGCCTTGAAAACACTTCCTTGAGATCATCAAGATGTTGTTTGAAGGTGGGCGAAGCCACAACAATGTCGTCCAGGTAAACCGCACAGGACTTATATATAAGCCCAGCCAAGACGCTGTTCATAAGTCTTTGAAAGGTCGCCGGTGCATTACACAGACCAAATGGAAGCACTCGGAACTGAAACAGCCCACAATGTGAAACAAAAGCAGTCTTCGGTTTTGAGCTTTCTGCCATGGAGACTTGCCAGTATCCCCAAGCAAGGTCAATTGTGGTTAAAAAATTTCCTCGGGAAAGGAAGTCAAGGGACTCATCGACTCTCGGCAATGGGTAAGAGTCCTTTGTGGTGAGCTGGTTTAACCCACGATAGTCCACGCAAAAACGTGGTTCACCACAAGGTTTCTGCACAATCACAACCGGGGCAGCCCAAGGACCAGCCGCAGGTTTAATGATTCCTTCGTGCAACATTTTCCCTATTTGGTCCTCGATCAACCGTTTTTTTGCTGGAGTAGTTCGATAAGGAGGAAGCTGAACTGGTTTGCCATTTCCAGTGTCTATGGAGTGCTCGGCTAGAGTAGTACGACCCAGGTGACCATCGAAGAGGTCCGGGAAGCTTCCAAGTAGTTCTGACAACTGTTCCTTTTCAGCAACACTCAGACATGCATCTTCAATTTTTTCTTGAAGCGCTGAAGATGGAATTTCCATGAACAACAAACTGTTATCCAACTCAAGCCCTGCTCCGCCATCCAATTCCTCCATGAATAAAGGATTTTCACCCATGACGACAGTTCTAGATGGGACGTGAATCGTACTGGACGCACGCAACATGAAGTCCATTCCCAAGACTACTGTTGAGGGAAGGCGTGGGACAATAGCAAAACGGTGGTAAAAACGCTGTCCCATAAAGCCAAAAGCCAGCCACGTAAGCCCCACGGGCAGGCATGCTCCACCGTCTGCCAGTTGTATAGGGGAAGAGTCAAGTCAAGTCAAGTCATCTTCATTTATATAGCGCTTTTAACAATGGAGATTGTTTCAAAGCAGCTTTACAGAGATAAACATACAATTTACGGTAACAGAGATTGTTTTGGCTTTATAGCGATTTTTGAATAATGTTATTTCCAGCTAAAGTTGGTTTTGATTGATTCACTTCCCGCAAAATTATCATTTGTTATTACATTAGGGGCCACTAAGACGACGGCGTTCTCTCTAAACAGACTTTAAACGCGAACCTGTGACCTGATGGCGTTCACATGCGCATTCAAAATTGATTCTATAGTTAAATTCGTTTGAATATGTGCGCGCAGGTTTGTAATTTCCCAACAAACCATGCCTAAACAAACTACTTGTCTTGCCTATAAATTTGATAGAGAATTTTATTTTATCACTTCGAGGTACGCGAACCGGATTTCAACAACGCTTTATCTGTAAAGTGGGAAAGGGATCCTCCATAGGGAGAGGATAGTTGACACTTCAGCACTGCATTGTCACCGGGTCCAGGCGAATCTCCTTCGTCAGATCTGGATACGGCCTGGATCCGGCAGGATGCGGGAAAAACCTCGGGATAAACAAAGACACTAAAGTTAGCGTAGATGCCATTCTTCTTATGATGTAACGAGTACATCTGGATTTAAGGGAAGTGTTCCCAGTTCCGGCTGACCTAATCTATGCAGCCTAACATTGAATTATAGAAGTCGATAATGTATTATGTGTATGCTAGGTCAAAGAGATGTGTTTTTAGTCTAGCTTTGAACTGACAGAGTGTGTCTGCTTCCCGGACAATGGTAGGAAGACTATTCCAAAGTTTTGGTGCTAAATAGGAAAAGGATCTACCGCCAGCAGTCGATTTTGATATTCTAGGTATTATCAACTGGCCGGAATTTTGAGATCGCAATAGACGTGAAGGACTATAATGTTTTAAAAGCTCACTCAAGTACTGCGGTGCTAAGCCATTTAGTGCTTTGTAAGTAATCAACAATATTTTAAAATGTATACGATGTTTAATAGGCAGCCAATGCAGTGTTGACAGAACCGGGCTAATATGGTCATATTTCCTGGTTCTGGTAAGAACTCGAGCTGCTGCGTTTTGAACTAGCTGTAGTTTATTTATTAAGCATGCAGGGCAACCACCCAGTAGAGCATTACAATAATCTAGCCTTGATGTCATGAACGCATGAACTAATTGTTCTGCATTTGTTAATGAGAGCATATGGCGTAATTTAGATATATATTTTTAAGATGGAAAAATGCGGTTTTACAGATACTAGACACGTGACTTTCAAATGAGAGATTGGTATCTAAGAGCACACCCAGGTTCCTAACCGACGACGAAGACTTAACAGAGCAGCCATCAAGTGTTAGACAGTATTCTAGGTTATTACGTGTGGAATTTTTTTGTCCAATAATTAGAATCTCTGTTTTTTCAGAATTTAGTAGTAGGAAATTACTAGTCATCCAATTTTTTATATCGGCTATGTATTCCGTTAATTTTGTGAATTGGTAAGTTTCGTCGGGGCGTGAAGAAATATAGAGCTGAGTATCATCGGCATAACAGTGAAAACTAATTCTACCAGAAAGACTCGGGAGATAAATTGAATGGCTATATACATTTATTGACAGCTCAGCAAGCATAAATTTATGAGTTCTTTGGCGTAGGCCCCGTCCTTAGCGAGCAAAGCGAGGTTAGCCGAATCTGCATGTCCCGCCTGAGATGAAGGCGGGGGCGCAGCCGACCCCCCGGAGGTAAGGAAGGGACCATCCTGGTGGTGGTGATGGGGAGGATGGAGGGGAAGGTACCGTCTTGGTGGTGGTTGGGGAGGATGGAGGTGAATGGCAGCGTCAGCATCTGCGAACTCAGACAAGTGTAAGTACCAATCTTATATACTGTGACTGTTAACACCTGATTGGATAGGGATGAGGTAATACATGGCGCGCTGATTGAGTCTTCCTGACAGAACTCAAGCTAAAGCTTCCATTTCCATGTTCCCTAATGATATCTCCTAATGGTAGCATGTACAGAGTGAACAGCAACGGTCCTAGTACTGAGCCTTGTGGTACGCCATACTGAACTTGTGATCGATAAGACATCTCTTCATTTATTGCTACAAACTGATAACGGTCAGATAAGTATGATTTAAACCATGCTAGTGCAACTCCACTAATGCCAACATAATTTTCGAGTCTATTTAAAAGAATGTTGTGATCAATAGTATCAAATGCAGCACTAAGGTCAAGTAACACTAATAGAGAGATACAACCACGATCGGATGATAAGAGCAAATCATTTGTGACTCTGATGAGAGCGGTCTCGGTACTATGGTACGGTCTGAATCCTGACTGAAAATCCTCGCAGATATCATTTCTTTCTAGAAAGGAGCACAGTTGTGAGGATACTGCTTTTTCTAATATCTTTGATAGAAAAGGCAGATTCGAGATCGGCCTGTAATTGACTAATTTTGTATGATCAAGTTGCGGTTTTTTAACAAGCGGTTTTATCATAGCCAGCTTAAAAGTTTTTGGTACGTATCCTAGAGACAAAGACGAATTAATGATAGTAAGAAGAGGATCTATGACCTCTGGAAGCATCTCTTTCAGTAGCTTAGTCGGTATAGGGTCTAACATACATGTTGTCGATTTAGATGATTTAACGAGTTTAGAAAATTCGTCCTCTCCTATGGCAACAAATGAATAAAATTTGTCCTCATGGAGACTACAATGCACTCCCTGATGCGATACTGTGGTAGACGGTTGCATAGTTATAATTTTGTCCCTGATATTATCAATCTTATAAGTAAAGAAGTTCATAAAGTCATCACTGCTGTGTTGCTTGGACACTTCTGGGGTTGAAGCTTTCTTTTTCGTTAGTTTAGCTACTGTTTCAAATAAATACCTAGGATTATGTTTATTTTCTTCTAATAGGGTTGAAAAATAAGCAGATCTAGCAGCTTTTAAAGCCTCTCTGTAAGCAATCGAGCTCTCTTTCCATGAAATCCGAAATACCTCTAGTTTAGTTTTCTTCCAGTTGCGCTCCATTTTTCTGGCTGCTCTCTTAAGGGCCTGAGTGTGCTCGTTGTACCACGGTGTTGGACTATTTTCTTTAATCTTCTTTAAGCGCAATGGAGCAACTGCGTCTAAAGTGCTGGAAAAGAGAGAGTAAAAAGTTTCTGTTGCAATATCGAGTTCTTCTAAGCTATCTGGGATGCTGAGATGATGAAACTGATTAGGAAGATTATTGATAAAGCAATCTTTAGTGGCAGAAGTTATAGGTCTAACGTATTTATAACACGGAGTCGGCTTTGCAGCCTTGGCTAAATGTAATTTACATGAGACTAGATAATGATCTGAGATGTCATCGCTCTGCTGCAGAATTTCAACGGCATCAATATCTATTCCATGTGATAGTATTAGATCTAGAGTATGATTACGACAATGAGTAGGTCCCGACAAGTGTTGTCTAACTCCAATTGAGTTTACAATATCTTTAAATGCCAATCCCAATGCATCTTTTTCATTATCTACATGTATATTAAAATCACCAACAATTAGTACTTTATCTGCAGCCAATACTAATTCTGATAGAAAGTCAGCAAATTCTTTGATAAAATCTTTATGGTGCCCTGGTGGCCTGTCCACAGTAGCCAGCAGAATTCTCAAATGTGATTTATCGTTTACACTATATATTTTTACATTAAGAACCAACACTTCAAAAGAAGTATATTTAAAACTAGATTTCTTAGTGGTTTTGAAAATATTCCTATAAATTACAGCAACACCTCCCCCTTTGCCTTTCAGACGAGGCTCATGTTTATAACTGTAATCTTGTGGGGTTGACTCATTTAAAGTAATGTAATCATTTGGTTTTAGCCAGGTTTCTGTCAAACACAGCACATCTAGATTATAATCTGAAATCATATCATTAGCTATGAGTGATTTTGGAGTAAGGGATCGAATGTTCAGCAACCCAAGCTTTATCATTTGCTCATCTGTATTATATCTGTTTTTTATTTGTTGAACATCAATTAAATTTTTAACCTGACGTTTTTTTGATTTCCAAATTGGGGGAACAGACACAGTCTCTATATGATGATATCTAGGTGAAAGAGGCTCTATGTGATGGGATTTGTCTGACCTTGGTGACGTGAGGCCGCTAGCAGACGGTCGGTTTAGCCAGTCTGTCTGCTTCCTGACCTGAGCCCCAGATTGTCATGTTTTAGCTCTTAGACTATGAGCCAAATTAAGAGGTCCATGGTTGAATCTTAGCCTTCAATCGGTCATGATTTTGAACGATGTCTGCCTGCACTGCAGAAAGTGATGCGCCAGTGTGAAGTGTAGCATCCACCACCTGGCAAGAAAGATTAATTTTAACTCTAAATGGGGTGTTCCAACAGGACGGGGATGTGGGATCTTCCACATGACAAAGGACAGGTTGTGCAGGAACAGTCAGTTGAGGCGAATTCATCTTCTGGAGGGAGGATTGCCTCTGCGAATCATCCTCCCCCCTCTGTAGTTTCCCCTCTGTGCGACAAAAGGAATGTTTTCCCCTCCATTACTGCTTTCGCCGTTGTTTGTATCCTTTGTATCAGGATTCTGTCCTGAATGCACATCAGGGGACTCGCTTCGTTGTGAGCTCCTTCTGGGAATTGGGTTGCAATCCGGGCATGTGCGAGAAGTGAAGTCAGGACATGAGCACTTGTAACCGTAAGTTCCTTTGTCAATTTTAGCTTTACTCTGCCCAAACAACTAAAGGAATGAAAGGAGTGAGAGTGGAAGATTATTTCCCAGATCGATAGCTGTTTATTAATTCAGCTAGAATGTCAATGAAAGAGAAGGGTGCAAATAATTTAACTGATCAAGAAATTTACAGATTGAAAAAGATTGTGCAAAAGCTGAAATTGAATATATTGAGTGATGAATTTGAAACAGAACGATTTTTTTATTCTTCTTGTGTTGTATTTTTGGTTGTTTTGCCCTTTTTTGGTTTATATTCATTCACTTATGAGCAGGCCCGTCGCCAAGGGGGGGCATTAGGGGGCCGTGCCCCCCCAGATGACACAACGTGCCCCCTAATCATATGGTCATTGAGCAAACTTACTATTGAGAGCAAAAAAACGTATCCACGTATTCCATAACGAAATGTCGTCAGCAGCATTTAGCACACAGGTGCACTAATCTCTGTAACTTTAAATAACACATTGTCTTCAGAAATATGAAAATTAGTCGGAGCGTGTAACTCTGCGCAAGGCTTACCTTCCCCTGGCCAAGCGGGCTTGTTGAATTTTCTGATTCATTTGCCTGCTAAAAACAGCCTACTGTTTCCACGTAAAAAAAAGGTAATTTTTCTCAGAATTGCGTGATATAAAATCAAAATGGCAAGTTATAAAGTCAGAGTTGAGTGATATACAGTCACATTTGCGTGTTATAAAGTCAGAATTGTGAGAAAAACTCTGAATTGAGAGAAATCCATGTGAGAATTGTGAGATAAAAAGTCGCAATTATCTTTAAAAAATGTTTATTCCGTGGCGAAAACAAGCTTCCATATACTTCTGATTGCTTTTAGAGGGAAAAGCTGTCCATAAATGCTGGTGTAGGATCAGTTTTCTCCGTAATAAAAGAATATTGGCTAAACTCCGGTGTTTTGAGCGGTGAGTGGATTGGATCTACGCGCGCGCAAATCCTCTCGTTATAATAAGCAGTTAGGCTATGCAAATAAGACATTATTGTGTATCGGCTTTACTGATAGCCTAGGAACTTTGTGAGATCGCGATGAAGTTGTATAACCGCTTTTTAAAGATAATAAAATAGGCGCTCTTTGCGAGCTTTCTGCCATGTCAAATCCTGCATAGCCTATAGTAAATGTTTTTAAAGGGGAAGCGCATATCTTCATGGTGTTGGTTCACCCTCCGCCTATGATCAGAAACTTAATATTTTGTGTTTTGGTGTTGTTTAAATATAGAATTTGGTCTATTTCAGTTATATTAGACTAAATAGGGGATGTTAGTGTTTTTGTGACTGCCTGTTTTGTAGATCGTAAAAAGTGTGCCCCCCCATGAAAATGAAATTCCCCCCCCCCCCCCCCATTCTATATGTTCTGGCGACGGCCCTGGTTATGAGTACGCTAAGACTGGGCACACTCAATATAAATGGTGCACGAGAAAGTGGGAAGAGAACAATGCTTTATGAATTAATAAGACAAAAGAAATATGATGTGATGTTGGTTCAAGAAACCCATAGTGATGCTAAAAATGAGAGTGATTGGAAAATGGAATGGGATGGAGAAGTTATTTTAAGTCATAAAAGTTCATCTAGTGGTGGTGTAGCTGTTCTTTTTCAAAAGCACATAAAACCTTTATCATATGAGGTTGAACACATTGTTGAAGGGCGACTATTGAAAGTCAGAGCAAAATTTGAAAAGTTTGTTTTAGTTTTTGTAAACATTTATGCTCCTGTTTGTGGTCCTGAGAGGGTTTATTTTATAAAAAAAGTGAATGATGCTCTTTCTAGCTTTGAACAAGAAGAGTATATGTTTATGGGAGGAGACTTTAATTGTACAGAAGATCATAAAGTAGATAGGAACCATAAAGAGCCTCATATTGCATCCCAGCATGAAATAGTGAAACTCATTGTTGAAAATGATCTGTATGATATTTGGAAAGTCTTGCATAAGAATGAAAGACAATATACATGGGCACAAGCAAGAGAGAATTGTATTACTTTGGCTAGACTGGATAGATTTTATTGTTTTAAACATCATTTCAATATTATAAAGAAATGTGTGATTTTACCTGTATGTTTTTCTGATCACTGTTTAGTAGAATGTAGTATTTATATAGCAAATATAAAACCCAAGAGTGCTTATTGGCACTTTAATGTCTTATTGTTACAAGATAAGGCTTTTATTGAGACGTTTACATATTTTTGGAAACAGTATGGGTTGAAGAAGCATGGATATAGATCTTTGCGACAGTGGTGGGATTATGGTAAAGTGGAAATACAGCAACTGTGCCGGCAGTACACACTCAATGTTTCTAGGGAAATTTCCCGGTCAATGAGAAACCTAGAGATCGAAATTGTGGAACTGCAAAACTCAGCAGCGTCCACAGGAAATCGAGGGCATACTGAGCTCCTCAAATCCAAAAAGAAGATTTTAGATGAGCTGTTAGGTGTTAAAGCACATTATGTTGGTCCGCTCTCGATTTCAGAGTATTGAGCAGATGGATGGCCCGACTAAGTTCTTGTATATGTTATATATTGTATCTTGTATATCTTGTAGTATGCTAGCTGCAACCATTTACATCCAGTCTTTGTGCTAAGCTAGGCTAGCGGTGGGTGCGTCAAACAGACTTATAGCACGCACGGAGATGAAAAAGGTATGTATGGACTTATCTAACTCTGGGGGATAAGGTGAATAGGCTAAAGTCCCAAAAAGTCAGAGTGTTCCTTTAACAAATCCTTTAAAAGGAATATATATATACATATATCACTGCTTATGGCTTCTTTACCCTTAAATAAATCCCACAAATGTGAAATAAAGTGGAGAAACAACATTTGAAAATGACGTGCACTAGGTTAGCTTATAGCCAGTGGTCCCGGAGCGTAGAGGGGGGGTGGATCCGGCGACTCAAAACGGGGGTTGGAGGAAACGAAAAAAAAAAAAAAAAAAAAAAAAAAAAGCTGCGTAGCTCTCTCTTCGTTCTCTGACTAAAAAAAAACCTTAACAACGATGTGTGTGTATCAGGGCAATGTTTATTTTAATTTCAGAACATGCACTACATGGGTGCAAAATGTAAAAAACAAACAAAACAAAAACTTTTCACAAGCAGCAAGGGGGTCGCACAACGGACGAGAAGCGCCGAGTCGCGTCTAGGTCAACTCTAGCAGGGGCGGCGCCAGATAATTTTAAAGCAGGTGCTGAGGGGCGCATCTTGCTGTTCAATTTTCATAATCAGCATGTAAAAAAATAACATTATAATATTTTTACAAAAATTGCCCAGCCAGAGACTGTTGTAGCAACAATGAGTTCGTTTTGGGGAAATTATTTAACTCAAATGGGGAATATTATTCATTAGATAATGAATATGTAATCGCATACATAAATTAAATTATCCCGAATAGGGAATGGACTAAACATTACCATATATGAATAATTAACACGATTGATCGGATCAGATTAATGAGTCAGATTAATTTTCAGAGTAAATTTACATGTGATTCCAAATTAGTTTGTCATGCATTTCGTTTCGTCCTGCGAACCGGAGATGAAAACTTCCTTATATCACAAGATTACCTGCCTGTATACCGAGTGAATACTTTCCGCTGACCACACGGAAGTATCTGCTCGTATACAGCCCTTTCAGATGTTTAAAATAGTTAACCGAGGTAGAGCGTTGGTAACTTTACAGACCTTTGACATATTACAGAGACTTCAATCATGGGACAATGAGACAGATTCGATTCAAAGGATTATGGAATTTAATAACACAATACTAAAGGTTATATAGACTACTGAAAATCACGCAGGAGTAAATAATATGCATATCAAAACAAACAATACAGGATTGCAATATGACGTATTTAAAAGAGACAGTTAGAGTGAGAGGGAGGTGAGAGAGAGAGAGAGAGAGAGAGAGAGAGAGAGAGAGAGAGAGAGAGAGAGAGAGAGAGAGAGAGAGAGAGAGAGAGAGAGAGAGAAAAGACAGTTCAAAACAGTTCAACAGAGACCCAAAGGATTCCAATATTAATCGAGACAACTTTAAGCAGCACTTAATTGAGATTTGTACGTTACTTGATTTAAACACGGTCCCTTTGTGTTGAGTTGTGTTACAAAGGCAGCGTGGTTGGAGTTGTCTGGCGCGTCTTCCGGTAGGAGGCAGATGTTTGCGATTGCTTCAGCTGCGGCCCGTATGAGAGGCGATTAATCTTAAACTTGTTTCGTTCTTGAATGAAACCGAACTATCAACTGAGGTAGATCGAAAGAAAGCAACTTAGATTTAAAACAAAGTAGAAAAACGACGAAGAAGGAAAACTCCGGCTGGAGTTTAGCAGGAAAGTTTAGGAATCTCTCTCTGGCGTAGGAAACTGCCCAGAGGATAAGGTGGCGGTCTATTTTGAAGGGGCGAGGGACACGCCTTTCTCAGTGTTTGATCCAACCGTTTTGCAGGAGGGCGGGTCGCTAGACCTTCTGATTCACGCCCTCCCGGATCATGTGCATAGGGGATAAAACTTGTTCGAAATACACTTCTAAACTAGTATTAATAAAAGCATGCATCATATTACATTCTGGGTTGATGATTCAATCTTCTTTGATTATTCTGATTACAACCATACCAAATTCGGCATTCCTAGGGCTTAGTGAAATGCAGATACATGATTTTCGTGATTAAAACGGATGTTAAATTAATCACATATCACAAAAGCTTACGGTTATATATGTTGTCATCAGGGAATCATGAAAACACAACCACAAAACATTATACATTTACAAAAGGGGATTTTTTTGATCCCATGTGTTCCGAGTGTTCCTTGTGTGTAAATGGGTGTTCAGAAATTCAACCAGCGTTGGTCACGCGGTGAACCCGCGACCAGTCCCGTGTGAGCGTGTGTGCTTCGAATTTGATGAGTTTAAGCACTGCTACAATGGCCAGTTGTCTAATCTTACAATTCTCTTTTGTGTGTGTGTAAGCGAAAAACCCCAAGGGGGATTCCAGTGTGTGCGCTTATCTGAATGGACAATGTTCGCCTTGTCACCTTCGGAGGGGTTCTTCCACGTGATTCTGATTCCAGTCAGTAATTCAATCAAATCCAAGCCCCATTTGCTTTGTGTGGCAAATTACAACAGAGAGGCTTTGTGAGTGACTCGGTAATCTAATCAGCAGTTCAAATGACCCTTACTTTTGTCATAGTTTCTGAATTAAAAGAATGCAAAACCAGCAGTTTAAGAAAATGGCAGATCTGACCATGGCTACACTGTTCACGTCCCGTCTGCCCAGCCAGAGACTGTTCACGTCGCGTCTGCCCAGCCAGAGACTGTTCACGTCGCGTCTGCCCAGCCAGAGACTGTTCACGTCACGTCTGCCCAGCCAGAGACTGTTCACGTCACGTCTGCCCAGCCAGAGACTGTTCACGTCGCGTCTGCCCAGCCAGAGACTGTTCACGTCCCGTCTGCCCAGCCAGAGACTGTTCACGTCCCGTCTGCCCAGCGAGAGACTGTTCACGTCGCGTCTGCCCAGCCAGAGACTGTTCACGTCACGTCTGCCCAGCCAGAGACTGTTCACGTCACGTCTGCCCAGCCAGAGACTGTTCACGTCACGTCTGCCCAGCCAGAGACTGTTCACGTCGCGTCTGCCCAGCCAGAGACTGTTCACGTCACGTCTGCCCAGCCTGAGACTGTTCACGCCACGCCTGCGCCCTCAGTGACCGCAACACTGGCCATTATGGCCACAGCCATGTGGTGTGTGTGGGCTGTGCACACACTTGAGCCGGTGTCCGCTGATCCTGCGCCAGAGCCCGCTGATCCTGCGCCAGAGCCCGCTGATCCTGCGCCAGAGCCCACTGATCCTGCGCCAGTCCTGTCCAGCCCAGAGTTTCCTTCGCCGCTGGTCCCGCTTAGCTCGGGTCGGGTCGGACCTCGGGCTTAATCTTTTGAATTGTACAGTGAAAAAAACAAACATTTATTATTCATCGCTGCTGTTCACTGTAAAGAAAGTCTGGCTGCTGCGTGCAACGTGCATCGCGACGCGAGGGCAGACCTGACGCCGCTGCGTGCACGCCTTTAGCCTGGAGAAGAAGATGGAGTTGGTGAAAAGTAAACTTGACGCAGGTGAAATCACCGTCGCTCAGGGGTGGCGCCAGATAATTTTCAGAGCAGGTGCTGAGGGGGTGCTAGATCATTGACAGGGGGAGCTGCGCAATTATATATATATATAAATATTTATATATACACACACACGCTATTTAAATGAGCAAAATTTATGATGAGATGTGCTCCAGTTCACGTGCAATGCAATCGCACCCGCGCCTCCGATATCATGATCATTATAGTCTCCAATATTTGCTTCTTATTTATTATATCCAGGCAATTGGTTGATGAAAAATTTATTGAAATTAAGATACAATTTATACTAAACGAAATTCACTTTAAAGAAAGGCTTTCTACAAAACAAAACTTAATTTAGTGGTCAAAATCATGTCTGAGTCTGACCCATCATATCTTCCGATATATTGCGCATCTTAGGCCTACTCATCCTGTTCAATTTTCATAATCAGCATAGATGTAAAAGAAACAACAACATTATAATATTTTAACAAAAATGAAACTAAATGCGCTTATTTAATGGCAACAACACATATAGTGGGCCTATATACAGACTATCTAAATATTGAAATTAACATTAACAATGCTGTAGAAGTGCAGTTTATTAATAGTAAATGTTAACTAATCTAATTAAGTGTTACCGATTTTTTTATACACCGATTCAGAGGTCTCGTGAGTTCAGTGTTGAGTTAAAGTTAATGGTTAAAATGAGTTATTTGTTTGCGTATCGGACGTCTAGCCACGGCACACGTTGTGTGATTATCTCGGCAGTTTAGGACATAGCACAAGATTCGCGTCAATACAGAAAACATTTAATCAGCTGGATGGGCGGAACGTGGGAGACGTGAGAGTGTGCGCGCGCGGCCGGGGCTCTCTCTCTGCGTCAAGCGCAGCAGTCATTCTATTCTACATCACTCACCGATCAAAAGGGTGGCATCGGGCCGCGGGCCAGGTTCGGGCAGATAATTCATGTTGATGTGTCGGGTTACATCGGGTCCAGGCTTTAAAAGCCACGGGCTGGGTCGGGTCGGGTTGTAATTTTCAGGCCCGTTGAGAACTCTAGTCCTCACCGCCATGGCCGCCCGAGGGTCCGACAGCTCCGCCCTGGACGCCCGAGGGTCCGACAGCTCCACCCTGGACGCCCGAGGGTCCACAGCCTGCTCCGCCCTGGTCACGCCCACAGCCTGCTCCGCCCTGGTCACGCCCACAGCCTGCTCCGCCCTGGTCACGCCCACAGCCTGCTCCGCCCTGGACGCCCGAGGGTCCACAGCCTGCTCCGCCCTGGTCACGCCCACAGCCTGCTCCGCCCTGGTCACGCCCACAGCCTGCTCCGTCGTGGACACGCCCACAGCCTGCTCCACCATGGCCACGCCCTCAGCCTGCTCTGCCCTGGTCACGCCCACAGCCTGCTCCGTCGTGGACACGCCCACAGCCTGCTCCGCCATGGCCACGCCCTCAGCCTGCTCTGCCCTGGTCGCCTGTCCTGCCCACGTCCCATGGTCCTCCGTCCACGTTCCAAGGCCCAGGTCGGCCCTTACAAGACCCAGCTCCCGTTGCCGGCGCGGACCTGGCCCTCCGTCCCTCCCCCGGGACCGCCTCCGCTCCACCACCCTCCAGAACTATCTTGTTTCCTGTTTATTGGGCGTCTGGAGCCGCCCATAGGAGGGGGGTTATGTTATGAATTCTCTGTTTCCCCGTTCTTTGTGTTTTTGGTTTAGTACTGTTTCCCGCTCCCCGTTATCTCTATTAGTCTTCCCAGGTGTCCCCGATTAACCACGCCCCCTTGTCATCTTGTTTAGCTTGTTTGCCCTTGTATTTTAGCCCTGTGTTTCAGTCCAGTCCTTGTGAGTTCTTGATGTTGTAGTGTTGATGCTGGTTGTTCTGTTTCTGAGTCCTGTTCCCTGTCTGAGTCCTTGTCAAGTTTGAAGTTTGTTTAATAAAGTGTGCTGCAAGTGGATCCTGCTACTTCCTTGTCTCAACCACATCGTGACAAGTCTTAAACAGTCGCATAGAAGGATTTAATTCTCTTTATGCTAGCCCATGTTTTTCATAAATTCCTATGTGAGCATGTTTGAGCACGCTCGTAGACTATAGTTTTTGCAAACTGTACAAAAACAAAAATAAACAATATGTAAACGGCGTAATCGACTAGTATATAAATTGTCAATTACAAACATTCAAAACTGATCACAAGTGGTTTTCCTGTATTTGTTTTAAATGACTCGTACCGTATTTACTTTTTTAGCAAGTTGGCCTCTAGAATTTACTTTTGCGCAATCAAAATTTTATCAGCAGGTTTATTTGTTTTTATTTATTTTATTTTATCAGCAGGTTTTACCGTAGTGTGGGGCATTGTTTAACAGCCTCAAGCTTTAATGAATATGCCCCTCTCAGTGCAATAGTCAGTTGTGATTCTGCTGTAATAGTTTAAAGGAACACTTCGACTTTTTGTGATAACCGCAGCACCTGAGCGAACTCTCTGCTCCTCACCACGGCGCGTCTCAGGTGCTGCAGTTATCACTCCGCACAAGTAGCAGTGCTTCGCCTTCATAGAATATAGTTCCCAGTATTTATACGGTTAAAATATGTCTGTGTCTCATGTGACTTTGTTTTTTGTACACTCTGTGACTATACAAATCACAACATGTAAATAGGAAAATGTTTGCGTTATTTTGTCACTTATTTGGATTAGTATGCTAGCTGCAACCATTTTTATCCAGTCTTTGTGCTAAGCTAGGCTAGCGGTGGGTGCGTCAAACAGACTTATAGCACGCACGGAGATGAAAAAGGTATGTATGGACTTATCTAACTCTGGGGGATAAGGTGAATAGGCTAAAGTCCCAAAAAGTCGGAGTGTTCCTTTAAGTGTAAAACAGCACCCCTTTACTTTTTGTGTTAATACTTTTTGTGATTCCACATCGTAGATAGAGGGAAAGTTGCAATTTAGTCAAACATTCTCAAACAGAAATACTATCGCTTAAATTATCAATGTTCTTATATAAAAAACGTATTGTTATATTCACTCGCTATACTCAACAACTGGAATAGACATAACAGAGCCTAAGGAAATTAGAAAAAGGGCAGTGTCTTTTTATTCAGAATTGTATAGGAGTGAGAGCCCAGAAGTGGATGAGCCAGTCAATTCGTTTCATACAGGGTTGCCGAAAGTGCCAGATGAAGTTAATGTTGAACTTCAGAAGCCCATTTCCACAGGAGAATTGCAGATTGCACTGCAGAGCATGGAATGTGGCAGGGCACCTGGAATGGATGGTCTCCCCATCGACTTTTATAAGATGTTTTGGTCAGTAATGGGGGATGATTTGCTTGCAGTCCTCAATGAGAGTCTGGCTGATGGCTTGCTACCGTTGAGCTGCAGAAGGGCAGTCATAACTCTGCTGCCAAAGAAGGGAGATTTAAAAGATATAAAAGAATTGGCGACCCGTTTCACTTCTGTGCACTGATTTAACATTTTTATCTAAGGTTTTGGCAATAAGACTGAGGGAGGTAGTTGGTAGGGTCATTCATCATGATCAAACATACTGTGTGCCTAATAGGTCCATCTTTGATAACATATTTTTAATTCGAGATATTTTGGAAGTCTCTAGGTTATTGAGTTTAAACACTGGTCTGATTTCAATAGATCAGGAAAAGGCGTTTGATCGGGTTGAGCACGGCTATCTCTGGCGTACACTGGAGGAGTTTGGGTTCAGCTCAGGTTTTATTGCTATGATCAGGGTTTTATACCAGGACATTGAGAGTGTGCTGAAAATAAATGGAGGTTTGTGTGCACCTTTTAAAGTCAAAAGAGGGATCAGACAGGGATGTGCATTATCAGGAATGCTTTATGCCTTGGCTATTGAACCTTTGCTGGTAAAAATTAGAAATAGTATTGAAGGATGGTCTATACCACACTCAGGTGAAAAAGTGAAGCTATCAGCTTATGCTGATGACATTATTGTTATGATTAATGATCAAAATGACATAATGGTATTAAAAGAAATTATTGATGAATTTGGTATTATTTCTTCAGCCAAAGTAAATTGGTCAAAAAGTGAGGCATTGATGTGTGGTGAGTGGGATGGAGGTCCTCCTAAATTACCAGGAGGCCTGTCCTGGAAAAGTGATGGCATAAGATATCTGGGAGTTTATCTTGGGAATGAATCTGTATTACAAAAAAATTGGGAAGGTATTTTAGAAAAAGTAAAAGGAACATTTGAAAAATGGAAGTGGCTTTTGCCGAAGATGTCATTCAGGGGGAGAGTTATAGTTATTAATAATTTGGTTGCATCAATGTTATGGCACCGTTTGACTTGTATTGATCCTCCCGTTGGGCTTTTGGCTAAACTACAAGCCATTATAGTAGACTTTTTCTGGAATGGCTTTCACTGGATAGCCCAGAGCGTACTGTTTCTGCCCACGGAGAAGGGCGGACAAGGACTCATACATCTGGCCAGCAGAAGAGCGGCCTTTCGACTGTTGTTTATACAGAGATACTTGACGGGACCAGTGGAGTTGGTCTGGAGGAAAGTAGCCGATATTATCTTTAATCATGTGAGTGGATTGAACTTGAACTCTGGACTCTTTTTAACAGACTTCAGCAAACTACAGTTTAACACGTCGATTCAATTCTACAAAGGACTTTTTAATGTCTGGCAACTTTTTAGAAAACAGAGGCAAGACACAACATCTCTGTACTGGCTGCTCGAGGAACCTCTTGTTCATGGAGCGAGGTTGGATGTGGCTTGTGAAGTCACACCAGGACTATCTCAAATATTGTGTTCATCCAAAACATTAAAATTGCATAATTTAATGGACATTGGTGGTCCTGAGCTAAGCAATTCTCAAGCTGTGGCCTCTCATTTGAGAGTTCAGTCTGTACGACAGGTTGGAAAAATGTTAGAGTTATTAATGCAAAGGTTGACAGTAGAAGAAAAAAATGTATTGAAAGATTATTATAATGGTAGAGTGGCTTCTATTATTTTAGATCCATTTCCAGTCATTTTAATTACTCCTGATTTAAAGGGCTTAAATGGAGGCTTTTTGGAATTGGAAAGTCTGGAGAATCTGAACTTTCAAGAGGTCCAAAGTAAAGTGTTATATAAATGCTGTGTAAAGGTGTTAAATAAAACAATTCTTAAGGAACGAAAGGATACAGTGTGGAGAGAAAAACTGGGGTTGGAAGATGATGTAAAACCTGTATGGAGAATTCTGTATAAATCACTGTTAGAAAAGTCCACAGGTGATCTTCAGTGGAAAATATTGCACGGCACAGTTGCTGTAAATGCTTTTGTGAATACGATTAATTCTAATGTGTCTGATGAATGCCCTTTCTGTGAAATAAGGGAAACGATTTTTCACTGCTTTTTAGAATGTGGTTGAAGAATTTGTTTAGTATACTTAAATTAATGTTTTTAAGTTTTGGTGAAAACTTCTCCACTCAAAGCTTTATTCTCGGCCCATGTTATAGAGCGGCACAAAGAAGTAAATGTCAGTTGCTAAACTTCTTGATTGGACAAGCTAAAAGAGCTATTTATATCTCAAGGAAAAAGAAGTTAGAAGGTTTAGTAGGGCAAAAAGTTGAGATGGTTTTTAAAAATTTGGTGAAAAGTCGGGTTCTGATTGATTTTAAGTTTTATAAGTTGGTTAATGATTATGAAGGCTTTTTGCAAAGGTGGGGATGTAATGAAGCTATTTGCACAGTTGTGGATGGAATGTTGTTTTTTGCTTTAGTATTGGAATAAGTGGTTGGGTGTGGAGAACCCAATAGGCTTGCCGCGATAGACGGTGTTGACGGTGTTACCGGTTTTAAGCCCCATCACCGGTGACATCACTTTCCCACCGTGACACTGCGATGTCTTGACTTTTTTAAAGTATTCGTTTTTGCTAAAATATTTATTTGAATTAATTAAAAATAATAATGATCAAATATTTAGTTCAGAAGAGAGCATACATTATAATTAAAAACTGAACTGCGCAATGCGTGCCAAGAGCCAGTCACGTCACAGATCAGCAAGCATCAGGAGTCCATTTAGCACGTGTGGAGATGAGAACGAGTCAAATTAAAGAAAAGCAAGATAATGGCAGAATGTGTCATTTATTTAGGCCTGTTTTATTTTCTTATTCGTTAATAAATGTTTTATGGTTCTTATTTGTTTGGGCCCACAGTTTGACGATTTTCAGCCTATGCATGGGGTTATTTTTATTCGTTCGTTATGTTAATAAAAGTTCTGTCTATAAATAAAAGTTTTATTATCAGCGACCCGAGTTGTTGTTTTTTGTCCATTCAAGCAATTGACGCTGAATTGCCAATTGACGCTTATTTCGAGGAATATAGGTCTATTACTGTATTACCGGTGTTGTGACACGTCGATTAACCGGTGGGAAATTTTCCTCACCGCGGCAACCCTAGAACCCAACCCAAGTGATTATTTATAATGTAAATGTAACATTTATAATATGAAGTTCTGTGGGTCAAATAAAGTTGTTGTGAAAAACTCAAAACTCTCTCTCTCTCTCATAGTCCCAGCGCATGACAGGCATGGTCTGTGAGCGTCAGTTTCATGAGGAGGTCTCTGCCTTACACAAAATCTTACAAGGGTGTGCATCACATCATTGTCACTCTTGTTTTGCTAAGAGAACATAGTCTAAACATGTTTTAACATATGGTGGCTATAGGACATTAGCCTAGATTTAAGAATTTATTTCAAAGCATAATCGTAAAAGTTTAAATTAAATCTTTTAAAATGAAAAAAAAAAATGTTTAAATTAAAATCTTTAAAGTTTTAATACATTCGTATCTTCTATTTATCTTTTAGTAGATTACTGTAATGATTTTGTTTAACGGTGACCTAAAGTATAATGTTTATTAATATAGTCATAGCCATAATGATTTTTGTCTGTAACAGCATATTCTATCCCGTACACCTAAACACGACCATCACAGAAAACTGCATTTTTACATTTTCCAAAATAAATAAATAAATCATTTAATATAATTTCTAAGCTGTTTTGCACACTAACTCGGTTCTATAAAATTAACTAATCTCTATTTTTAAAGTAAATGATTATAAATATAGAATAATAACAAGTATGTTACTAAAATGAATTCAAACAATTTAAACATAGTTTTAGCTAAATTAATTAGCGCCTCACTTTTTCAATTGCGTGTTGCAACTACGGTAACCGTTATGTGCCAACAAGCTACGACATGTATTATAATAGCACTTCATCGAGTTTAACTATACATGTTCTACTGTTATGCTAATAGCTAATATTAAAAGCTAATATTTACCCTCGTTTTGAATTTGCCGGTCACGTTTCCTTTTACATAAAATGTTTATGCTTTTTGGTGACGAGGATTGCATTATGAAGTACAGTGCAGTGCAGCCTTTCAAATGTGCCGGGGTCGTGACAAGCGCCCCTCACAGACCTCCTTGTGTCCGCTTCAGCGGGGTTCAGTCAGCCGGCTCTGAGCGAAAACGCATTGAGGTAACGTTAGGCTAGTGCTTTTTGTCCCTCTCTGCCAGAGGTGGGTAGAGTATCCAAAAACTGTACTCAAGTAAAAGTACAAGTACTTATAGAAATATTTACTCAAAGTAAAAGTAATAATCTTAAAAGTTACTTGAGTAAGAGTAAAAAAGTATCCAATGAAAAAACTACTCAAGTAGTTAGTTACTAGTTACTTTACACATAGGCCTATATATATATATACTGTATATGTAACATGATATTATTTAGATTTTTTTTTTTTTTCATTTAAATGACTATTATTATCATAATTAGATAAGCTATCTTTGCAACAAAAACAGAAGAGACAAACATTATTTCTGTATATCTATAGCCTGAAAACCATTGCCTGTCCTTTGGTTTGTATAATAGTATAGTAACTTATACAACTACATTTGGATTATTAGACAATGTCGGAAAAAAGTGACTATGGAGTTTTGCATTCAAGGGATGGGAACCATTGACAGATTAGAAAGAGTTAAAACTCTGCACATGTGCTCGCAGTCATGTCATGCCCAACACAAACAACGATCAAATGCACGGATCTTCTTCTGTCTGTTCTCCAAAATGTATTTAAATGTAGGCTATATTTATGAAAGCATCTTTAAACTGGTTAACTGAGTCTAATAAGGCAGGCAAAGGCATTCGTTTTCAAGTCGAGTTCGCACGCCACTGCGCAATACACACATTGTGTGTGTACACACATTCATAAACTGGACGATGATAGCTTATTTAATGTATAAAGTAATGTATATGTCCAAAAAAAGGGTAATGCCATACTTTGTAGTAGTGCTATATGGCGCAATAATCTGTTTGGTTGTAAAATGTATTACCTTGTCCTGAATAAAATCGAATGTATCGTCGTGTGGAATAATTCATTCACAGACAGCTTACGAAGTAACATACGAAGATGTTCAAGTTCAACTAATAAAGTTCTTCATCGCTGGCAAAAAATATGATGCATTTGCAGATTTACTTTCTAGACTGTCCTGTAGACTGTGGACCGCCACTTCATACAACGCTCTTGATGTTCTTAAACCTTCCTGTTACGACTCCGAGACGAGTGCGTGCAGGAAACTGAACAGATCATTCAAACTGATTCGCGAACCGATTTAGACAGATCTGCCCAACTTGTTTGATGAAGTCTTTGAACAGATTCGACTCAAAAGAGTGATTCATTTGTGAATTGAGCATCGCTCATGCCCAGAAAAAAGAGAGAGCGCGCGCTTAGAATAAACTACACTTTTAACAACATATTGCATTAAAATAAAGTAACGAGAGGAACGTCGCCCAACGTAACGAAGTAAAAGTACAGTTTTTTCATTAGAAATCTACTCGAGTTAAAGTAAAAGTACCCACAATTAAATCTACTCTTAAAAGTACAAATTTTCCAAAAAAATACTCAAGTAAATGTACTTCGTTACTACCCACCTCTGCTCTCTGCTATTATAGTTTTTCAAGATGGCGGAACGACACGGAGCTCTCCATGGACTTACCCGTCCCATGTAAATAAAGATAAGAAATTCTCCGCTTACAAGGATAAGTCAGATCATTGGTGGAGCTAATTTTACACCAATGAGATCATATTTATGAATAAAGACATTGATTTTAGCTAATAAAATACTTTTAAAAAAACTAGTGTACCTTTAATTTCAGATGTGTAAATTACAAAACAGCATTTTTCAACCGAGAGAATCTACACAAGGGAGATCTTCAGAAGTCCTAACATGTCCATAACGATGTTTCGTAGACATAGCAGAAAGATGTTCTAAATGAAATTTGATTGGTTTAGTCTTGTTATGTATTCTCTGTTTCCCTGTTCTTTGTGTTTTTGGTTTAGTACTGTTTCCCGCTCCCCGTTATCTCTATTAGTCTTCCCAGGTGTCCCCGATTAACCACGCCCCCTTGTCATCTTGTTTAGCTTGTTTGCCCTTGTATTTTAGCCCTGTGTTTCAGTCCAGTCCTTGTGAGTTCTTGATGTTGTAGTGTTGATGCTGGTTGTTCTGTTTCTGAGTCCTGTTCCCTGTCTGAGTCCTTGTCAAGTTTGAAGTTTGTTTAATAAAGTGTGCTGCAAGTGGATCCTGCTACTTCCTTGTCTCAACCACATCGTGACAAGTCTTAAACAGTCGCATAGAAGGATTTAATTCTCTTTATGCTAGCCCATGTTTTTCATAAATTCCTATGTGAGCATGTTTGAGCACGCTCGTAGACTATAGTTTTTGCAAACTGTACAAAAACAAAAATAAACAATATGTAAACGGCGTAATCGACTAGTATATAAATTGTCAATTACAAACATTCAAAACTGATCACAAGTGGTTTTCCTGTATTTGTTTTAAATGACTCGTACCGTATTTACTTTTTTAGCAAGTTGGCCTCTAGAATTTACTTTTGCGCAATCAAAATTTTATCAGCAGGTTTATTTGTTTTTATTTATTTTATTTTATCAGCAGGTTTTACCGTAGTGTGGGGCATTGTTTAACAGCCTCAAGCTTTAATGAATATGCCCCTCTCAGTGCAATAGTCAGTTGTGATTCTGCTGTAATAGTTTAAAGGAACACTTCGACTTTTTGTGATAACCGCAGCACCTGAGCGAACTCTCTGCTCCTCACCACGGCGCGTCTCAGGTGCTGCAGTTATCACTCCGCACAAGTAGCAGTGCTTCGCCTTCATAGAATATAGTTCCCAGTATTTATACGGTTAAAATATGTCTGTGTCTCATGTGACTTTGTTTTTTGTACACTCTGTGACTATACAAATCACAACATGTAAATAGGAAAATGTTTGCGTTATTTTGTCACTTATTTGGATTAGTATGCTAGCTGCAACCATTTACATCCAGTCTTTGTGCTAAGCTAGGCTAGCGGTGGGTGCGTCAAACAGACTTATAGCACGCACGGAGATGAAAAAGGTATGTATGGACTTATCTAACTCTGGGGGATAAGGTGAATAGGCTAACGTCCCAAAAAGTCGGAGTGTTCCTTTAAGTGTAAAACAGCACCCCTTTACTTTTTGTGTTAATACTTTTTGTGATTCCACATCGTAGATAGAGGGAAAGTTGCAATTTAGTCAAACATTCTCAAACAGAAATACAATCGCTTAAATTATCAATGTTCTTATATAAAAAAACTTTCACAGATTGGCTCTACTCTTTCTGATGCTTCATAAGTTTTGGAGTTGTAAAATATTAGTGGTCAAAGTCATAAACTCCATAACAATCCTTATAATTCCCCATATTGGCGTCCTACATGGGTCACACATGATATACTGCATAAAGCAGACGAGTGTATTAAAGCCTAGTATGACCCATGTACAGTGGCGGCTCCAGACAATTTTGATTGGGGGGGCAATGGGGGGTCCTGGTCATTTCAAGGGGGGTCTCATGAAAACCAACAAAAAATACAGTGGACACAGCTAATAACTGCATATTGCTGCTACTTAACAACAAAAACAACACAGCATATCAACTACTTTGTTTTTAATTAATTAATCAATTGCAGTTTGCAAACAATATGCTCGAACTTTAATTGCCATAGCCACACCCATGACAGAAAACATATTTACAAAATAGTATCTTCCTCATCCTCCAATTCCTCGGTGTCCTCTGTTTCCAGTCTTTACTAAGAAATCCTATGAAAAATTATTTACAAAATCGTCTGCAGGACAGTTCAATTCTTTACAATAATATAATATTTTATGAAAGAAAATTAAGCTGTTACACTGAGATGGTTTAGGAAAACCATAAAGTGTTTTTGTACAGTCAATTAATTGTACAGGCAGCATTAAACCATCAAAGTTAAATGATTGTTTATAGCTTATGAATTTCCTAGCCTATATTTTCTTTAGCAGGGGGTTTCAAACTTTTTAATGGTAATGAGCCCTAAACAATACTCTTTATTTAGGCTTATAATATAATAAAATATATGCCTAATATAATATAATATAATATAATATAATATAATATAAAAAAATGAATTGAAGTATTTGAAGTGATATAATATATCAGTTTAAATGCTTCAATTTGTTTTCATATTATATTATTATAATATGAAAACAAACTGAAGCATTTACTGTAAATAGCTAGATCTAATAGCTAAATATTTTCAAGAAAAGTGAACAAGTGAACTCTTTTATAGTAGCCTAATCTAACCATGCCTGAAACTATTTAAATCTATGTAAACTAATGATGTATTTTGAGTTTGCACGCGGGTGGGTGTGTAATTGTTACCGTTCTGTGTCCATCATCCGTTATTTCCACCACTTTAATCAAACCACTCTTCTTTAAAACATGATATTGTGATTTTATTTCACATGTCTTTGCGTTTCTCGTCGCCTCTCGTATTGAGATAGGCTATTTCGTCCGCAAACACGACTCACTGCCAATCACACGCGCTCACATCATTCTCTTTCTTTGAAACCTGTTAACTGCACTCACCAGTTTGAGCACTGCAATTATTTCTCACATACAATCAAATGGATTTCCCCACACATTTCGCGTCAGTCCTCTGCGTGGCATATTATTCTTTTCTGCGCGGCCGCGGCATCAGAAGTGCACGACCGCGCACGCGCGCAGCTTAGAGGGAACGTGATTCTTATGTTTATATATTTTGTATGTCGAATAAATTATTAATTATTATTGTTCTCAATGTTCTATAAAATGTTATAAAAACATTTTTAAATATGTATCCCGGATATATATATTTTTTTAATCAGGAAGGGGATGGGGGGTCAAATGGGGGGTCAAAGCATTTTTTGGGAGGGTCTTGAGACCCCCCAAGACCCCCCCCCCCCCCTGGCGCCGCCCCTGCCCATGTAGGAGGCCGGTTTTAGGAATTATAAGGCTTATGTCACTCATTCAAGCTGAAGGTTTATTTGCAGCAGCTCAACTGTGTTTCACTCTCATATAAACCAGGAATAAATGATACAGTAACATCTCTCTTCTCCACTACTGCCACTGTAAGCTGTGATGATTGAACACACACTGCATGTCATGATCAATATGAAAATATGATGTTAATGTCCTACAGGTGATGCGTCTGAACGTTCATCTTCTGCAGCTCCAGTGGCTTCACCAACACTGACTCCAGTCAGAAGCTCAAACTCTGAGAAGACATCAAGCCGATCTACAGCAGCAGCTCCTACACAAGGTTCATGATCACATGACCACTGTCACACATCATCAGTCTCTCGCTTCAGCGGTTTGATCACACCAATAAAATCAGCCGATAGTTCATCAACTCAGTATTAAAACCTCAAAGCAAAGAAATGCAAGACTGCTAGAACCTCACCTAACATGAATATCTATGAATGAATAAAGCATCAGATATATATGTATTTTTGGTCAATGGTGATAGTCATTCTCCTCCTGACAGCTTGAGATTGAAGTAAGAAGATAATAGATGACAGACTCGTGCACATATTCCCAGAGGTGGGTGGTAACGAAGTACACTAGTAACGCTACATTTACTTGAGTATTTTTTTTGGAAAATTTTTACTTTTAAGAGTAGATTTAATTGTGGGTACTTTTACTAACTCGAGTATATTTCTAATGAAAAAACTGTACTTTTACTTTGTTACGTTTGGCGACGTTCCTCTCGTTACTTTATTTTAATGCAATATGTTGTTAAAAGCGTATTTTATTGCGCGCTCTCTCTTTTTTCTGGGCATGAGCGATGCTCAATTCACAAATGAATCACTCTTTTGAGTCGATTCTGTTCAAAGACTTCATCAAACAAGTTGGGCAGATCTGTCTAAATCGGTTCGCGAATCAGTTTGAATGATCTGTTCAGTTTCCTGCACGCACTCGTCTCGGAGTCGTAACAGGAAGGTTTAAAGTCCCCATGAATTCAAAATTGACCATACTTACTTTGTTTGCCTAAATTGATCGTTTTGTGGTGAACAATTCATCCATGCAAGTCAATCCAAACAAAAAAAAAGTTTGGCTTCGTAATCTTTAATCAAAATCTGAAATTTCCCCTCCCCTCTGCATTGGAGGACCTTCCCTGATGACGTAGGTTTCACGGTTGGGGCGTCTGCTTAACATCCGTAACCACGCCCCTCTAACGGACAGTAGACAGGCTGAATTTTTAGATCCAATCAGGTGCTGGTTGGAAAAAAAGCCACGCCCACTAGTTTGCCTCATTTAGTATTCCGTTTCTCTCGGAAATACGTCACAACACTGGAGAAAAGTCGTTTGCAACTTCCGGTTCACGAGGACTTTAAGAACATCAAGAGCGTTGCATGAAGTGGCGGTCCACAGTCTACAGTACAGTCTAGAAAGTAAATCTGCAAATGCATCATATTTTTTGCCAGCGATTAAGATCTTTATTAGTTGAACATCTTCGTATGTTACTTCGTAAGCTGCCTATGAATGAATTATTCCACACGACTATACATTCGATTTCATTCCATTCAGGTAATACATTTTACAAACAAACAGATTATTACGCCATATAGCACTACTACAAAGTATGACATTACCCTTTTTTGGACATATACATTACTTTATACATTAAATAAGCTATCATCGTCCAGTTTATGAATGTGTGTACACACACAATGTGTGTATTGCGCAGTGGCGTGCGAACTCGACTTGAAAACGAATGCTTTTGCCTGCCTTATTAGACTCAGTTAACCAGTTTAAAGATGCTTTCATAAATATAGCCTACATTTAAATACATTTTGGAGAACAGACAGAAGAAGATACGTGCATTTGATCGTTGGTTGTGTTTGGCATGACATGACTGCGAGCACATGTCAATGGTTCCCATCCCTTTACATATGAATGCAAAACTCCATAGAGTCACTTTATTACGACATTGTCTAATAATCCAAATGTAGTTGTATAAGTTACTATACTATTGTTGGAAAGGCAGAGTCATGTGCGCATGCGCTACTTACTTTCAGTCATCATCAGCACAGAGCGGGACTGTATGAGCGGGACTGTACAAGCAAGACTGTGTGTGCGAAGTGCGTCAATAAATATATGTAAGTTGACTGTGTACCTAGTTTGGTTATCAATACTTGTTAAGGAGCTGTAAAGCCTTGATGTCATACTTTCATAAAGTGATGCATGTTTAAGAGAGATGAATCCGTTAATCGCGTGAGGTTAAGGGCTCGTGAATGTGCCGTTTATGTTCGATATTACTGGCAATTTATAATATTGAGATTGCATCCAGTGTTTGATTGTGCATATGTATGTGTGATCGTTACATTAGTATTTGAAACTCTTGTTATTTCAAGTTCAATGATGCGATCTTTATGATTATGTGCCGTTCATTTAAATTACCTCAGATTTGGTTTCGGTTTTGAATGTTATGCCATTTCTGACCACCTGGTGGCGGTGTTGCATATTTTCGTTGCTTGTATTTTGATTTCTTTATTTAATATAGAATCGAACCTGATAATTCTTTATTTGAAGAATGTAGATTTGGAAGTAATGTTTGTATAATAATATTAGAGACATTTGTTAATATATATACCTTTATTTCTTTCCCTTTGTAGACCACACAAACACACACAGATAAATACTTTAAGCAACCTATGTACTGCTGTTTTGTGCATGGCCAAAACTGTCAACAATAAACCTCCTTTGCATGGAACTGATTGAATCCAGTGTGTTCTGATCGACACCCCATTGAGGAAAGCTAGAAATTACACATCATCACCTATTACAGTCCAATCCTCCTATCGAACAAATGGTCCTTCGAGCCGGATCTGGCATTTCTCATGGACAAAGAATTGATCAGTATCACTATGCAACCTGAAGAAGCATCTTCACAGATTGTCAGACCCAAACGTCAAGTTCATCTTCCTGTTTACTTTAAATATTATGATCTTACAACTGTACATCGTAGAGCAGGCAGCCAGCCGGTATCGCCTCACACAACACAGCATACACAGTGGCTTGGAGATGCTGCAGTGAACATCCCTTCACCTTCTACCAGAGTAACTAGTCCCATAAGTCAAGATCCATGGGACACAGTGGATGAATGGCCGCCCATAGTTGGGGAAAGGGATCATTTTATCCAAGGAATGGATAACATAGATCTGCAACAACCTAGCGCCAGCTACGCTCCAGTGCAGTCAGTTAATAGTCCTCAGACTTCTTCATATCATCGGCCATGGGAAGCACATCAGTCCACGCCGTTACTAAGTACATCTTTCCCTGCACAGGATAGACTCCTCCCACATCCTGGAACGGCATCCTACCATCCACACTCCATGGTGTCTACATCTTTGCCCCCACCTACCAAGTGTAAGCGTTGCCAGACAGACTACACAACAGCGCCACCTCTAAAGCCACATCAGCCCCTTCCTGCTACAATAGGTGACTCTAAAATGTTAGACATTCTGGGAACAATGATGGGTGAACTTCAGATAATGAAAGATCAGATCTTAGCGGCGGCACCTACTAAATCACACATTCAGCCAATCATGTGTAATGCACGTGCTGGCCATGAATTCCCTTCCTGGCAGCATCCTGAAAACCCAAGTCACCCTCTTTATCAGAGAATAGCTCGTCCTATGCCAGGCCTCCAAGCAGATACTCCTGTCCCTCACTGGCATTCCAGGACATTGTACAAGTCCCCGAGAGAGACTTTAGATTACCCTACACAGGTGCGTTCTCAGTCCCAGCAACCCATAAGGCCACAGTTAGTACGGAGAGATCCTTATGCCTCTAATGTGAATCCTGCAAGACAAGAAACCACCTACCGAGGTCCAGTGCCAACCATACCCAACTTTTGCACTAAGGACCCCAGTGAGTTTACTCGTTTAAAGATAGCTCTTGAGAACCTTCTACCATCAGATGCCACAGAACTGTTCCGGTACCAAATCTTGCTGGATCATTTGAAGCTAGACGAAGCTCGTCTGGTGGCAGATTCATATCTCAATTCCCCATTTCCATACTCTGCTACCATGGCTGCTCTGAATGAAAGGTTTGGCCAGCCTCACAAGTTGGCACTCAAGAAGATTGCTAAAGTGATGGATTCCCCAGATATCCGACGAGGAGATACTGAGGCCTTTGACAAATTCGCTCTACAGATTAGGGCTTTGGTGGGTATGTTGGAAACTCTTGGAGATGAAGGTGAAGCCCAGCTTCGATGTGGGTCACATGTAGAGAGATTGCTGAGTAAGTTACCTGCTGAAATGAGATCAGGATTCCGAAGACAGATGTACCACCGTCCTGGGTCTGTGTATAACCTTCGTGAATTTTCTGAGTGGCTTCAGTATGAGGCCTGGTGTCAAAGCAGTGAAACACAGATCAGTTACAAGAGCCAGAGACCAGAACGCTGGAGAGAAACCAAACCCACTGCTCGTTCGGCTACCATCCTTCATGGAGCGGATGACATTGCCACAAAGATACCCTCAGCACCGTCTCAAGTTAGACCAGTTGAAGCGGAGAAACCTAAATTCCCACCTAGAGCTTTTTGTCCTTACTGCGATAACGAGGACCATTATCTTAGTCAATGTCCCACTTTTAAGTCCTTAGATAAACGGCAAATGATTGAATGGATCCAGACCAATCATCGTTGTTGGCGCTGTGGTCGTGCACACCAAGCAGCCCAGTGCACACTCAAGAAGCCTTGTAGCATCTGCAAAGGGAAGCACTTACAAATCTTGCATGAGGTCAACACAAAGAGTACCAGAGAAGGTTCCTGCCTTGTTAGTTCAACCACTGAGACACTGTACTTGGACAGACCCACTGACTGCAGGCGTGTTCTCCTAAAGGTCATCCGGGTCTTGCTGCACTATGGAGGCAAGACGCTCGACACCTATGCTGTCATGGATGACGGGTCCGAGCGCACTATTCTTCTTCCTGATGCCGCCCATGAGCTCGGTATACAAGGTCAAGCCGAAAACATAGCCTTGCGGACTATCCGCCAAGATGTGCAGACCATCAGTGGTACCACGGTTACTTTCTACATATCTCCTGCCACTCAACCACAGAAGACCTTTAAGATCAATGCAGCATTTACTGCGAAACGTCTTGGTCTGGCCGATTACTCCTATCCTGTCAGTTTGCTGGAGAAGTACAAGCATCTTAAAGATCTCCCCCTGCAGGCCTTTGAAAGAGTGAGTCCTTTACTTCTCATCGGAGCCGATAACACACATCTAATCACACCAATTGCACCTGTCCGAATTGGTCCACTTGGTGGTCCGGCAGCCATAAAGACAAGGCTAGGATGGACACTGCAGGGACCAGCCAAGATCTTGGAGACCAAATTGCAGCCACAGCAGTGCCTTTTCCTGTCTCTCACCCCTGCGGAACTAGAACTCAAAAGAGATGTTGAAAGGCTATGGCAACTTGATGTTTTGCCTTTCCGTTGAGAAAAGCAGGTGACAAGGTCCAGGGAGGACCAGGAGGCCATTAACCTCTTAGAGACTAGGACAATTCGTGTGGAGGTGAATGGAATCTTACGCTACGCGAAACCCTTGCTGCGCAGAAAGGATTCACCCTCATTTTGTGCTCCGAAAGAGGCTGTGGTTCCAAGTCTCCGGAGTATGGAACGACGACTAACCCAAAAATCCAGAGAAAGCAGCCGTGTACAATGCTGAAATTGAAAAGCTAGAACTGAATGGAGCAGTTACCAAACTCTCAGCTGCTGCAAGCACTATGACAGGGGAGACCTGGTATATCCCGCACCACTTAGTCAGTCACAATGAGAAGGACCGTATTGTGTTCAATTCCTCTTACCAATATAAAGGACTGAACCTTAATGATTCCTTGATGCCTGGTCCAACTTTGAGCCCTTCTCTGCTAGGTGTTCTACTTCGCTTCAGGGAGCATTGTGTGGCTATCAGCGGTGATATACGTGGAATGTTCCACCAAGTTCTGCTCTTACCTGAAGACAAGCCCCTCTTGCGCTTTCGCTGGCGTGGCATGAGACGGGGCGATCCCCCTGACATCTATGAATGGCAGGTGCTGCCGTTCGGAACCACGTGCAGTCCCTGCTGTGCATCCTTCGCCCTCCAAAGACATGTCTCATCGCACAGCACAGCGGATGAAGATGTGAGACATTCCGTGGAACGCTGTTTTTATGTGGATAACTGTCTACAGAGCTTCCCATCGGCTCAAGAGGCACGGCAGTTACTAGATAAACTTCGTAAGCTGCTAGCGTCCGGAGGGTTTGATATCCGTCAATGGGCCAGCAACGCGCAAGAAGTCGTCAGTCACTTGCCACCAGAGGCCAGATCTCCCAAGCTAGAGCTGTGGCTATCACATAATAAAGAAGACCCACGTGAATCCACCTTGGGACTGAATTGGCACTGCGAGTCGGACCACCTAGGATTTAAGCATAGACCTGTTACTTACAGTGCTCTGACGATGCGGAACATATATCGTGTGTTAGCAAGTCAGTATGACCCCCTTGGTGTCATTCTTCCTTTCACCACACGAGCCAAGGTGATTGTTCAACAGCTCTGGATTAAGAACAGGAACTGGGATGATCCACACCTTCCTGATGATCTTCAGCAGGCATGGAAGGTGTGGGAAGCTGAGCTTCAGTACTTACCTCTTGTAGTACTCCCTAGGTGCTACCTTCCATCCAGCATGGACAACTCAGAGGTCACTCGGGAAATCCATATCTTCACCGATGCTTCTGAGAAGGCTTATGGGGCAGTCGCTTACCTTCGCGCAGAAGATTCATGCGGGAAGGTACACATTTCATTCCTCATGGCCCGATCACGTGTTGCCCCACGTAAGCAGTGCTCAATTCCTAGACTGGAGCTGTGTGGTGCTCTAATAGGAGCGCAGTTGGCCAAGCTGGCTGAAAATGAGCTCACCTTGAAGATCCAGAAGGTCACTTTCTGGACAGATTCAACAACTGTCCTCCACTGGTTACATTCCGAATCCTGCCGCTTCAAGGTGTTTGTGGGCACTAGGGTGGCAGAGATTCAAGAATTGACGGACCTTAAAGGGTGGAATTACATTGACTCTGTCAGGAACCCTGCAGATGATCTTACCCGTGGGAAGAGCCTGAAGGACCTTATTGAACCCAATCGGTGGACCCAAGGGCCAGAATTCCTCCTCCAACCTCAGAGTACTTGGCCAGCACCACCAGTTATGCGCAGCTTAGTGCCTGATGACGCTATGGAATTAAAGCGAAGTGCCTTCTGTGGCGTGATTAACTCAGCACCAGTGACAGCAGATGGTAGTAAGTTTAATAGCTGGAAAGACTTGGTCGAAGCAGTAGCACAGGAGTTGCATGGGGCGGCAGAACAAAGTGCCCCCCCTCCAGTCAGTGCTTACCAGAAGGCAGAACTGACCGCGCTGAGACAGGTCCAGTTGGATAGTTTTCATGAAGACTACCATCTGTTGAAAAATGGTAAGCCTGTTCGTTCTAGCAGCCGCTTACTTTGTCTCTCCCCAGAGTTTGACAGAACCAGTGAGGTAATACGGGTTGGAGGACGATTAAGGCGGGTGGAAGGATTAGACCCAAGCACAGTACACCCTATCGTGTTGGATTCCAGTCACCCTAACACTCAGCTACTCATAAAGGAATATGATGCTCGCCTTTGCCATCCAGGACCGGAGCGAGTGTTTGCAGAGCTTCGACGAAAGGTGTGGATACTGAAAGGGCGAGAGGCAGTGAGAAAGCACCAGCGAACATGTCTTGAATGCTGTAAATGGAGGTCGAAGCCAGCCTCCCAGAAAATGGTTGATCTCCCTCCACCACGACTTCGGTTGTTCAAGCCTGCTTTTCATTCAACCGGAATTGACTGCTTTGGGCCTCTTCTGGTCAAAATAGGTCGTCGGACGGAGAAGCGGTGGGGACTTTTATTTAAGTGCTTGACCACCCGGGCAGTGCACCTTGAGGTGCTGACATCTATAGATAGTGATGCCTTTCTCATGGCACTACGTCGATTTATAGGTCGCCGTGGGAAACCTGCAGAGCTATATTCGGACCAAGGCACCAACTTTCGAGGTGGTGAGAGAGAGCTTAAAGAAGCCTTCAGTCAGCTCAGTGGTGATCTGCAACAGCAGCTAGCGAAGCAACAAATTAGCTTTCATTTCAATCCTCCAGCTGCCCCACACTTTGGAGGGGTGTGGGAACGCGAGATTCGTTCAGTAAAGGCCGCACTTTATACAACCCTGGGCTCAGAATCAGTAACTGAAGAAGTGCTTCGAACTGTCCTCATAGAGATTGAGGCCATCCTCAACTCCAAACCTCTTGGTTACGTTTCAGCAGACATTGCTGATGCAGATCCGATCACCCCAAACTGTTTTCTAATGGGGCGGCCAGATGGGTCCCTACCCCAAGTCATCTATCCAGTGTCTGAGCTCCTAGGAAGACGGAGATGGAGGCATTCACAAGTATTGTCTGATAGATTCTGGACGGCCTTCATAAAGTATTACTTACCTGACATGCAGGCCAGGGGAAAGTGGCAGAATCCATCAGTAAACATTAAACCCGGAACAATCGTCATGCTTGTTGACCCTCAGTTACCCCGTTCATTCTGGCAGATCGGAAGAGTATCTAATGTCTTTCCTGGGGCTGATAATCGGGTTCGAACGGTCGAGGTGCAGATTAAGGACAAAGTCTACACAAGACCCATCTCTCGACTGATTGTTCTTCCAGAGATCCGAGATGAAGGGGATGAAAGCCACACTAGTGACTAATGGTAGTCCATATAGTGTCGGCCTTTCAATGGAGCAAATTTGTAACCAAATTTGGGGGCGGCTGTGTTGGAAAGGCCGAGTCATGTGCGCATGCGCTACTTACTTTCAGTCATCATCAGCACAGAGCGGGACTGTATGAGCGGGACTGTACAAGCAAGACTGTGTGTGCGAATTGCGTCAATAAATATATGTAAGTTGACTGTTTACCTAGTTTGGTTATCAATACTTGTTAAGGAGCTGTAAAGCCTTGATGTCATACTTTCATAAAGTGATGCATGTTTAAGAGAGATGAATCCGTTAATCGCGTGAGTTTAAGGGCTCGTGAATGTGCCGTTTATGTTCGATATTACTGGCAATTTATAATATTGAGATTGCATCCAGTGTTTGATTGTGCATATGTATGTGTGATCGTTACATTAGTATTTGAAACTCTTGTTATTTCAAGTTCAATGATGCGATCTTTATGATTATGTGCCGTTCATTTAAATTACCTCAGATTTGGTTTCGGTTTTGAATGTTATGCCATTTCTGACCACCTGGTGGCGGTGTTGCATATTTTCGTTGCTTGTATTTTGATTTCTTTATTTAATATAGAATCGAACCTGATAATTCTTTATTTGAAGAATGTAGATTTGGAAGTAATGTTTGTATAATAATATTAGAGACATTTGTTAATATATATACCTTTATTTCTTTCCCTTTGTAGACCACACAAACACACACAGATAAATACTTTAAGCAACCTATGTACTGCTGTTTTGTGCATGGCCAAAACTGTCAACAATAAACCTCCTTTGCATGGAACTGATTGAATCCAGTGTGTTCTGATCGACACCCCATTGAGGAAAGCTAGAAATTACACATCATCACCTATTACAGTCCAATCCTCCTATCGAACAACTATTATACAAACCAAAGGACAGGCAATGGTTTTCGGGCTACAGATATAATATACAGATATACAGAAATAATGTTTTTCTCTTCTGTTTTTGTTGCAAAGTAATTTAAATGAAAAAATATCTAAATAATATCATGTTATATATATATAGGCCTATGTGATCCAAAGTAACTAGTAACTAACTACTTGAGTAGTTTTTTCATTGGATACTTTTTTACTCTTACTCAAGTAACTTTTAAGATTATTACTTTTACTTTTACTTTGAGTAAATATTTCTATAAGTACTTGTACTTTTACTTGAGTACAGTTTTTGGATACTCTACCCACCTCTGCATATTCCTCATTTCTGTGATGTGAAGCTCCAGTATTATGTGATGATGATGTTGTGTATATGTGGCATTATGTGTTGAACTGAACTAACAGACGTGATCCACAGATCCAGCTGATCCAGCATCAGAAACTGCTGGATTATTATACAGAGGTACGACACGTTCATTTATACTGACAGCTTTATAACATTACACTATCAGTCAGTCTGTAAATGCTTCATCAAGAACTGTTGATAGATGAAGACCCTTGACTTCAGTCATGTCCAGTTTCTCTTCTTCCTCTCATGTTTCCTGCAGTGATTGTGAGTATTGTTGAGATCGCAGTGTTTGCTGCTCCTACTGTGATTCTTCTTCAGATCATCTGTGCAAGAAGAGCTGGTGAGTTTGAGCCGCACACAATCTGAAGATTCACACTCATCTGATCTGAACATCTGCAATCATGAGAAACACATACGAGAGGTCAGGCAATGCTTTTATTTTGCAGGGAGGAAGGACTCGAAGCGCCCGGAGGAAATAGAGATGCCCACAATATTACAATAAAACACGGATGAGTTCAGAATCTGCAGCAATATTTACAATAGCAGAAACTCAGAGGATTGTTCATTGGTTTATTTTCTTCTTCTCAGAAAACAGAGAAAAAACTCTGATCATCCTGAAGAAATAGTGACACCATCAAGTTTAGATTAAAATGTTTTTACATATAAAAGGCCAGATTTATTTTCATTTTTTATGGGTTTTATATATATTTGCCTACAGTGCTGAAAGTCATTTTCTTGTGCTTCATCTGTAAACTGCTTTAAAATATAATATTAAATACAGTAATGGACAGACTCAGACTGTATAATCATCTCTCTGTTCTGTGTGATGGAGATGATCTGAGGATTATTGCATCTTGTTCATTCCTGTTTTTAGCATGTTTTGTTCATTTTGTATGATTGATACTAATTTTCTTAATAAACCTCTGCAAATGTTTTTATTAAGTCTCCTTTCCTCAGATGTTTGTTACAAATATGATAATATCCCTTCATGAGCTTGTAATGTCTCTGTAACGAAGTCCACTGAAGCGAGTTGTAGTTGAGAACCCGTGTGCAGTTTTAGGCCCCGTTTACACGAAGGGAAAACGCAGATATTTCCCCGCGGTTTGGCCTCTCATTTACACGATTATTTCTAAAAACTCCGGCCAAAGTGGAGATTTCTGAAAACGCCGGTTATCTGTTGTCGTGTCAACTGGGAGAAACGGGGTTTTAGGTTCTCTCTTGTCGATTCTGATTGGCTTGCATGGCTTTATCCTTCTCCCTACACTGCCCCCCATAGGTTTGGCATAGATATGATGGCGCTCGCTGCGTATTTATGCGGGTGTGTGCACAAAGTTATTATTGAAAACGGAGGAGGGGGAAATATTCGTTTCTCTAAATACCCGGCCATGTGTAAATGTGGCCTTATTTAGATCCATCATATGGACAAATACAAGATAAACAAAGACCCGACTTGACTAGAAACTTAAAAAAAACTTGAATATGACCATCACAAACTCACCAACAGAGGCTACAAGTAACAAAGCTAGACAAAAGACAATGGTAACATGAGGGCATGTATACACAGAGACTAATAACTAAACAAGGGACACCTGAACACAATAAACCAATAAAAACAAGACACATGATCAGGGAATCACATGACAAGACATAATAGTAAGTGTGAGTATTAAAGGGTCAAGTGTTGATGAAATATATGTGTTTTCAGCCGTTTCTTGAAGATGGCTAAAGCCTCGTCAGCTCAGGTTGAGTTGGGCAGGTCATTCCTCCAGCAGGAACAGTCCAGGTGAAGGTCTGTGAAAGTGATTCTGTGTCTCTGTGAGATGATGCTCCACAAGACACCGTTCCCCTGCAGAACACAAGCTTCTGGAGACACATCGGTCTGGAGTAGTGAGTTTAGGTGTAGAGGAGAAGAGCCAGTGGTTGTTCTGTAGGAATACATCAGGGTCTTGAATCTGATGCGAGCGGCTGTTGGAAACCAGTGCAAGTTTGTGAGGAGAGGAGTGACGTGCGTCTCCAGAAATAACACCATTGAGACAGTGGTCAGAAGTTCAGGGAGGCGGAAGTTAAATCAGTGGTGCTTGAGAAATACATCCCAGATCCACTTCCAGAACATTTGTAGTGTTGATAAAGGAGGCTGGATCTGATCTGTTTTCCTCAGAGTAAACAGCACATTATAATCCATGTGTAGAAACACTCCCTGAGACACATTAATATCTGCTTTAGTTTTATTTCTAGAATTGAACGGCATGCAGGAAACTGCTAAAATAAGGAAGTGAAACTAGCAGTAATGCTCTCGTGTGCCAAAGAATATCCTTGTGTTCAGAGCAGATGTGTGTTGCAGTGCGCTTCACAATATACACTTCTCAGACATGTTTAACACACATGTAAAGACACTTCACTGTGGTATTGTGTCAATAAATATCAATGATTTACACACTCAGATTGTCAGGAGTGTGACAGCGCCAAAATGTGTGTTACATGGTTCATGATACTTTAACATATACACATGTAGCGCCTCTCCCTTAGGTTTAAGCGGGAGCGGCCCTGGGTTAGTTTATTGTTAGATCTCTCTAAGTAGCCTCTGAATATTATTAACTTTATTTCAATAAACCCTTATCTCAATATTGGTGTGCTTATGAACAGACTAAAATAAACACAAAGTCTTGTAAGTGAAATAGAAACCTTAAGTTGTTTACTGAAATAAAATAGTAAAATTCAAATAGCAATTGAAAATAAGATTAAAATAAAGACCACATACACATACACTGTCAAGAGTTCAGGTGAGAAAACAGACAAAACTTTCAGAGATTAATTTGGACTCTGGCTTCATACTGTCATTGTGAAATAGTACTGATCTAAGCCATTACGATCCTAAGAGTGACTTCCGACATGGGCCATAATAGGCTAAAATAGACTGTTGTTTGTGAAATGAGGACAATTTTACTCTTTTCGATCATCTCATTAAATCATAATTTTCTTAAGCAGTGAATTACCTGTCAGCTTGCACTAATTATGAGACTGCAGTCAGTGTTGCAGAAACAAAGGAGGTAATGATTAGGGATGCGAACTGTAAAATAATATGTTGGGTTCCATTAACGATTATTTTAGTTTAGTTTAACTTTAAGAAAGGAATATTTGGCCAAATGATGAGAATTTTAATAATAAATAGATTTCTCTTTACAGCGAGGTGTGTTTGGGCTGTGCTCTTAGTGTGACATTACATGATTTCCGTAGTGTTTTTATAGCTGTGATCTCACTGTTGAGGTCTGGAAACATGACTCACAGTTCGACCACAATAGAGGCGTGATCATCTCTGAACCCAGTTGATGAGTTTAAAGACTGGCTTCTGCTGGTTCTGGCATCGGTCTAGAGATCATTGAAAAACCTTTTCATTTTATGGAGTCAGATGAAACGAGTTAATACATAAGATAAAATGTATTGCATTTAATTAAAAATCCCTTTGCCATGGGAAGAGACGGAGCACGCGTGAGACCTTCACCGCTAATCGAGTGCCGCCATTGGATCGAATTAGACAGCCTTACAAATATACAGTAAAGTGTAATTTATTCCTGTGATCAAAGCTGAATGTTCAGCATCATTACTCCAGTCTTCAGTGTCACATGATCCTTCAGAAATCACTCTAATATGAGGATCTGATGCTCAAGACATATTAACATTTTATTTCTCAGGATTCTTAGATGAGCAAAGTTAAAGAGAACAGCATTTATTTGAAAGAATCTTTTGTAACATTGTAACTGTGACTATCTGAATAAAAGTATTTCCTCATGTGGAAGACACTAACGTGTGTAAATGATGATGTGAGACAGCGGGTATAAACGAAGATCTTTACTGGAGAAAAGAAAGAGTTGACAGAGGTTAAAAGCGAACAGAAACGGGTCATCTCCGAGATGATGGGGTTATATCTTGATGCGGAAGGCGGTGGCGTGCGCTCCGGCCCCGGGCTCTGCTCCTGCACTGGGGCCACTGGTGCTGCTGGGGCCGCTGGAGGACTTGAACAGGGCCCTCAGGATGGTCTGCGGATCCACCTCGGCCCCCGCGGGTCTGGAGCCCGAGCGAGACGACGACGACGAGTCCTTCTGGGCCGAGCCGACCGCACCGGGGGAGTCACTCAGCCTCCTGAAACACCATTCATCATCATCATCATCATCATCATTATTATCATCATTATCATCATCATCACTCAGCCTCCTGAAACACCACCATTATGATGATCATTATCATTATTATCATCATCAGTCACTCAGCCTCCTGAAACATCACCATTATGATGATCATTATCATTATTATCATCATCATTATCATCATCATCATCATCACTCAGCCTCCTGAAACACCACCATTATGATGATCATCATCACAGACCACAGACCCATCACAGCACAACTAAACACATCATGCTTCACATATCCTAATTATGATGTATAAAGTCGAAATAATGACATGTTGAAATTATGACGTAGATATTGAAAAAGTATAGCCGAAATTATGATATAGATAGTCTCAATTGCGGTAAAAAGTCAAAATTATGAGGTTTAAATGTCGAAATTGATATGCCAAGTCAAACTGATGACAAATTGAAATTATGATCGAAAATGACAAATTGAAATGAAGACAAAATTATGACAAATTTTAAGTTATGATGTTGAAATTATGACAGAAATTGACAAAAAAAATTACAGAAAATGAAAAATTGACAAATTGAAATTACCCCAAATTGAAATTATGACAAATTGAAATATTGACCTGTTGAAATTATGACGTAGAAACTGAAAATTATAACAAATTGAAATTATGACGTAGAAATTATGATTATTAAGAAATTGAAATTATGGCAAATTGAAAATGACAACTTGAAGTTGAAATAATGACATGTTGAAATTATGACGTAGAAACTGAAAATGGAAATTATAACAAATTGAAATGATGAAGTAGAAATTATGACTAAGAAATTGAAACTATGGCAAATTGAAAATGACAACTTGAAGTTGAAATAATGACAATTTGAAATTATGACATAGAAATTGAAAATTTAAACAAATTGAAATTGACAAATTAATGATGTTGAAACTGATTCTGTTGAAATTATGACGTATACATTGAAAAGGTATAGGTTTAAATGTGGAAATTGACATACCATGTCAAAATGATGACAAATTGAAATAATGATATAAATTGAAATTATGATATAGTTAGTCTCAATTACGATAAAAAGTCAAAATGAGGATGTTGAAATCACAAATCGAAAATGACAAATTGAAATTATGACAGAAATTGACAAAAATAAAATTATATAAATTCAATTTGGCGTAATTTAAATTTGTCAATTGCCATGTCACAATTTCAATGTGTTAATTTCAATTTATATAATTTCATTTTTATGTCAATTTCTGTCATAATTTCAATTTGTTATAATTTCAATTTTTAGTTTCTACGTCGTAATTTCAACAGGTCATTATTTCAATTTATCATAATTTCAATTTGGCGTAATTTAAATTTGTCAATTGCTGTCATAATTTCAATGTGTTAATTTCAAATTATGAGAAATTGAAATAATGACCTGTTGAAATTATGACGTAGAAATTGACAAATTGAAATTATGCCAAATTGAAATTGACAACTTGAAGTTGTGATGTTGAAATAATGACATGTTGAAATTATGGCGTCGAAATTTAACATTTTCATTATAATAAATTGAAATTATGACGTAGATATTGACAAATTGAAATTATGACAAATTAAAATGAAATTCGAAGTGAAATTTTTTTTAAAGTTAAAATTAGGACAGTCAAAATTGACAAATTGAAATGAAGACAAAATGATGACAAATTGAAATTATGACAGAAATTGACAAAAATAAAATTATATAAATTTAAATTAACACATTGAAATTATGACATAGCAATTGACACATTTAAATTACGCCAAATTGAAATTATGATAAATTGAAATAATGACCTGTTGAAATTACGACGTAGAAACTAAAAATTTAAATTATAACAAATTGAAATAATGACGTAGAAATTGACAACTTGAAGTTGTGATGTTGAAATAATGACATGTTGAAATTATGGCATTGAAATTTAACATTTTTATTATAATAAATTGAAATTATGACGTAGATATTGACAAATTGAAATTAAAAAAAATTTCACTTCGAATTTCATTTTAATTTGTCATAATTTCAATTTGTCAATATCTACGTCATAATTTCAATTTATTATAATAAAAATGTTAAATTTCAATGCCATAATTTCAACATGTCATTATTTCAACATCACAACTTCAAGTTGTCAATTTCTACGTCATTATTTCAATTTGTTATAATTTCAATTTTTAGTTTCTACGTCGTAATTTCAACAGGTCATTATTTCAATTTATCATAATTTCAATTTGGCGTAATTTAAATGTGTCAATTGCTATGTCATAATTTCAATGTGTTAATTTAAATTTATATAATTATATTTTTGTCAATTTCTGTCATAATTTCAATTTGTCATCATTTTGTCTTCATTTCAATTTGTCAATTTTGACTGTCCTAATTTTAACTTTAAAAAAAATTTCACTTCGAATTTCATTTTAATTTGTCATAATTTCAATTTGTCAATATCTACGTCATAATTTCAACTTATTATAATGAAAATGTTAAATTTCGACGCCATAATTTCAACATGTCATTATTTCAACATCACAACTTCAAGTTGTCAATTTCAATTTGGCATAATTTCAATTTGTCATCATTTTGTCTTCATTTCAATTTGTCAATTTTGACTGTCCTAATTTTAACTTTAAAAAAAATTTCACTTCGAATTTCATTTTAATTTGTCATAAAGTTAAAATTAGGACAGTCAAAATTGACAAATTGAAATGAAGACAAAATGATGACAAATTGAAATTATGCCAAATTGAAATTGACAACTTGAAGTTGTGATGTTGAAATAATGACATGTTGAAATTATGGCGTCGAAATTTAACATTTTCATTATAAGTTGAAATTATGATGTAGATATTGACAAATTGAAATTATGACAAATTAAAATGAAATTCGAAGTGAAATTTTTTTTAAAGTTAAAATTAGGACAGTCAAAATTGACAAATTGAAATGAAGACAAAATGATGACAAATTGAAATTATGACAGAAATTGACAAAAATAAAATTATATAAATTGAAATCAACACATTGAAATTATGACATAGCAATTGACACATTTAAATTACGCCAAATTGAAATTATGATAAATTGAAATAATGACCTGTTGAAATTACGACGTAGAAACTAAAAATTTAAATTATAACAAATTGAAATAATGACGTAGAAATTGACAACTTGAAGTTGTGATGTTGAAATAATGACATGTTGAAATTATGGCATCGAAATTTAACATTTTTATTATAATTAATTGAAATTATGACGTAGATATTGACTAATTGAAATTATGACAAATTAAAATGAAATTCGAAGTGAATTTTTTTTTTTTAAGTTAAAATTAGGACAGTCAAAATTGACAAATTGAAATGAAGACAAAATGATGACAAATTGAAATTATGACAGAAATTGACAAAAATAAAATTATATAAATTTAAATTAACACATTGAAATTATGACATAGCAATTGACAAATTTAAATTACGCCAAATTGAAATTATGATAAATTGAAATGACGACCTGTTGAAATTACAACATAGAAACTAAAAATTGAAATTGTAACAAATTGAAATTATGACGTAGAAATTGACAAATTGAAATTATGCCAAATTGAAAATGACAACTTGAAGTTATGATGTTGAAATAATGACATGTTGAAATTATGGCGTCGAAATGTAACATTTTTATTATAAGAAGTTGAAATTATGACGTACATATTGACTAATTGAAATTATGACAAATTAAAATGAAATTCGAAGTGAAATTTAAAAAAAAAAAAAGTTAAAATTAGGACAGTCAAAATTGACAAATTGAAATGAAGACAAAATGATGACAAATTGAAATTATGACAAAAAATTGACATAAAAATCAAATTATATAAATTGAAATTAACACATTGAAATTATGACATAGCAATTGACTAATTAAAATTACGCCAAATTTAAATTATGGTAAATTGAAAAAATGACCTGTTGAAATTACGACGAAGAAACTAAAAATTGAAATTATAACAAATTGAAATTATGACGTAGAAATTGACATTGAAATTATGCCAAATTGAAAATGACAACTTGAAGTTATGATGTTGAAATAATGGCGTCGAAATTTAACATTTTTACTATAACAAGTTGAAATTATGACGTAGATATTGACTAATTGAAATTATGACAAATTAAAATGAAATTCAAAGTGATTTTTTTAAAAAAAAAAGTTAAAATTAGGACAGTCAAAATTGACAAATTGAAAATATGACAAATTGAAAGACAAGACAAAATTATGACGTTGAAGTTATGATATGTTGAAATGATGACAAATGATCATCACGAATTTGAAATAAGTAAAAAATTATGACAAATTGAAATTAAGACGTCAACATATAAAAGTCGCAATTGACATAAAAAGTTACAATTACGAGTCAAAATTATGACAAATTGAAATGATAAAATAAATTGAAATATGACGTAATAATTACAACAACATGTTAAAATGCTGAAACTGAAGTGAAAATGATGTAGTGTGTGTGTGAGAGAGAGATGGGAACTCACAGGAGGATGGGCTGCTCTGACGTGATCACACTGCCCTGCATGTGGAGGTTACACTTCATCGGCTGACCTGAACACACACACACACACACACACACAGCATCCTCAGGGTATGTTCTTCACTTACACTTATACAAGTTATGACTGAAAATATACCGTATTGTTCAGACTATAAGGCCCTTTTCAAGATGTACCATTTGGGAAAAGAAAATGCTTTTATTTGACATTTATTTTCACTGCACATTTTTCATATTTCTTGTATGGTAAATACTGGTCAAATGCATTTAGAAAAATAAGCACTTTTTGGCATGCCATTAAATACCCAGCAGCCCATCTGAATAATATAACAACACCCAGCCGTGTAGAAGAGCAGCCTGTGATGACCAGTAGAAGTGTGTGTAGCGCATATTCGGAACAATACGGTATATAAACATATATACATAACACACAATAATATATACAATTTCATAATAATACACATAATATCACACAGTGGAACTTTAAAAATGTGTAAAGTTTGAAGAATTCATTTTTCTATTATGATTAGCTCTTTCCCTGCCCTGGAGTGAGTGTTCGCTCATGTTTATGATCATCGTTCTGAATCTGATCTGGAACAAATCTTTGACAAACACACGATTTCCTCAGATTTATGAAACTTACCCACATTCAAGTGTTGATAAAAAAAGAATAAAACAGGTTTTATTGTTTAAAAGCAGAGGCTGTTGTTCTCTTTTGATATATGGACTGAGGCCAGGAGAAGCGCTGGCGGGGAAGAGTTCAGATGTGATTAACCAATCAAAGCCATAGACGATGACGAGCTGTTCACGTCTCAGAGCACACACACACACACACACACACACACACACACACATGATTATAATGATTATAATAAGCCTCACCATCCAGGCAGCGGTTGTTGTACTTCCTGTAGGCGCTGACCGCATCATCCTTGCGCACGAACACCACCTCGGCCACGCCCACTTTCAGCAGCCGCGCACGCTTCAGCGCGCCACACACACAGAACAGCTCCTGCACACACACACACATCACTGTGACATCTGTACACACACACACGTGCTGCCCACTACACACTGCTGATCTACTGGTGTGTTCATGTAACGGCCACGTTTGGTCTCATCTGACAGCACACACACACACACACACACACTGCTGATCTACTGGTGTGTTCATGTAACGGCCACGTTTGCTCTCATCGGACAGCACACACACACACACACACACACTGCTGATCTACTGGTGTGTTCATGTAACGGCCACGTTTGCTCTCATCGGACAGCACACACACACACATCACTGTGACATCTGTACACACACACACACTGCTGATCTACTGGTGTGTTCATGTAACGGCCACGTTTGCTCTCATCTGACAGCACACACACACACACACACACATCACTGTGACATCTGTACACACACACACACTGCTGATCTACTGGTGTGTTCATGTAACGGCCACGTTTGCTCTCATCGGACAGCACACACACACACACACACACACTGCTGATCTACTGGTGTGTTCATGTAACGGCCACGTTTGCTCTCATCGGACAGCACACACACACACACACACACACACATCACTGTGACATCTGTACACACACACACACTGCTGATCTACTGGTGTGTTCATGTAACGGCCACGTTTGCTCTCATCGGACAGCACACACACACACACACACACACACTGCTGATCTACTGGTGTGTTCATGTAACGGCCACGTTTGCTCTCATCGGACAGCACACACACACACACACACACATCACTGTGACATCTGTACACACACACACACTGCTGATCTACTGGTGTGTTCATGTAACGGCCACGTTTGCTCTCATCAGACAGCACACACACACACACACACACACACTGCTGATCTACTGGTGTGTTCATGTAACGGCCACGTTTGCTCTCATCAGACAGCACACACACACACACACACACACACACACACTGCTGATCTACTGGTGTGTTCATGTAACGGCCACGTTTGCTCTCATCGGACAGCTCCTGCACTTATGAACGATTAGGCACTACTGCTGAAACACACGCTGAGGAGAACATGTTCATGTGTCCTGATCTCTGGCTCTCCTGTCAGTTTAGGTGTTAGTGATCCACTCATGCTGAAAGGCGTTAATCCTGTCACTCACACACACACACACACACACACACCAAAGCATAACCTCATATTATTATATTATTATTACAGTGGGTATAGGTCAGTTAGTTTGCCACTCATACACACCAGTGTTCTTGTTTTTGTTGCTTCCCTTGACCTGTAATTACTGTGAGTATAGTAACAGGGTGTGTAACAGTGTGTGTAACAGTGTATAGTAACAGTGTGTGTAACAGTGTATAGTAACAGGGTGTGTAACAGTGTATAGTAACAGGGTGTGTGACAGTGTATAGTAACGGGGTGTGTGACAGTGTATAGTAACAGGGTGTGTAACAGTGTATAGTAACAGGGTGTGTGACAGTGTATAGTAACAGGGTGTGTGACAGTGTATAGTAACGGGGTGTGTGACAGTGTATAGTAACAGGGTGTGTAACAGTGTATAGTCACAGGGTGTGTAACAGTGTATAGTCACAGGGTGTGTAACAGTGTATAGTCACAGGGTGTGTAACAGTGTATAGTAACAGGGTGTGTAACAGTGTATAGTAACAGTGTGTGTAACAGGGTGTGTAACAGGGTGTGTAACAGGGTGTGTAACAGGGTGTGTAACAGGGTGTGTAACAGGGTGTGTAACAGGGTGTGTAACAGGGTGTGTAACAGGGTGTGTAACAGGGTGTGTAACAGGGTGTGTAACAGGGTGTGTAACAGGGTGTGTAACAGGGTGTGTAACAGGGTGTGTAACAGTGTATAGTAACAGGGTGTGTAACAGTGTGTGTAACAGTGTATAGTAACAGGGTGTGTAACAGTGTATAGTAACAGGGTGTGTAACAGTGTGTGTAACAGTGTATAGTAACAGTGTGTGTAACAGTGTATAGTAACAGTGTGTGTAACAGTGTATAGTAACAGTGTGTGTAACAGTGTGTGTAACAGTGTATAGTAACAGTGTGTGTAACAGTGTGTGTAACAGTGTATAGTAACAGGGTGTGTAACAGTGTATAGTAACAGGGTGTGTAACAGTGTGTGTAACAGTGTATAGTAACAGTGTATAGTAACAGTGTATAGTAACAGTGTGTGTAACAGTGTGTGTAACAGTGTATAGTAACAGTGTGTGTAACAGTGTATAGTAACAGTGTATAGTAACAGTGTATAGTAACAGTGTATAGTAACAGGGTGTGTAACAGGGTGTGTAACAGTGTATAGTAACAGTGTGTGTAACAGTGTATAGTAACAGTGTATAGTAACAGTGTGTGTAACAGTGTGTGTAACAGTGTATAGTAACAGTGTGTGTAACAGTGTATAGTAACAGTGTATAGTAACAGTGTATAGTAACAGGGTGTGTAACAGGGTGTGTAACAGTGTGTGTAACAGTGTATAGTAACAGTGTATAGTAACAGTGTATAGTAACAGTGTATAGTAACAGGGTGTGTAACAGTGTGTGTAACAGTGTATAGTAACAGGGTGTGTAACAGTGTATAGTAACAGGGTGTGTAACAGTGTATAGTAACAGGGTGTGTAACAGTGTGTGTAACAGTGTGTGTAACAGTGTATAGTAACAGTGTATAGTAACAGTGTGTGTAACAGTGTATAGTAACAGGGTGTTTAACAGTGTATAGTAACAGGGTGTGTAACAGTGTATAGTAACAGGGTGTGTAACAGTGTGTGTAACAGTGTATAGTAACAGTGTGTGTAACAGTGTATAGTAACAGGGTGTGGAACAGTGTATAGTAACAACGTGTGTAACAGTGTATAGTAACAGGGTGTGTAACAGTGTATAGTAACAGTGTATAGTAACAGGGTGTGGAACAGTGTATAGTAACAAGGTGTGTAACAGTGTATAGTAACAGGGTGTGTAACAGTGTATAGTAACAGGGTGTGTAACAGTGTATAGTAACAGTGTATAGTAACAGGGTGTGTAACAGTGTATAGTAACAAGGTGTGTAACAGTGTATAGTAACAGGGTGTGTAACAGTGTATAGTAACAGGGTGTGTAACAGTGTATAGTAACAGGGTGTGTAACAGTGTATAGTAACAGGGTGTGTAACAGTGTATAGTAACAGGGTGTGTAACAGTGTATAGTAACAGGGTGTGTAACAGTGTATAGTAACAGTGTGTGTAACAGTGTATAGCAACAGGGTGTGTAACAGTGTATAGTAACAAGGTGTGTAACAGTGTATAGTAACAGGGTGTGTAACAGTGTATAGTAACAGGGTGTGGAACAGTGTATAGTAACAGGGTGTGTAACAGTGTATAGTAACAGGGTGTGTAACAGTGTATAGTAACAGGGTGTGTAACAGTGTATAGTAACAGGGTGTGTAACAGTGTATAGTAACAGGGTGTGTAACAGTGTATAGTAACAGGGTGTGTAACAGTGTATAGTAACAGTGTGTGTAACTGTACACACTCACCACTATGTCCTCCTCCGTCACTCGAGGATGAAGATTGTGGACCGTGATCTTAGTTCCCTCCAGTGGACTGATCACCGGCTGAGACACACACACACACACACACACACACACACACACACACACACACACACACAGGTTAACCCCTTCATCAACAGCACACAGGTAACAGTGCTGCAACCACACAATACTGGGGTATCCATTAATCTGAACATTATTCTTTACGTTCAACAAATATTGAAGAAAAAAAACATTTGTAATTAAAACTTTAGATTTAAACCTTAATTTAAAGGAATTCACACACCACTCTCAGCAGCTCTTCAATTTGTTCACAAGCACTGGAGTGAGTGTGTGTGAGAGAGAGAGAGAGAGAGAGAGAGAGAGAGAGAGAGAGAGAGAGAGAGAGAGAGAGAGAGAGAGAGAGAGAGAGAGAGAGAGAGAGAGAGAGAGAGAGAGAGAGAGCGTACCTGTGGGGGTGTGTGTGTGTACCTGTGGGGGTGGGTGTGTGTGTACCTGTGGGGTAGGTGTGTGTGTGTACCTGTGGGGTTGTGTGTGTGTACCTGTGGGGTTGTGTGTGTGTGTACCTGTGGGGGGGTGTGTGTGTGTACCTGTGGGTGTGTGTGTACCTGTGGGGGTGGGGGTGTGTGTACCTGTGGGGGGGGGTGGGGTGTGTGAGAGAGAGTGAGAGCGTACCTGTGGGGGTGTGTGCGTACCTGTGGGGGGGGGGTGTGTGAGAGAGAGAGAGTGCGTACCTGTGGGGGTGTGTGTGTGTGTACCTGTGGGGGGGTGGGGTGTGTGAGAGAGAGAGAGAGCGTACCTGTGGGGGGGGGGGGTGTGTGAGAGAGAGAGAGAGCGTACCTGTGGGGGTGTGTGTGTACCTGTGGGGGTGTGTGCGTACCTGTGGGGGGGGTGGGGTGTGTGAGAGAGAGAGAGAGTGTACCTGTGGGGAGTGTGGGGGGGTGAGAGCGTACCTGTGTGTGTGTGTGTGTACCTGTGGGGGTGTGTGTGTGTACCCTGTGGGGTTGTGTGTGTGTGTGTGCCTGTGGGGGTGTGTGTGTGTGTGTGTGTGTGTACCTGTGGGTGTGTGTGTGTGTACCTGTGGGGGTGTGTGCGTACCTGTGTGTGTGTGTGTGTGTGTGTACCTGTGGGTGTGTGTGTACCTGTGGGGGGTGTGTGCGTACCTGTGGGGGTGTGTGTTGTGTGTGTGTGTGTGTGGTACCTGTGGGTGTGTGTGTACCTGTGGGGGTGGGGGTGTGTGTACCTGTGGGGGGGTGGGGTGTGTGAGAGAGAGAGAGAGCGTACCTGTGGGGGGGGGGGGGGGGGGGGGGGGGTGAGAGAGAGAGAGAGCGTACCTGTGGGGGGGTGTGTGAGAGAGAGAGAGAGCGTACCTGTGGGGGGGTGTGTGAGAGAGAGAGAGAGCGTACCTGTGGGGGGGGGGGGGGGGGGGGGTGAGAGAGAGAGAGAGCGTACCTGTGGGGGGGTGTGTGAGAGAGAGAGAGAGCGTACCTGTGGGGGGGTGTGTGAGAGAGAGAGAGAGCGTACCTGTGGGGGTGTGTGCGTACCTGTGGGGGTGTGTGTGTGTACCTGTGGGGTTGTGTGTGTGTGCCCTGTGGGGTTGTGTGTTGTGTGTGTGCCTGTGGGGGTGTGTGTGTGTGTGTGTGTGTGTACCTGTGGGTGTGTGTGTGTGTACCTGTGGGGGTGTGTGCGTACCTGTGGGGGGGTGGGGTGTGTGAGAGAGAGAGAGAGCGTACCTGTGGGGGTGTGTGCGTACCTGTGGGGGTGTGTGCGTACCTGTGGGGGTGTGTGTGTGTACCTGTGGGGTTGTGTGTGTGTGTGTGCCTGTGGGGGTGTGTGTGTGTGTGTGTGTGTGTACCTGTGGGTGTGTGTGTGTGTACCTGTGGGGGTGTGTGCGTACCTGTGTGTGTGTGTGTGTGTGTGTACCTGTGGGTGTGTGTGTACCTGTGGGGGTGTGTGCGTACCTGTGTGTGTGTGTGTGTGTGTGTACCTGTGGGTGTGTGCGTACCTGTGGGGGTGTGTGTGTGTGTACCTGTGGGTGTGTGCGTACCTGTGGGGGTGTGTGTGTGTGTGTGTGTGTGTGTGTGTGTACCTGTGGGTGTGTGTGTACCTGTGGGTGTGTGTGTACCTGTGGGGGTGGGGGTGTGTGTACCTGTGGGGGGGTGGGGTGTGTGAGAGAGAGAGAGAGAGCGTACCTGTGGGGGGGGGGGGGGGTGTGTGTGAGAGAGAGAGAGAGCGTACCTGTGGGGGGGGTGTGTGAGAGAGAGAGAGAGCGTACCTGTGGGGGTGTGTGCGTACCTGTGGGGGTGTGTGCGTACCTGTGGGGGGGGGGGGTGTGTGAGAGAGAGAGAGCGTACCTGTGGGGGTGTGTGCGTACCTGTGGGGGTGTGTGTGTGTGTGTACCTGTGGGGGTGTGTGTGTGTGTACCTGTGGGGGGGGGTGGGGTGTGTGTGAGAGAGAGTGCGTACCTGTGGGGAGGGTGTGTGTGAGAGAGAGAGAGAGCGTACCTGTGGGGGTGTGTGTGTTTGTCCGCTGGCATCTCCACCCGCCTGTTGCGTGGCAACGGTTGTCCTGGAGACAGGCTGCAGGGTCTGTGTGGGGGGGCGAGCCGTCGCCGTGGAGACGGAAGGGGGCGTGTACGAGTCGTTCTTCACCACCTTAGTGAAGGGAGTCGAGAGAGAGACAGGCACCGGCTGCAGAGAGAGAGACAGACAATCAGACAGTGTGAGAGTGTGTGTGTCTGTGTGTGTGAGTGAGTGTGATTGAGTGAGAGAGAGAGTGAGTGAGTGTGTGAGAGAGTGAGTGAGTGAGAGTGAGTGAGTGTGTGAGAGAGTGAGAGAGTGTAAGAGACTGTGTGAGTAAGTGAGTGAGTGTGAGAGTGTGTGAGAGAGTGAGTGTGAGAGTGTGAGTGTGTGAGTGTGTGAGAGTGAGTGTGTGAGTGTGAGAGTGAGTGTGAATGAGAGTGTGTGAGTGTGTGAGAGTGAGTGAGAGAGTGTGAGAGTGAGTGTGTGAGTGTGAGAGTGAGTGTGAATGAGAGTGTGTGAGTGTGTGAGAGTGAGTGAGAGAGTGTGAGAGTGAGTGTGAATGAGAGTGTGAGAGTGAGTGTGTGAGTGAGTGTGAGAGTGTGAGAGTGAGTGAGTGAGTGAGAGAGTGTGAGAGTGAGTGAGAGAGTGTGAGAGTGAGTGAGAGAGTGTGAGAGTGAGTGTGTGAGTGAGTGTGAGAGTGTGAGAGTGAGTGAGTGAGTGAGTGAGTGAGTGAGTGAGTGAGTGAGTGAGTGAGTGAGTGAGTGAGTGAGTGAGTGAGTGAGTGAGTGAGTGAGTGAGTGAGAGTGAGTGTGAATGAGAGTGTGAGAGTGAGTGAGTGTGAGTGTGTGACTCACTCGTGTCTGCAGGTTGTTGGCTGTGGTGAACTTCATCTGTTTGTTGGGCATCACTGCACCACCATCCTCATCTTCATCAGCAGCAGACACACCCTACAGAGAGAGACCAGAGAGTGTGTGTTCATCACAACAGTGCTGGTTGACTGCGATCAGTGGCCGGATACAGTGTTCTTCACACGGACGCGCGCTTCAATCCGTAGCGGAGAGACTCTCTATTCGTTCCGGTGAAATCACAACACATAACGCACACAAACGTGTCCCTGCCTGATATACAACCACTGATGAGCAATCGGTTTAGATGAGGAGGAAACACTATAGTTCTTACTGCGGATTAGAACCCAGACCCTCTGCCACGCTGGGCTAAACCACTGGACCATTACAGTACATGCGCGTAACAGTCGGATATATATTACCAACAACATGTATTAGATCTCATTAAACGACAAATTATTCTGAAGGCGATGTGTGGGCGTCACACTGCGTATGGGGGATTACGCCGCTGACTCCCAGTGTCCACAACTCAAGTGCCTTTACAAACGCCGCTCAATCCTTCATCATGATTACCACTGACGGGCTGCAAACACTGGAATCTGGCTAATAAAAAATATTAATTGTGGAGGCTCCTGACTGTTGTACAGCGCAGTCTCTACGGTTGCTAAATAGCGGGACGCGTTTAATAATAAAGAGAGCTATTACAAGTCTGGGCAAGAGATGCTGTTCCCAAACACACCGCAACGAGACAAGCACATTATACTCTGGGCTTCATGTGTGTGTCTAAACGATCAAATGTACACACAATCATCAGTTTGTGTGTATAATGGACGTATGGGAATATTTGGGAGAAAAGATGTTGCGTCATTAGATCTGCCCTCGGTCTTAAAGGGGCAGCAGTCTAATAACCATGCGGATGATTGCTCCATTACTGCGAATCACACACCGAAAGGCAAAGAGAAGATCACAGTAATGTTAGTAGACCTTCCTGTAGTTAAAGCACTGTGCCTATATAATGGGTTTCTTTGCTTAATACACATATATATTCATCATAACAGTGATGCGGGAGTCATGTGACACTGACCGGAGCCGCTCGGCTGGGAACGTTGATGCGGATCCCGCTGGTCATTCCCACAGGCCTCTGCTGCACACACACACACACACACAACATCAGTTAGCTGTCAATCACAGGTCAGAGCGCTCTGATTGGCCAGCTACAGTAACAGCTGACAGATCAGCGCTGCTTAACTAAAGCTACTGGAAACCATTTCCATACATCAAGTTGAACTGAATCAGGTTTTATTTCAGTCAACATCTATTTTATTTCAAGTAACAGTACAGCTTTTGTTATGGTTTTATGAGCACTGTTCGGGGCTTTTTGGACTCCACATGACGTTTGCTGAAGAAAATAAAAAATAAATAACAGTTCTCTTTATCCAAATGGCACGAGACTTGGTACAGTCGTCCACACTTTCTGGAGCTACAAATAAAAACATGTACTGGAATGATATCTTTTATGTAAGTGTGGGAAGAAAGTTTGGGATCACAGGCAACTAAATGGAATTTTGTAACAAAATAATTTTTTTATATTCATTTAAAAAAATATAATAAATCCTCCAAAAACAGCACAAATGTGGAGTAAAAACATTAATAAACTGAGTAAAATGACATTTGTTTTAAAAAAAACTAGAGATGCACCGATACGAAAGTTTTGGCCGATCCCGATAACGATAACTCTTCCGATATATTGGCCGATAAATGTAAATCCAAATTTTATATAACTTTTGAGAGCCTGATTACAAAAACAAAAGTCTCACCATTAAAATCCACGTCCCAAACACACATTATAATTTATGTAGCCAATATTTTTCTCCAGTCATATTTCAAGCTAGTGTTGTCACGGTAACAAATATCTTTATTCGGCACCAATACCAGCGAAAATCCACGGTTCTCGGTACCAAAGCTCAATTTAGATTAAATTTACATATATTAAAGTGTATATCACGATTACAAATATGGAAACTGTAGTATCAAAACCACTTTACAATAAGATTCCATTTGTTAGATAACATTAGATGAAAATGACCTAACAATAAACAATAGCGATATATCGTGCATCTCTAAAATATATATATTTTTTTTGTTACAAATTTCCCTTTTGTTGTTGCCTGGGGTCTCTGGAGCCCGAACAGTGTAAACCGCAAACGAGCAGTGCGCAAGGGTTAACAATTACCCTGATCTGAGCCCTCTTTCGGGTCACATGATGTTAATCTTGCCTGTCATTGGCTCACCTGGATGGTTTTGGTGATCTTCAGAGCTGCTGCCAGCTGATTGGACGTCGGCGGGACGCTCCTCTTCAAGCTCAGCCTATCGCGTGCGTCGACGACTCTGGTGATCCCGCCCCCGGGCTGCAAGGCCACGCCCCCTCTGGGTCCAGCGTTGTGGATGTGTATGTGTGGGACGACGGGTTTGGCGGGTGACGGCGGGACAGAGGCGATCGCGGGCGTCAGCTGGTGTTTGCGCGAGTTGATGGTCTGCCGCGCGTCCTGAACTACTGCGCCTGCGCTGCCCCCTCTGGCCCGGATGCGGAACCGCGCGTCCTTCTGTGCTAGCTTCTCCCGCGCGTCCTTCTGCGCTAGCTTCTCCCGCGCATCCTTCACCTGAAACGCTGGACGACAGACAGAAACTACACTCTGTAAAAAAACGTACTCATAAATTTGTTCTTAACTTGAAATGCTTGAGTACATTAATTCAGACATTTAAAGGTGCAGTGTGTAAGTTTAGCGGCATCTAGTGGTGAGGTTGTGAATTCAGAAGTTACGGTGGCCGACAGGAAGTGATGTCGTCGTCTGAGACAGCAGCCAGTTAAACGAGGTTTCTTTACAAAGATCATTTAAGAAATTAGGTTTACTTGATTATTCAGTAAATGTATATGTTATTGAGAATGTTATTGTGCCTTGTTCATCATTGTGTCAGTGTTTTATTCGCTGACTTTAGCAGCTTCTTATCATGAAGAACAACAGTGACGAAACGCGTTTGTCCGTTCAGGGCCACCGTAGAAACATGTGGATGTAAGCGGACCCGCGGTGTGTGTCGAGAGAAACGCCTCATTCTACGCTAATAAACACATAACGGCTCATTATATAAGGGTTTTATACACCACTGAACACATAGTTATGTATATGATATTGCATTTCTGTCAACAGATCCTCCTAAATATTACACACTGCACCTTTAGCTTAAAAATCTCATGTAATCTCAATGAGAACATTAATTAGTTTAAATTTACCTAGCTAACACGCTAGTTCAATAAACGTTAACTTGCTAATTTGCTAACGGTAGCATAGCATAGCACTTGCTGTATGAGTGCAGCAATATAAAGCTTTTAACATGTACTTACTCTCAAACCAAGCTCATGCACCACTTCCTAAAACCAACATCATCGGTTCGGTTTACTTAAAATATATCAGTTCTGTGAACTTGACAGAAAAAAAAGTGCTAAATACTCATTAAAGTGAATTTGACTGAACTAATTCGTTTAAGTTTGTCCTACTCAAACCGATTGATTATTTTGAGCGTTAGGGTTTACAGTGAGGGATTAACAGCTGTCAATCTCAGGGCGTTTACCTCCTGTGGCTCCGCCCACTCCCAGCCGCTGTCTGACATCACCACTGCCGATCTTCTGACGCGCGTCGAAGGCCCTGCCCACCGACCCCGCCCCTCTGCCATATACGGGCCTGTGGGCGGGACAGACACACTCGCTCATGAATATTCATCAAGACAACATCCAAAAGGCTTTTCTTACTTTTGTGTTATTCTCATATCAGTCAGAAAGTTGGCTGTGTTGGTTCATATTATATCACTTAGAATCAAAATTAGCTTTATTATCCAGTGTTAGTTCATATTATATCATTTAGAATCAAAATTAGCTTTATTATCCAGAGTGTCCGTTCATATTATATCACTTAGAATCAAAATTAGCTTTATTATCCAGTGTTAGTTCATATTATATCAGTCAGAATCAAAATTGGCTTTATTATCCAGTGTATTAGTTCATATTATATCAGTCAGAATCAAAATTAGCTTTATTATCCAGTGTGTTAGTTCATATTATATCAGTCAGAATCAAAATTAGCTTTATTATCCAGTGTGTTAGTTCATATTATATCATTTAGAATCAAAATTAGCTTTATTATCCAGTGTTAGTTCATATTATATCAGTCAGAATCAAAATTGGCTTTATTATCCAGTGTATTAGTTCATATTATATCATTTAGAATCAAAATTAGCTTTATTATCCAGAGTGTCCGTTCATATTATATCACTTAGAATCAAAATTAGCTTTATTATCCAGTGTTAGTTCATATTATATCAGTCAGAATCAAAATTGGCTTTATTATCCAGTGTATTAGTTCATATTATATCAGTCAGAATCAAAATTAGCTTTATTATCCAGTGTGTTAGTTCATATTATATCATTTAGAATCAAATTTAGCTTTATTATCCAGTGTTAGTTCATATTATATCAGTCAGAATCAAATTTAGCTTTATTATCCAGTGTATTAGTTCATATTATATCATTTAGAATCAAAATTAGCTTTATTATCCAGTGTATTAGTTCATATTATATCAGTCAGAATCAAAATTAGCTTTATTATCCAGTGTGTAAGTTCATATTATATCATTTAGAATCAAAATTAGCTTTATTATCCAGTGTTAGTTCATATTATATCAGTCAGAATCAAAATTGGCTTTATTATCCAGTGTATTAGTTCATATTATATCAGTCAGAATCAAAATTAGCTTTATTATCCAGTGTGTTAGTTCATATTATATCATTTAGAATCAAATTTAGCTTTATTATCCAGTGTTAGTTCATATTATATCAGTCAGAATCAAATTTAGCTTTATTATCCAGTGCATTAGTTCATATTATATCAGTCAGAATCAAAATTGGCTTTATTTTCCAGTGTGCTAGATAGTTTATTTTAATTCTGACTGATACAGGAGTAAGAGATACCGTTTGTTTATGAACACACACATCATGTGTGCTTTATTCTACACACGGTCCGGATTATAGTTCGTTACTCTGAGTCAAGAGTGTTTGATTGTACGCACTTCTGTGTCGATCGACGGATATCGGCCGATACATCGATCAATCGCTGGATTAAGCGCGTTTCTGTAACACAGCCGTGTAAACACCCGCGTTCAGTGATATACAGTAACGCTTGTAGAGATAATGTAAATGAAAAATGGAAGTTAAATGAATGGAATGTACGGGGTTTGTTTGTAAAAACAGCCACATAAACGCGATGGACGCCATGAGCCACGCGCGTCAGCCAATCACAACACGAGAGCGGCCATCTTAGCCAATCAGCTGCAGGGGAAGGCGGGACATCTCGCGGGCTAAGAGCCTTACACGACTGCGTTTATAAAAAAAACACAATAACGCTAAAACACCGCAGCGGTTTATAGTATCGCTGTTAAAAGTGATGTGGAAGGTTTACCTCTTACTGACTCCTCGAGGGTTAAAGCTGCGGCGACGAATCACTTCATCCAGAGAGAGATCCGCCATATCTACCGTTGTGGATTCCGTGTAGACACGAGTGCGCATGCGCGTGACGCACATATGGGCGGGGCTAAACAATGCGTGACGGGCAGCCGACAGGGTCAAAATTCACGTATGAAATGCGAAAACGCAAGAAGATTCAATCACAGTCCATTAGTTTACATTTACATCCACAACTATAAGCCTTACATGAATCACAAATATAAACAATATCAACGCTTATTTGTACAGTTTTCAAATTACTTATGCAATGTAATAAAACTATCTTTTTACACTACCAGTCAAAAGTTTCGGATCAGTAAGATTTTTTACGTTTAAAAAAAAAAGTCTCTTCTGCTCACAAAGGCTGCATGTATTTGATTAAAAATACAAAAAAACAGTAATATTGTGTAATATTACTCCAGTGTAAATCATCTGTTTTCTATGTGAATATACAGTAAAGTGTAATTTATTCCTGTGATCAAAGCTGAATTTTCAGCATCATTACTCCAGTCTTCAGTGTCACATGATCCTTCAGAAATCACTTTAATATGAGGATCTGATGCTCAAGACACATTTATGATTATTATCAGTGTTGAAAACAGTTGTGTACATTTTTATTTCAGGATTCTTTGATGAATAGAAAGTTCAAAAGAACAGCATCTATCTGAAATATAATCTACACTGGAATAATATTTCACAATATTACTGTTTTTTGTTGTATTTTTAATCAAATAAATGCAGCCTTTGTGAGCAGAAGAGACTTTGGTTAAAAAATCTTACCGATCCAAAACTTTTGACTGGTAGTGTATATAAATACAAATGAATAAAAATAAAGAAACAATGCCTTGCTATTTTACACAATATTAAATGTATTAAATAAAAGCACAGTTTTAACAGCTTTTTTGTGTTTGTACTCCGCATAACAGAAACAGCGTGATTTTAGCACCACAAAAAGAGGATTCTGTTAGCTGAATATACAGCGATGAAATAGCCCATGAAACGCGAATTAATAATATATGTCTCGTTTCCAAATATTACATGTTAATGTAGTAAAAGATCACGAGAAAACACTTTTACAAACAACAAGGAGTCTGAAAATGCGAAACCAACCAATCAGAACAGCGAAGCGCCGTGACGCCATCGACGATCCCACAATGCACCGTCTGATGACCTCGTTCACATCATAAAGTGAGTTTCTTTACCATCTAATGCTAATAAGTGAATTGTGTGATGATAATATTGTTAAAGTGAGGTGTAATAATGAGCATCTCCAGGCTGAGTGAAACACTGAACTCTCCTCACCGTCTCTGTGCACAGCGGCGCGCGGGACCGGTACTGAGAGCGCGCGCATTAACGGGTCATGCCTTAAACTGATGAGTAAGGAAAATAACGACGCGGGGTGACGCCCGTGTCCTCGCTAATACTCGCGAGAGAAATTTTTGAACGGGTACAGGTCCGTCCGCTGAGGTGACTCGCCTACTTCGTGAGATGCCTCGCGGGACCAGGATCTGCCCCGAAACACCCCTATATGCTGTCAATTAAGAGAGAATTAACATGAGATGAAAATGGAACTCACAGTAAGGACTTATAAAGCTGTGTTTCCTCAGAGCGCCACAGGGAAATGCTAACGCTAATTTTTAGCCGGTTCATGGAGAATTATTACAGTAAAAATGTTTAATAGTTTGTTTTAGAGAGAGCAAATTAATTCTACAACAACCTTATAAAGATACTATTCTCATTTATTTATACACGTGACATTATAAATAAACACAAATTGTGTAAAAAATAATATCAACCAAACGGCAAATGTCACAACCTGGGAGTTCAGCTGGCAATAACTATGATAACTATAAAAATAAATGTAATGCTGACTGTAATGATAATTGTAACGATAACAATAACTATAATGAAAAATGTAACGTAATGTAATACTAATAATTGAATGGTATATAATAACAATTTCCTGTGAAGATTAATAATGGATGAGTGAAACACTGAACTCGCGCGCGCGCGCTCTCCTCACCGTCTCTGTGCACAGCGGCGCGCGTGACCCGTTCTGAGAGGGCGCGCACTGAGGGGTCATGCCTTAAACTGATGAGTAAGGAAAATAACTACGCGGGGTGACGCCCGTGTCCTCGCTAATTCTCGCGAGAGAAATTTTTGAACGGGTACAGGTCCGTCCGCTGAGGTGATTCGCCTACTTCGCGAGATGCCTCGCGGGACCAGGATCTGCCCCGAAACACCCCTATATACTGTCAATTAAGAAAGTGTTAATATGCGATAATGTGGAACTCGCAATTAGGAGTTTTAAAGCTGCGGTTGCTCAGAGCGCCACAAGGGAGCGCTAGAGGACCGTGGAAAACTCGATAGAGGAAAGTTAATTAAATAAATAAATAACGTTATTAAAATAAAATAATAAATAAGTACATTCATTTAAAATACAGTATTGTTTATTAAATACAAAAAAATAAATTAATGATTAAAATAATTAAATAACATTTGATTAAAATAAATTAAATAGTAAATAAATAAATAATAAAGTAAATCATATTTTACTAGATTTAAATAAATACATAAAACTTGATTTAGATCAATACAAATAAGAAAAGCAGTGTAAAAATATAAAAAATAATCTGTGGTTTCCTCATTTGAATATGCAAACGCTAAGCAAATGAACAGAAGCGCAGTTTACCTTAAACGAAAGTGTGAAGCCTGATTTATTTAGCCGGTTCATGGAGAATTATTACAGTAAAAATGTTTAATAGTTTGTTTTAGAGAGCAAATTCATTCTACAACAACCTTAAGGATACTTCTCATTTATTTTTAAATCAAATTTACACGTAGCATTATAATAAAGACAAATTGTGCAAAAAAATAATAATATCAACCCAACGGTAAATGTCCCAACCTGGGAATATTATATTCACTCGACAAAATAAATGTTTGGTTGGTTGCTCTTCTGTTTGATGTTTCCGGTATCGGAGAAGACTCAATTTCCCATGATGCATCTCTTCAGCGCGGCATCTGCAGCGGCACACGCGTCGCGTCGCTGATAACTAGTAGTGGGAAGTTCGGATCATTTTACTGACTCGGATCTTTGAGTCTCGTTCAGCAAAATGAACGAATCTTTTTTCGAGTCATTTCGTTCATTTCGTTCATTTCAGCATAATATAATTAAAATGGCATGTTAAATATCCCAACACATCTAGTACTTACGAAGATGTTGATTACATTTGTAAAAAGAATAAAAATAAATTATAGGGTAATGCAGCCAAAGCCAAATTATAAGAAACCGAAATTTTTATGAATTGATTAGTTGGGTTTTAAGTTCAAGCTATTGCAGTCTGATTCTGTTAGTTCACCTCACCTCCTGATCCGAGACGTTCTTTCCTTTGCAACTTCATATTTATCAGGTTTGTTCTCCTCCTCTCGTGTCTCGAGACGTTGGTTGTCGACTCGTCAGTGTCTGACTCTGATCTGTGCTGTCTGCTGGGCCGTACCGTGTTTGATACAGCAGGGCCGGAAAGAGTAATGATTAGTTCATCTTTCGAGTCTCGAGTTCGGGTTCGGCCGGGTCCGAGTCTTTCGTTCTTCCTGTCAGTCCCATAGAGGCTATGCTGTCAGTACCGGAAAGAGTAATGATTAGTTCATCTTCTGAGTCTTCGGGTTTGAGTCCTTCGTTCTTTTGTCACGTGACCGCTGGTATCTCGCATCAAATACAATATTAGATTCGTATTATTGATTGCGTCTGAGTGTATATTGTTTTATATTTAGGAATTAAAATACAACATATGTGAAATAAACATTATCTGAAAAATAAAAATATATTCTTATTTCATTAACTGAAAAATAAAAATAAAATCTTATTATTGTCCCAGTCCGTTTCTTTTCTAAATGTTTCTTGTGCATCTGTGGTGTGTTTTATTATATATTATACATTAATTAACTACTATTATATTATACATTAACTACGTGCTTGTTTGTAAAAAGGTTGTGAATTAGTAGGCTAACGGTTACAAGTCACGTTACAAAAGAACGAAGGACTCAAACCCGAAGACTCAGAAGATGAACTAATCATTACTCTTTCCGGTACTGACAGCATAGCCTCTATGGGACTGACAGGAAGAACGAAAGACTCGGACCCGGCCGAACCCGAACTCGAGACTCGAAAGATGAACTAATCATTACTCTTTCCGGTACTGACAGCATAGCCTCTATGGGACTGACAGGAAGAACGAAAGACTCGGACCCGGCCGAACCCGAACTCGAGACTCGAAAGATGAACTAATCATTACTCTTTCCGGTACTGACAGCATAGCCTCTATGGGACTGACAGGAAGAACGAAAGACTCGGACCCGTCCCGAACCCGAACTCGAGAGAGATGAACTAATCATTTCCAGTACAGATTCAGAAACCATATGTTGCGCAATGCGCATGCGCGATCAACACAAAATGAACGAATCACTCTCTGAGACAACTCGGTAGTCCCGAGTCATATTAAAGATTCGTTCAAAATGAACGAATCGTTCATGAACGACACATCACTACTGATAACATCTCGCGCAATGGCTGCAGCTCTGTCTCGAGCGCTGAAATTACCGGGTAAGTCGAATATTAATCTCCAATAAGCGGTCGAATGAATAACAGTAATAAGCAGCCGTTCAGATGCGGGGCGCGCGCTCGCGCTGCGTGTGCGCTTTGTTCGGTGACGTCAGTGATGTGATTATCAGACGCATCTTCACTCCCGTTATACTGTATTCAAATGCGACATGCAGCTATGGACGTTATCGGGCATTCACACAGATTTACCTGCCCTGAGAACGACGTCAGAACCAGCGCGATTATATAATATTACATTAGTAAATTCGCTGCAGATCGGCACAAAAAAAGACCAACACCAACCACCATACATGTGAATACCGTTACACGAATGCACGGTACCATGGTGAATGCCTACGTCACGAGACCAGTGGCTTTTGTAATGAAACATCGTTTGCTATTTTCTCAAAGAGAATCTGTGAATTTTCTTCAATTTTTTATTTATTTGAATTATACTCGAAAAACGCAATCCTGGATTAAAAACAACCCAATTTGGGTTGTTTTCAACCAAAGGGCTTGGTAAATATAGGACAGAATGCGTGTTGGGTTAATTTTACCCAGCAAATTGAGTTGTTTATTTAACCCAGCATATTGGGTTGATGTACAGTATAGTTGATTAATTTTTACTATAATACTAACTTTTCTTTTTTTTTTACTTTATATATATGAATGAATGTCTGCGTGTGCGTATTAACTTAAATCCTCTGAACTTTCTTAAAATACCCGATTCAACCACTGGTTTGCATGATACTTCCTTTATTTTTCGTAAAGCGCTTTGGTGGCCATTGGGTCTGTGAAAGCGCTATATAAATGCAGTCCATTAACCATTTTTGATCATATTTTACAGTATGGCATATTTTATCGTTTTGAATACATATTGAATACATTTAAGCTTGTTTAACAAAAATTAGAAGTAAAAATGAGGCGTTTATAAGTAGCTCAGGTGTAATGGCCCAGTCTCTGTTGTGTCGTGTCCACCGTAACGCCTCTGGATCTCGTGAGCTTGGGTCGTGTTCAGCGGAGGAACTTATAACTGCAGACCGCAGAAAAATGCTGTGACTCCATAACCTGTCCATAGACAATCAGTGGACAGTTCTGGCAACATATATTAACATCATACGTATTTATATTCTGTATCTTTTTGAATAAAATCATAAAATGTTATGCAAGGCATCACAGGAAAATACAGACGTGACTCTTATCGCACCCCTGTATGTTGCTTTGCATAAAATAAACAATAGACAGAACATGAACATATTTATAGATAAAAAAAAATGTACACAAACCTGTATTTTACCGAAGACACGCACCAATTTGACGGAGCTGCACTGCTCTCTCCTGAAGAGCTCGCAAAAAGCCTGCGATAAATAACTCAACCCCTGGATCTGGTCAACACAAAAACTACTCGAACACTGGGTTGTTACATCTGACCCAGGATCTGGGTAACACAAAAACTACCCAAACACTGGGTTGTTACGTCTGACCCAGGATCTGGGTTACACAAAAACTACCCAAACACTGGGTTGTTACGTCTGACCCAGGATCTGGGTAACACAAGAAAACTACCCAAACACTGGGTTGTTACGTCTGACCCAGGATCTGGGTAACACAAAAACTACCCAAACACTGGGTTTTTACATCTGACCCACGATCTGGGTTACACAAAAACTACCCAAACATTGGGTTGTTACGTCTGACCCAGGATCTGGGTAACACAAAAACTACCCAAACACTGGGTTGTTACGTCTGACCCAGGATCTGGTCAACACAAAAACTACCCAAACACTGGGTTGTTACGTCTGACCCAGGATCTGGTCAACACAAAAACTACCCAAACACTGGGTTGTTACGTCTGATCCAGGATCTGGGTAACACAAAAACTACCCAAACACTGGGTTGTTACGTCTGATCCAGGATCTGGGTAACACAAAAACTACCCAAACACTGGGTTGTTACGTCTGACCCAGGATCTGGGTAACACAAGAAAACTACCCAAACACTGGGTTGTTACGTCTGACCCAGGATCTGGGTAACACAAAAACTACCCAAACACTGGGTTGTTACGTCTGATCCAGGATCTGGGTAACACAAAAACTACCCAAACACTGGGTTGTTACGTCTGATCCAGGATCTGGGTAACACAAAAACTACCCAAACACTGGGTTGTTACGTCTGACCCAGGATCTGGGTAACACAAGAAAACTACCCAAACAGTGGGGTTGTTACGTCTGACCCAGGATCTGGGTTACACAAAAACTACCCAAACACTGGGTTGTTACGTCTGACCCAGGATCTGGGTAACACAAGAAAACTACCCAAACACTGGGTTGTTACGTCTGACCCAGGATCTGGGTAACACAAAAACTACCCAAACACTGGGTTTTTACATCTGACCCACGATCTGGGTTACACAAAAACTACCCAAACATTGGGTTGTTACGTCTGACCCAGGATCTGGGTAACACAAAAACTACCCAAACACTGGGTTGTTACGTCTGACCCAGGATCTGGTCAACACAAAAACTACCCAAACACTGGGTTGTTACGTCTGACCCAGGATCTGGTCAACACAAAAACTACCCAAACACTGGGTTGTTACGTCTGATCCAGGATCTGGGTAACACAAAAACTACCCAAACACTGGGTTGTTACGTCTGACCCAGGATCTGGGTAACACAAGAAAACTACCCAAACACTGGGTTGTTACGTCTGACCCAGGATCTGGGTAACACAAAAACTACCCAAACACTGGGTTGTTACGTCTGATCCAGGATCTGGGTAACACAAAAACTACCCAAACACTGGGTTGTTACGTCTGATCCAGGATCTGGGTAACACAAAAACTACCCAAACACTGGGTTGTTACGTCTGACCCAGGATCTGGGTAACACAAGAAAACTACCCAAACACTGGGTTGTTACGTCTGACCCAGGATCTGGGTAACACAAAAACTACCTAAACATTGGGTTGTTACGTCTGACCCAGGATCTGGGTAACACAAGAAAACTACCCAAACACTGGGTTGTTACGTCTGACCCAGGATCTGGGTAACACAAGAAAACTACCCAAACACTGGGTTTTTACATCTGACCCACGATCTGGGTTACGCAAAAACTACCCAAACATTGGGTTGTTACGTCTGACCCAGTATCTGGTCAACACAAAAAGTACCCAAACACTGGAAAAGAACCCCAAAAAATGACTCAAAAGGCTCAACCAAGGATTTGGGCAGACAAAAGGAGCCAAGATTTTTTAGAGTGTGTGTAATAATGATTTAAATGCTGACAGGTTTGTTCTGGAGACATCATCAGAGTGTTAAACTGTTTAAATCCCTGATCCTGCAGGGAAGAAGGGCTCGGACCTGGGCGAGTACGACCCGCTGACGCAGGCGGACAGCGAAGATGAGACGGAGGACGACGATCTGGTGCTGAACTACCCTCGTAACGGCCTGAGCCCGGCGGCGGCCGACCTGCGGGACGAGGAGGAGGAGTTGGAGGAGGAGTGGCCGCAGAGAGAGGGGGAGGGGCCTGTCGCAGAGGTGGGCGGGGCCAGCGAGGGGAAGGCGGGGCGTGTGCGCGGGGCGGTTCGGACCACAGCGTTCCTGCTGCCGCTGGGCTGCGCGGCGCTGCTAGTGCTGATGTGTGCGTTTCTCCTGCCCTGCCCACAGGGGGCGCCGCACCTCACGCACTGGCAGCGAGCGCTCGGAGACGCCAGCGGTGAGTGATCGCGCTACACCTCGTCAACACCTCGCCTCGTTAACCTGCAGACTCAACATGTGCTCTTCCTCTCAGGCGTGACCTCGCCTCCGCTGGCGCTGTGTGACGTGGACGGAGACGGGCTGGAGGACCTTCTGATCGGCGTCACCAGCATCTCTAATGACACTCAGCCAATCAACGCGCAGAGCAAAGGTGAGCGCACCAAATGACGGAAAAACTCCCCGTTACGGTAGAACAGAGCGCAACAGTCGGTTACGGAAGATCAATCTCTAAAAACTAGAGTGATAACGGTAACAATTACTATTACGATAACTGTAACGATAAGCAATGATAACTGTTACGATAACTGTAACGATAACTGTAATGATAACTGTTACGATAACTGTAATGATAAGCAATGATAACTGTTACGATAACTGTAACGATAAGCAATGATTACTATTACGATAACTGTAATGATAAGCAATGATAACTGTTACGATAACTGTTACGATAACTGTAATGATAACTGTTACGATAACTGTAACGATAAGCAATTATAACTGTTACGATAACTGTAACGATAAGCAATGATAACTGTTACAATAACTGTAACCATAAGCAATGATAACTGTTACGATAACTGTAACGATAAGCAATGATAACTGTAACGATAACTGTAATGATAACTGTTACGATAACTGTAACGATAAGCAATTATAACTGTTACGATAACTGTAACGATAAGCAATGATAACTGTTACGATAACTGTTACGATAACTGTAATGATAACTGTTACGATAACTGTAACGATAAGCAATTATAACTGTTACGATAACTGTAACGATAAGCAATGATAACTGTTACAATAACTGTAACCATAAGCAATTATAACTGTTACGATAACTGTAATGATAAGCAATTATAACTGTTACGATAACTGTAACGATAAGCAATGATAACTGTTACGATAACTGTAATGATAAGCAATGATAACTGTTACGATAACTGTAATGATAACTGTTACGATAACTGTAACGATAAGCAATTATAACTGTTACGATAACTGTAACGATAAGCAATGATAACTGTTACAATAACTGTAACCATAAGCAATGATAACTGTTACGATAACTGTAACGATAAGCAATGATAACTGTAACGATAACTGTAATGATAACTGTTACGATAACTGTAACGATAAGCAATTATAACTGTTACGATAACTGTAACGATAAGCAATGATAACTGTTACGATAACTGTTACGATAACTGTAATGATAACTGTTACGATAACTGTAACGATAAGCAATTATAACTGTTACGATAACTGTAACGATAAGCAATGATAACTGTTACAATAACTGTAACCATAAGAAATTATAACTGTTACGATAACTGTAATGATAACTGTTACGATAACTGTAACGATAAGCAATTATAACTGTTACGATAACTGTAACGATAAGCAATGATAACTGTTACAATAACTGTAACCATAAGCAATTATAACTGTTACGATAACTGTAACCATAACTGTTACGATAACTGTAACGATAAGCAATTATAACTGTTACGATAACTGTAACGATAAGCAATGATAACTGTTACAATAACTGTAACCATAAGCAATTATAACTGTTACGATAACTGTAATGATAAGCAATTATAACTGTTACGATAACTGTAACGATAAGCAATGATAACTGTTACAATAACTGTAACCATAAGCAATGATAACTGTTACGATAACTGTAACGATAAGCAATGATAACTGTTATGATAACTGTAACGATAAGCAATGATAACTGTTACCATAACTGTAACAATCACTATAATGTTAATTGTAATGATAACTAATGATTAGTTTCTTTAACTATAATGATAATTGTAACGATAACGATAATGAAAACGATAACAGTAACTATTACTATAATGTTAACTGTAACAACTAATAATAACTGTGATAACTATAACAAGTAATAACATTATAACGTAACGATAACTATTATGAAAACTAACAGTAACAATAGCTAATGTTAACTGTTACGATGTCTATAACGATAATTTAAACGATAACTACAATGAAAATTGTAACGATAACTTTAATAATAACTATGATAAATATAATGATACATGTAACGCTAATTGTAGTGAAATCTGTAACGGTAACAATAACTGTGATGAAAATGTTAATAACGGTAACCGCTACTGTAACGATGATGAGCAGGAGAACGCTAGCATAACTAGCGCAGCTGTCGAAGTGGGCGGGCACTAATGCGCTCTCTTCCAGGGGAGTGGTTAATGCGGCAGTGGCTGGTCCAATCAGAGTGCTCTGTGTGTGTGTGTGTGTGTGTAGAGTTCAGCGTGTGCGCGGTCAGCGGGGTCAGTGGGCAGCTGCTGTGGACGAGACCCCTCAGGGAGCCGCTGTTCTCCGTTCAGTGTGGACTGCAGACAGGAAGTGCTGATCCGCAGACAGGAAGTGCTTGCGTCCTGATCAGCTCGGGTCACATCATCGCTGTTAACGCCTCCACAGGTCTCTCTCACACACACTCGCTCATGACAGCTGAACACGTGTGTGTGTGTGTGTTGATTATCAGTGTGTGTTTCAGGCCGGACGCAGTGGACGGCAGCCGTCAGTGACGTCGAGTCTCACGCCGTTCTGCTGCCGGATCTGGACGAAGACGCGTTTCCAGACCTACTGATCGCAACACTGCCGGCAGACCAGGTGACCTCACACACACACACACACACACACACGCACACACACACACACACACACACACTCACTCTTCATCATGTGTCCTGTCCTCAGGTGTCTGATCTGGCCCTGGTCTTGCTCTCCGGCCGGTCTGGAGCTCTGATTGGCCGGCCGGTGAACTTTAACCTCACGGCTCAGGGGAAGCTGATTGGTCCGCTGCTGCATGAGACGCAGATGAGAGCCTATTACGTGCTGTTTGGACTGGGTGAGTCTCACTCCCGCGGGCGGATCTCGTGAACACCTGGCGTTCTGAGAAGAGGGAAAAAACATGAAAAACCATGAAAAGTTAAAATGGACAAAAAGTCCAAATTATCAGACTTAAAAAGTGAAATTGTGACTGAAAAAGTAAAAAAAATTACATAAAAAGTTACTTGCACAACTACTTCTGTGGGCTAGTTAGTGCACACCGGGAGTTTCCGGTGAGAGCGCTCAGCGCACGCACACACACACACACATGAGAACGCAGATTATCCCAACGTTTGTGGCTGCCAAATGATTAAAACCATGAATAATGATGGTCCCTGTGCTGGACTAATGTCGTGTGTTTGGGTTGGGTTGGGTTAAGACTTCATGTTGCGATGAGTTTGGGAAATCCTGCACACAGTGAACATCAGAACATCTTCTCCTGTCAGTAAATATGTCCACGTTTTTCAATCTTATTGCGGACACTCATTGTAGTGGCGTTTGTTCAACTCACTGAAGTACTGTACATTGAAAGTAAACACAACCGGAAATAAGTGCGTCATGAAGCTCAGTGCCCATTGACAAAGAAGTCATAAAAAGTCAAAATAATGATTTAAATCCAAAATGTGATGTCAAACTTGACATACTAAGATGAAATTATGATAAGAAAGTCTTAATTTCATCTATATCTCAACATGACTTAGAATGTCATAATTACATTTTTTTAATTTCATACCTATGAGCTCTTATTGATGTAATAACTGCATGATGTGTTTTTCTTGTGTTCATACGTGTGTGTGTGTGTGTGTGTGTGTGTGTGTGTGTTCAGGCACGGTGGAGGGCGTCTCTCTCAGCCTGGTTTACCATCAGGCCACAGGCAGGACGGCCGTGTCTCGGGTCCTTCAGAAGGAGCCCAGCTGGGAGCGTCTGAGGAAGAGCAACTCGTCACGGCTCATTCACATCAGCAGGTGGAGTTCACACACACACACACACACACAACATTACAGGTCAGAGGTCAGATTGGATCAGAACACTCACAATATTACCCAGTTCCCTCTGGTTGCAGGTCGGAGTCATCACGATGGTCTGGAGACGAGTGTGTTTAGTGTTAGTCTCTGTATGCGGTCGAGCTATCCTTCCATGAAATGCCAAATACCTCTAGTTTAGTTTCGTTCCAGTTGCGCTCCATCTTTCTGGCTGCTCTCTTAAAGGGTTAGTTCTCCTCAAAATGAAAATGTCCCGATAATGTACTCACCCCAGTGCCATCCAGGATGCTCATGTCTTTCTTTCTTCAGTGGGAAAGAAATTAAGTGTTTTGAGGAAAACACTCCAGGGTTTCTCTCAGCGGTAACCGGGGCGGTGCTTCTGCCTACGTCCAGCGTGACCTTTCCAACGTGATTATGTAATGCCTGGCGCGTCGTAGACCAGCACAAGACCAACAATTGTGGTTAAAAAGTATATACATTTTAGTTTTTTTTTAGAAAATGGCCAATGGTTTCGCTAGATAAGACCATATTCCTCAGCTGGGATCGTGCAGTGCCCTTTAAGAACTGCATTGATCGTCCAAAGTCCAAACGGAGCAACTGTGTCTAAAATAATGTGTGTGTGTGTGTGTCAGTGAGCAGGTGGAGTTCCTGCTCCCTCTAGTGGCGGGTCACAGCGCTCAGCACAGTAATCTGAACACACACACACACACTCACTGACCCCTGACCTCATGTGTGTGTGTGTGTGTCAGTGAGCAGGTGGAGTTCCTGCTCCCTCTAGTGGCGGGTCACAGCGCTCAGCACAGTAATCTGAACACACACACACACACTCACTGACCCCTGACCTCATGTGTGTGTGTGTGTGTGTGTGTGTGTGTGTGTGTGTGTGTGTGTGTGTCAGTGAGCAGGTGGAGTTCCTGCTCCCTCTAGTGGCGGGTCACAGCGCTCAGCACAGTAATCTGGACACACACACTCACTGACCCCTGACCTCACGTGTGTGTGTGTGTGTGTGTGTGTGTGTGTGTGTGTGTGTGTGTGTGTGTGTGTGTGTGTGTGTGTGTGTGTGTGTGTGTGTGTGTGTGTGTGTGTCAGTGAGCAGGTGGAGTTCCTGCTCCCTCTAGTGGCGGGTCACAGCGCTCAGCACAGTAATCTGGACACACACACACACTCATTGACCTCTGACCTCATGTGTGTGTGTGTGTGTGTGTGTGTGTGTGTGTGTGTGTGTGTGTGTGTGTCAGTGAGCAGGTGGAGTTCCTGCTCCCTCTAGTGGCGGGTCACAGCGCTCAGCACAGTAATCTGAACACACACACACACACTCACTGACCCCTGACCTCATGTGTGTGTGTGTGTGTGTGTGTGTGTGTCAGTGAGCAGGTGGAGTTCCTGCTCCCTCTAGTGGCGGGTCACAGCGCTCAGCACAGTAATCTGAACACACACACACACACTCACTGACCCCTGACCTCACGTGTGTGTGTGTGTGTGTGTGTGTGTGTGTGTGTGTGTGTGTGTCAGTGAGCAGGTGGAGTTCCTGCTCCCTCTAGTGGCGGGTCACAGCGCTCAGCACAGTAATCTGGACACACACACACACTCATTGACCTCTGACCTCATGTGTGTGTGTGTGTGTGTGTGTGTGTGTGTGTCAGTGAGCAGGTGGAGTTCCTGCTCCCTCTAGTGGCGGGTCACAGCGCTCAGCACAGTAATCTGGACACACACACACACTCATTGACCCCTGACCTCATGTGTGTGTGTGTGTGTGTGTGTCAGTGAGCAGGTGGAGTTCCTGCTCCCTCTAGTGGCGGGTCACAGCGCTCAGCACAGTAATCTGGACACACACACACACTCATTGACCTCTGACCTCATGTGTGTGTGTGTGTGTGTGTGTGTGTGTGTGTCAGTGAGCAGGTGGAGTTCCTGCTCCCTCTAGTGGCGGGTCACAGCGCTCAGCACAGTAATCTGGACACACACACACACTCATTGACCTCTGACCTCATGTGTGTGTGTGTGTGTGTGTGTGTGTGTGTGTGTGTCAGTGAGCAGGTGGAGTTCCTGCTCCCTCTAGTGGCGGGTCACAGCGCTCAGCACAGTAATCTGGACACACACACACACTCATTGACCCCTGACCTCATGTGTGTGTGTGTGTGTGTGTGTGTCAGTGAGCAGGTGGAGTTCCTGCTCCCTCTAGTGGCGGGTCACAGCGCTCAGCACAGTAATCTGGACACACACACACACTCATTGACCTCTGACCTCATGTGTGTGTGTGTGTGTGTGTGTGTGTGTGTGTCAGTGAGCAGGTGGAGTTCCTGCTCCCTCTAGTGGCGGGTCACAGCGCTCAGCACAGTAATCTGGACACACACACACACTCATTGACCCCTGACCTCATGTGTGTGTGTGTGTGTGTGTGTGTGTGTGTGTGTCAGTGAGCAGGTGGAGTTCCTGCTCCCTCTAGTGGCGGGTCACAGCGCTCAGCACAGTAATCTGGACACACACACACACTCATTGACCCCTGACCTCATGTGTGTGTGTGTGTGTGTGTGTCAGTGAGCAGGTGGAGTTCCTGCTCCCTCTAGTGGCGGGTCACAGCGCTCAGCACAGTAATCTGGACACACACACACACTCATTGACCCCTGACCTCATGTGTGTGTGTGTGTGTGTGTGTGTGTCAGTGAGCAGGTGGAGTTCCTGCTCCCTCTAGTGGCGGGTCACAGCGCTCAGCACAGTAATCTGGACAGCGTGTCGGTGTTGAACTCGAGCCGCAGTGAGAGGATGCTGGTGTGTGGAGCCGACGGCCGTCTCTCTGTGCTGACAGCGAACGACACACACACCGCCTGGAGCCTCGGCCCCGCCGTCATACACACGTCTGTACACGCTCACGCTGTTATTAATGCTTCAGTTTTAAGTTTAAAGTTGTAGTGTTTTTGTTTGTTTTTTTATAGGTAGTTTTTATGTAGCTATTTTAGTAAGTTAATCTAAACAAGACTGGCTGAAATAAACATAAGTTTAAGTCTTTAATTTCAGTCAAGGTTTATTGTTTTAATGAGTTGAATGTGTGTGTGTGTGTGTGCAGTCGTCCGGCGTTGGGTCAGTTCAGTGACGACGATGTTCCTGATCTACTCATTCATCAGTCGGCCAATGGCGTCAGGAAGGTGCGCATCTCATTAGCATCTCATTAGTACACACACACACACACACGCTCAGAGTGAGCTGACTGTGCTCCGCAGGTGCAGATCCTCGACGGCGCTCGGGGGCGGAGCTTGTGGGAGGCGGGGTTTGTGTGTCCTCGTCTGGCGGTGGAGGATTCGTCGGTTCGCACCTCCTCCGGCCAATCCGTGTTCCTCTTCTGGGCGGGAGACCCGCTGTCGCCGGCGCTGAACGTCACCAAGGCAACCAGCCAGGCGGCCGAGCCGGTCCTCCGCAAGCTCTTCCTGCTCCACCCGTCCTATCCCACAATCCTCCTGCAGCTGAGCAGCACCACGGACACCATCCTCACCGCGGCAGGTGCGGCAGGCACACCAATCAGACATGGGTTTAGTATAGTATCATGTCGTTTGGTATTTCTAAGTATCGCCATCAGCTGATTCATTTCTCTGTTTGTAATCGGGACTTTTATTTTGACACAGGTGCACTTGAGCCATAGACTAAAAAAATATGCGCGCAGTGTGTCAAAATAAAAGTCCCTGTTCAGGGAGTGTTTTTAGTGTGACGTCACGTGGCTGTGTGACGGTGTGTGTGGCGGTGTGTGTGTCTCCGCAGTGAGCTACCAGCCGCAGCAGAAGGACGCCTCCTACATCAGCGTCTCGTCTCGGCCCACGTCCGGCCGGCGTCCGGCTGCGCAGCGGCTGAAGAGCCTCAGTCTGAGGGCCGCCATCGCAGACGCTCAGATCCTGCAGCTGCCCGACGCCAGCAGAGACGCCACACTCGACACGGCCTTCCACGTCAGCACGTTCTTCAGACGCCTGTCCTTCAAACAGGTCAGGGGTCACTGCGCGGGTCAGGGGTCACTCGACGGGTCAGGGGTCACTGCGCGGGTCAGGGGTCACTCGACGGGTCAGGGGTCACTCGACGGGTCAGGGGTCACTGCACGGGTCAGGGGTCACTCGACTGGTCAGGGGTCACTGGTCAGGGGTCACTGCACGGGTCAGGGGTCACTCGACGGGTCAGGGGTCACTGCGCGGGTCAGGGGTCACTCGACGGGTCAGGGGTCACTGCGCGGGTCAGGGGTCACTCGACGGGTCAGGGGTCACTCGACGGGTCAGGGGTCACTGCACGGGTCAGGGGTCACTCGACTGGTCAGGGGTCACTGGTCAGGGGTCACTGCACGGGTCAGGGGTCACTCGACAGGTCAGGGGTTACTCGACGAGTCAGAGATCTTAGAACAGGTCAGGGGTCACTGCACGGGTCAGGGGTCACTGCATGGGTCAGGGGTCACTCGACAGGTAAGGGGTCACTGCATGGGTCAGGGGTCACTCGACAGGTCAGGGGTCACTTAACAGGTCAGGGGTCACTGCACGGGTCAGGGGTCACTCGACAGGTCAGGGGTCACTTAACAGGTCAGGGGTCACTGCACGGGTCAGGGGTCACTCGACAGGTCAGGGGTTACTCGACGAGTCAGAGATCTTAGAACAGGTCAGGGGTCACGTCACGGGTTACTCAAAGGGGTCAGGGGTCACTCGACAGGTCAGGGGCAAAGAGTATAGAAGAACAAGAGGCGAAACTCTGATGGTTTTTTGGTAACAGCCACTAGGTGGCGCTTCGGTAGCGCGGCCGCTATTTTGGGGTGAAAATTCCAACTGGAGTTACGGGACAACAGCACAGACAACAGTTTGAGGAGGTAGTTTTTTCTTGCATTAGTGAGTATTTCCATTGTATGCAACTTTACACATTTACTACTATTATTAGTTACCAACTCCACTAGGCCTGAAATATATTTTGTACATTTTAATCCCCTGGATCATGCTACAAACATGATGATATTATAGAACATGATGCATTGCTGTGTCCGTTATCCTATAACCTTAATTGGCACTTTGGACAGTGGCTGTGTTTTTTTGTTTAGTCTTGCTTTAACGGTCATATAAGATAGTACTCCAAAAAGAAACAACAGTTTACTGTAAAGCTATTCTATTGCTGTTATATATTTATTGTCCAACATTTACATTTTAGTACAATTAAATTTATTTGCTGAATTCCTTTATTTCATTGATAACTTATTTTTGTATGTAACGTTATGTGTACCTCCTGGAAACGGTCTAACGTTATTATAACTTTATGAACTGATATCACTTTATTCTTACCTGTCACACTTAATGTGGAGAGTAATATAATTAATTAAATCCTTGAACTTCCCTGTCTCAAGTTATGTGGGGGAAAAAGCCTGGTTAAATAGCAACTTCTTTTTAACTGCTATAACGTTAACTGTTGTTAGTTAAAATAATCACCTAATTATTTCAACCTAAAAATGACCTCTGCACTGGACTAAATATATGTACAATATATGACTGCCGAGTCGCTTTCACCCCAAAATGGCGGAAGTATCTTTCTGTTTTCATAAAGGGCTGATTTCTATGATGATCTGCTGTTTCCTCAGGATATGAACATGTGAAGTTATTGGTGATGATGAAGATGAAGAAGACGTGTGTGAACACTTGAGCTCTTTACACTGGAACCCTGTCGGAGAAGCGGTCTCGTGCCACAGCTGGTTCATTCCTCCTCTATAATAATAATGATGATAATGATGATGATAAAGCCTCTGGTGTTGTGTTTGTACGGCTGCTCCTCGCTCTCGAGGGGAAGTGGGTGTTCATGGCTTTGCACGTTGAGTTGTAGATATTTCTGACTGTACAGTATTTATAGCAGCGAGATGGACTGATATGATGATGTAAATAATGCTGGAATAATAAAGACGTTCATTCTGTGTGTGTGTGTGTCAGTGAACACACGCGGGTCTTTCATAAGTAGCAACTATATGCTGAACTGATGACTAGACCGTCGAGTGCGTGTCTCGTTTAAATAATGTGTCAAGTTTTAAGGTCTGTTAGAGGACAAACTTAGATTACAAGAGAAATTGTTAATATTTAACATTTTTTTTCTGACCTGCAATGAACAAATGTCATTTCCACCACATCTCATATAACGTTACAGCTGTTATTTAACAATAGAAAAACTTATGACACTCAAGAATTGTCTAAGATCATTTTTGTAACTAGTTTTACCAGTTTTTCCACAATGTATAATAATTACTCATTTGTCAATGAGATGAATGAGCTGCCATTAGGACCAATGCTGACCTGTACACACTCTGAAAGATTAGAATTAGAAAATACATAACTTGAAGTTTTATATTAAGTAAAGCATGATCTCATAAGCTGTGGATACATTTTTAATGTGTGATAAGAACTTTTTAAATATTTTTAAAAAATGTGTGTGATGGAAATGACAATGAATTAACATGAATTACCAATCTTGTTTTGAACTATTGTTTAATTTAATAATCCGAGTACATAACTCGTCATATAGGATTTGATCCACTGATTACGTTTCGCGCACAATAACAATGAGTTCAACCAAATACGGATTTTTTTTTTTTTTAAATGTGAAATTTATTCACAGACATTAATTAATTACAACGTGATATAGGATAACAATACATTAATTTCTTACCACTGACTGAATTAAGCGGGACGCGCGCTTCTGTTTTGGTCAGTAAACAAAGACTTCTCGATTAACTTCATGTTCTTCAGGCATGTCGATTCTCTCTGAAATCACACTTGCTCTCGTATTTAAATACGAGAGTAAGTGTATATAGATAAAGTATAAATTATATGTAATTATTCAATAAAGTGCGCGCTTTCTGTGGAAGATAGTAAGCGCGTGCTGGAGAAGCGCGTGCAGGTCGGGGGCGCGCAGCGAATGATCTGTATGCTTCTCATACTACGCTTAACCTTGGCTTAATATTTTTAGCTATAAAATTGGACTTACCTGAAAAATATAATTTATGAACAATGACACATTTCAGCATAACTTATGGTTATACAAATAAAAACCTAAAAATAACCTATAAACGATCTTATTTGGTTCCCAAAAGATAATCAAATGAGAACGCTGTAATAATCACTGATCTGCTGATGGGGCGTGGCCGAGTGATGACGTCACCTGCGCATGCTCAGTAGAGTCGGCCCTGTTCGACTCGGATCGAGTTCAGTTATTATATTCTGTAGAATTAAAGCAGAATCCTATACACAAGTTTACGCGGCAAATCGTGGGCGGCGCCATAACTCTACACATATGCACTTAATTTCCGCCGGAAGTGGTTTGCACAGCGTCTGCCGGTGTAAACACAGCTATTAAGATGCTAGCTTGGGAACACGGTTCCACTACTTTAACTGGAGATGGCGTTACTATCCCCCACCCGAATTCAGTACAGAACTGGGAGGATAACATGATGACGTGGCCCAGGATAACGTACAGTAATATTTGCTCCTACTTTGCACAATCCATGGCAATAGACGGAAAAGCCATGGACAATCTGAAAGCCTCCGAGGCGTACCAATATCTGCACAGCAACAAAGTCGGTTGTGTTATGTCATACAAACATGATCACTTTATTTATCTTAAAGCAAATGTAGAGCCTAGCCAGTGTTTGAACAATGCGTGGCATAATGCTTGGGTGCTGGTAACTGAAGCTGGAGAAGTTAAAACTACGGGATGTACGTGTGTTGCTGGACCAGGTAGATCTTGTTCCCACTCAGCTGCGATTCTGTGGAAGGTAACTAGATTATTTGACCATTGTAGCCTAGGCCTTTTTTATTGTTGGTATCCGAACTACATCATAGGCGACTTGGCTAGAGTGCAAAGTGTGTGTGCCATGATGATAATAATTAGGCGCGTGAGATGTGCGGGCGCGAACGTAACTGTGTGTGTGTGTGTGTGTGTGTGTGTGTGTGAGAGAGAGAGAGAGAGAGAGAGAGAGAGAGAGAGAGAGAGAGAGAGAGAGAGAGAGAGAGAGAGAGAGAGAGAGAGAGAGAGAGAGAGAGAGAGAGAGAGAGAGAGAGAGAGAGAGAAAGAGAGAAAAAAAGAGAGAGAGAAAAAGAGAGAGAGAGAGAGAAAGAGAGAGAGAGAAAACTTTACAGGCATGTTATTTTTTATTGTAACAAATACTTTTTATTAATGTGAATACATTTTTATTCATGTGATGCAATAAATGTGTTTTTAATTGATTTTAATTGTATGTATTTTCATTGTAAATGTATTTTAATTAATTGTGTATAGTGTTTAGTGTATATCTGAAGTTAATTCAATAAATACGTGTTTCATACACCTCAATGTAGTCCATTGTTGATTATTATGATTATTATCCTATGCCCCGATTCTGTAAACCCTACAATATAGGCCTGTCTTTTTAGCGCAGGGGATTAGCTACTGTGAATGCGCAGCTAAAATAACAGGAAAAAAATTGTGATAGAGGTTCCTTTGAGATAATTGGCCCCGGGGCCTTGCAAGTCAAAATCCGTCCCTGACTATATCTCTCTAGGTGGAAAATGCTGTGAGACAGGGGAAAACCGGGAGTGCCTGTACAGACGGACAGAACCAGTGGAATGCTGGGTCTAAAAGGAATGCTGGTCAGAGGAAGATGAAGTATGTGCACTTCAAACGGCACAACAGGAAGGATCTCTATCAAATGTTCAAACGGACCTTTCTCTCATCAAGCAAGTCTCGAATGGTGAACCCACGGTCCGCCATGACCTCATCACCAGCCCTCAGATAGTCTAGGAACCCACTGTCCATGGTGATAAACTTATCGCTGCTTCTGCCAGCATAGGCATCAGATATAAACATGATTAGCCCATTAGGGGCCACAGCGACGAGATATTTCACAGTGTTGCGTGATTTGTACTGGCTGAAAGAGTGTCACTCCTTGAGTCGTAGTTTGTGGCTCTCTGCATGGCACTTTCGGCACAGTCAATGATGCAGGTGGTTCGAGGGTAGTTCCTTTGAAACGACAAGGGCATGGTGGCACGAATGGTCTCTCTTGGAAGCCAGGGGATCAGGACTTTGAACTGTTCACCCATCACGTCAATCCAGTGACTAATCACAATGCTTGCCATGGATGTAGACACATTGAAGCGATGAGCAATATCTCCTAATATTAGGTTTAGTTTTAGCTTCATCAAGGTCATCAGGATTTGGTCAACAACAGGAAGGGTAATTGATAGCTTACTGAAAGGCAACAACACTGTCACCAGGGTGAAAAATTGAACCATACGCACTCCTGTATACAGCCGGGAACTAGCATCATCAATGACCGTGGTGCTAGTCACAGTAGGACCCATTTCTGCCTCGCACTGTGTGGCCTTGTCTACTTTAACAGACTGTGTTGTTGAACAGTACATGTGGTCAATATGTGACGGATCCTCCCATTGGGTCTGGGCATCTCGAAATTTTGGTGTAGCAGGCTCGGCCTCACAGGCAGGCTGACAGGTTTCAGGAGCATCTAAAAAGGGGAAGAGAAAACATGGATGGAGCAAAATTAATTAAGGCATAGACCATTTCTTTTACTGTGCGTCTTTGTTCCTGCCAGGTAAAAAATACATTCCAGGAGAGAAACACATGATTGAATTGAAAGAAAAAGCACAATGTCTAAGAAAGTAAATAATAAGAAAAGTAAAATATAAATTTTTCCACAACACTACAAACATCACAATGGCAAAATTTGTATTACAACATTGCACTCACACTCACACACACACACACACAAACACACCATCACAACAGCCTGCCACCTTGCATTGCATTTATGATGTAGACTGCGTTCACATGCTATGGGAAATATGATATTTCCCACTTGTGAACTGGTATTTACCAGTGTGTTGCGTTCAAGTGCTTTTGTTGTTGTAATGTGGTAAAAAGATGGCGATCCAGACCTGTTATTTAGCTAAAACTATTTTAGATTGCTTAAGTCATCTGCAACAGCAAGAAAATGATGCATCAAAACTCAAAAGGTAATAATAATAAAATAATATGCTATATATTTTTTAGATCATGAATAGTATATATTTTTACCATTCACGACTCTTGGGGTGCTCTCAGCCTTTTTGAAAAGTTCAAAGGTTATTTCATCTCGGCAACTCGTCCATCAAAATATTCTATGAGTTGCCCAGTGGAAAATACCACATGAGGGGTGTTCATGTGCATTTTCCACGTCGGCTTTTGGTATTTACCATAATTACCATCGCACATGAACGCAGCATAAGGCACACGCAGGCATGCACACACACACACACACACACAAAATTAATGATGTAGCTATCGTGGGCATTGTTTGTCCCATATCCAAAACAATCAACTGCCTCAGCAAAATACCGGTAGCAATGTTAGTGTATGACAACTTGTTCATAATTAACAGTATTGTCAAATTCATAGCTAAATTTGCTTTACTTACCCTCAGATGCAAGTCTGCGTTTCTTTCTCTGGGTGGAGACAGTGGTCCGCTGGGTGAGTTGACGCCTCTTTGGCTGGGGAGGGCGATTGTATCCCAACCACAACTCTGGGAAAGGATTATCCTTGGTTGGTTTTTGGTCAACAAAGTGATAGGAACAAACAAAAACGATGCGGGGTGGTTTCTTTAGATTCAATGCCTTCAGCCAGGTCCTTGATTCCGAGTCGGTATCAGGCTTGCGAAAAAATGTAAACAATGGAGCGCATGGACATTGCCTCTTCGTAGCTGGTTTGTGGTCGTAACACTCTCTATCTAACCACTCGTTCAGGTGCTTTCGCGAGTTTTTGCACCCAACTACCGCACACGTCGTTCCCGAACCACTTTTATTCATGTTGTAAGTTAATTGTTATCCTCTTTGTCACTGCGATATCAGTGCTTTGTCGGCACAACGGAGCTAGGTAGCATTACCAGCCCGCCAGAACGGAAGTGGATTGCATAAACGGGAGGAGTTTAGGATGTAGAGCGGAAACGGCTCAAAAACTTGTGTATAGACTGCGGATGTAAATTAGCAATGTTGCTATAATCCGGCTTGTTTACATTTTTCTATTTTATACTAATGTTCATTAACATGCTTTGTCCCTATCAGATAAATAAACAAACATAAAGGCTGACTCCGTGTTTCAGCATTGCCTCGTTTGAATAGTTAGCTGTGTGTGAGAACTTCACCTGTGTGTGTGTGTGTGTGTGTGTGTGTGTGTGTGTGTGTGTGTGTGTGTGTGAGAACTTCACCTGTGTGTGTGTGTGTGTGTGTGTGTGTGTGTGTGTGTGTGTGTGTGTGTGTGTGTGTGTGTGTGTGTGTGTGAGAACTTCACCTGTGTGTGTGTGTGTGTGTGTGTGCAGACGGCGTTCGGGCTGGTCCGCATCATGATGGTGGTGGCCCCGCTCCGGTACGCCGGGACACAGATCAGCAAGAGCTTCGCTTACGATATATAACGATATATTCGGGCTGGGTAGACCAATCACAACTCAGCGTGCAAATGAAGGAATAGGCCAATCACAACTCAGCGTGCAAATGAAGGAATAGGCCAATCACAACTCAGCGTGCAAATGAAGGAATAGACCAATCACAACTCACTATCTAAATGAAGGAATAGACCAATCACAACCCACTATCTAAATGAAGGAATAGACCAATCACAACTCACTATCTAAATGAAGGAATAGACCAATCACAACTCACTATCTAAATGAAGGAATAGTCGTTAGCAGTCATGAAACACTGCAATAGTTTATAGTTTAAGACCAAATATAAGAGTAGATATCGACACAATCCACTGACGGATGTCATCCGATATATAACACACACACACACAGCTGGAGTGTATTAGCATGAGTGTATTTACAGTACAGAAGCAGAAAATGACAGCACACGTTAGGGGTCAAAGGTCAAGGGTCGTGTCCGTGGTAGAACTTGGAGAGGAAGTCTGTGGGACGCGGCGCCTCGGTCTCGTGGAAGAAGCGCATGATGTGAGTCTTCTGCTTCCACACGTTGATGGTTTCCTCCAGCTCCATCTTGCCCTGAAACACACACACACACACGTCATCACACACACACACACACACACACACGCTGTGAACAGCAGGCGTGCTCCTCACCTTGATGACCAGCATGTCGATGACCCGAGGGTCCGTCACGTGACTGTTCCTGTCGAACATCTCTCGCACCTTATCTCTGCCCTGACGCGCAGTGATGTCCAGCTGGAACGTGTGAACTGAAACACACACACACACACACACACACACACACACACACACAGGTTAGAGAGCGAATCCTTCCAGCTCACAAACATGACTCAATCGATTCACTTCAGTACATCACTCACACACACACACACACACACACACACACACAGGTTAGCGAACGAATCCTTCTGACTCAATCGATTCACTTCAGTGACTGACTGAAACATCTCACACACACACACACACACAGGTTAGCGAACGAATCCTTCTGACTCAATCGATTCACTTCAGTACATCACTAACACACACACACACACACACACAGGTTAGCGAACGAATCCTTCTGACTCAATCGATTCACTTCAGTGACTGACTGAAACATCACTCACACACACACACACACACAAGTTAGCGAACGAATCCTTCTGACTCAATCGATTCACTTCAGTGACTGACTGAAACATCACTCACTCACACACACACACAGGTTAGCGAACGAATCCTTCTGACTCAATCGATTCACTTCAGTGACTGACTGAAACATCACTCACACACACACACACACACAAGTTAGCGAACGAATCCTTCTGACTCAATCGATTCACTTCAGTGACTGACTGAAACATCTCACACACACACACACACACAGGTTAGCGAACGAATCCTTCTGACTCAATCGATTCACTTCAGTACATCACTAACACACACACACACACACACACAGGTTAGCGAACGAATCCTTCTGACTCAATCGATTCACTTCAGTGACTGACTGAAACATCACTCACACACACACACACACAAGTTAGCGAACGAATCCTTCTGACTCAATCGATTCACTTCAGTGACTGACTGAAACATCACTCACACACACACAAGTTAGCGAACGAATCCTTCTGACTCAATCGATTCACTTCAGTGACTGACTGAAACATCTCACACACACACACACACACAGGTTAGCGAACGAATCCTTCTGACTCAATCGATTCACTTCAGTACATCACTAACACACACACACACACACACACAGGTTAGCGAACGAATCCTTCTGACTCAATCGATTCACTTCAGTGACTGACTGAAACATCACTCACACACACACACACACACACAAGTTAGCGAACGAATCCTTCTGACTCAATCGATTCACTTCAGTGACTGACTGAAACATCACTCACACACACACACACACACAAGTTAGCGAACGAATCCTTCTGACTCAATCGATTCACTTCAGTGACTGACTGAAACATCTCACACACACACACACACACAGGTTAGCGAACGAATCCTTCTGACTCAATCGATTCACTTCAGTACATCACTAACACACACACACACACACACACAAGTTAGCGAACGAATCCTTCTGACTCAATCGATTCACTTCAGTGACTGACTGAAACATCACTCACTCACACACACACACAGGTTAGCGAACGAATCCTTCTGACTCAATCGATTCACTTCAGTACATCACTAACACACACACACAAGTTAGCGAGCGAATCCTTCTGACTCAATCGATTCACTTCAGTGACTGACTGAAACATCACTCACTCACACACACACACACACAGGTTAGCGAACGAATCCTTCTGACTCAATCGATTCACTTCAGAGACTGACTGAAACATCACACACACACACACACACACAGGTTAGCGAACGAATCCTTCTGACTCAATCGATTCACTTCAGTGACTGACTGAAACATCACTCACTCACACACACAGGTTAGCGAGCGAATCCTTCCAGCTCACAAACATGACTCAATCGATTCACTTCAGTACATCACTCACACACACAGGTTAGCGAACGAATCCTTCTGACTCAATCGATTCACTTCAGTGACTGACTGAAACATCACTCACACACACACACACACACACACACACACAGGTTAGCGAACGAATCCTTCTGACTCAATCGATTCACTTCAGTACATCTCACACACACACACACACACACACACACACAGGTTAGCGAACGAAGCCTTCTGACTCAATCAATTCACTTCAGTACATCACTCACACACACACACACACACACACACACACGTTAGCGAACGAATCCTTCTGACTCAATCGATTCACTTCAGTACATCACTCACACACACACACACACAGGTTAGCGAACGATATTGAAATGAAGGACCCCAGAGGGTTAAGGAACCATTGACAGATATCCAAAGCATTGAATATCCCAAACTACAAAGTAAATTAGATGACCTGTATAGGTCCAAAGCTAAAGGAGCCTATGTTAGATCCAGGAAAAAATGGCTGGAAGAAGGAGAGCAAAATTCAGCCTATTTTTTTAGGTTGGAAAGATCCAATGATGATCCAAAGATCCTACTGGCTATTAAGAGTTAAAAAAATAATAAAAGTCCCGGCTCTGATGGTTTAACTTCGGAGTTATATAAGATGTTTGCAGAGAACTTATCCCCTTTCTTACTGAAAGTGTTTGAGGAAAGTCTGGAATCGGAAGCACTCAAGGGGTCATCACTTTAATACCCAAACCCAATAAAGACAAAGAATGTTTAGAAAATTGGAGACCGATTACCCTCTTGAATAATGATTATAAAATTCTAGCTCTAATTTTAGCAAAAAGAATTAAAGATGTGCTTAATTGTATCATCGATGAATCACAATCAGGTTTTATGGGAAAACGTCACATAACAAATAATATAAGATTAGTCGTAGATATTTTAGATTACGAGGATCTCATCCCTAATGAAAGTTATTTGCTTTTCCTAGACTTCTACAAAGCCTTTGACTCGCTCGAGCATAATTTCATATTTCAAGCCCTTACCAAATTTGGGTTTGGAGATTCGTTTTGTAGAGCAATCAGGACTTTGTACAGAAATAATAATAGTGTTATTAAATTAAAATTCGGAACCTCACCAAGATTCGATTTGTCCCGTGGAGTAAGACAAGGCTGTCCTATATCTCCATATTTATTCTTGCTTGCCTCACAATTTTTAGCTCTGCATATTTCCAATAGTAATTTAGAAGGTATAACAATTGACGATACACTCTAAACAATGCTGGGTTGTTTTAACCCAAATTTGGGTCAAATATGGACAAACCTAAATGTTGGGTTAAAAATGTAATTTCAAATTTTCAACTGTAAATTTTTTTAATTGCATTTTTAACCCAACATTTGGGTTTGTCCATATTTGACCCAAATTTGGGTTGAAACAACCCAGCATTTTTTAGAGTGTAGACAAATTATCATTAGCCAGCTGGCTGATGACACCACTTTGTTTTTGAATGATGCCTCTCAAATCCCTTTAGCTTTAAGATTGATCGATTCCTTTTCCAGAGCTTCGGGTCTGTGTCTAAATATTAACAAATGCGAGTTAATGTCAATAAAAAGCTGTAATGTTCCCTCTATATGCAATATCCCTGTGAAAGATCAAGTTACATACTTAGGAATTGTAATTAATAAAGACCAAAAAACAAGATGTAAACTAAATTTCGATCCTCTAATAATGAAAACCCAAAGGAAACTGAACTCTTGGCAATAATTTTGTTTGGAAAAATAAAACCCACTTCATTAGAAAATCAGTACTGATGAATTCGTTAAAAAAGGGGGGATTGGATTTTTTAGATTTTACTTAACCGCCGGCGGGCCCATTTGCCATTGCATGTTTAAAACAATAATATCTTAGTAAAAACCTAAAGTAATATTGCCAAACTATATATCATTTGAAAGCTTAAAATCTCTAGTTTTCATATTTGGTGGCTGTTATCTAAAATATATTACAGAGGAGCAGAAATTTATCAATTTGCAACAAGAATATTTCATATTCATAAGGAGTATTTAGGCCTTTATTTTGAAATAACAATAAACACGAAAAATCATGAAAGATTGGTAGAAACCTCAGTTTGTTTTCATGCCATGAGTTCAAAAGATAACACCAATTCCATTTTATGAGAAAAAAAGGTCTGAAAATGTTTTAAATATAAAGAAAAATGTATGGATTCTCGATTTGTAATGCGGCTGCGAGGTATAACGCTATAACGTAGTCTTTATGCATTTATTAGAGGTTTAATTCAAATCAAATACTGCCAAACCACCCCTACTACTTCTGAATAGGATGTCTACTTCATAAATTGTATGAAAATTATGGAAATACATGGTTCAGATCACTCAAAACATATAAAAATGGAGGCGCCCTTATATGGGCAGTAATGGAGTCTGGTGTTCACCTAGTGAAAAAGTTGGGTACTGCGCCCGAATAAAATCTTACTGAAAGCTCATTTTTTGAGATATCAACCTAAAATTTGGAATACAACTTGTTCAGATATTTGACTTTATTTTTCTTGCAGTTTTAGAGTAAAATATATTTTGTAATATATATATTTTATATAAAATATTAATCATTATATTTTTACATTACACAATTTCATAAACTCAAACTTATATAACTTTTTTTCTGTTTCATTTTTTACAATTTCTGGACTTCTACAATAATCTGGAAAATGTCTTCTTTAAAACAAGACCAGCCATAGGTCTATATTCCAAAGCATTCCTGAATTACAACCATTTAAGTTTGGATAGTGATTTTTATGTCTATGCAAAAAAAAGGGGGGTCCCAGTTAACAGGTTAAACACTTTTAAAATGAATTGGCTTAAAAATTTCCTCAATAATCCCTCTTCACTTTGGAATATTATCCCCAATTATATTTTTTCAAAAGTAGGTGGCCTGAATTTTCTCTTACTTTGTAAGTATAATGTCACAAAGATCCCTGTCAAACTCTCTAACTTTCATAAGCAGATGCTCTTGGCATGGGCCCTAATATACAAACACAACTTTTCCCCACACAGATATTACTTATGGAACAATAAGGATATTCTCTACAAGAATAAATCACTTTTTTTTTGACAACTGGTTCAAAAACGACTTTCTTTTAGTTGGACAGATTTTTAATTCACAGGGCAGACTTTACAACTATTTAGATTTTTTACAGAAATATAACATCCCTATAACTGCTAATGAATATGCTATTGTTTTCAATGCAATTCCCTCTGGAGTGTCCTCTCTGTTGCAAGCTTCTACATTTCCATGGCCATGTCCCCACACAGAGAAATGTTGGTCAGATTTGTTCATTTTTATCCAGACCTATTTTGTAAGTGACTTTTCTTTCTGTTTTAAAGATGTTTTCTTTGGTTTGTTTGACTAGGACAATATTATATAATTAATTTGTGTTTCCTTCTAGCTAAATTTCACATACATAAGCAAAAATTTACTGGATCTAAACCTCTCTCTTTTCTCTATTCAAAGATGATCTTGACAGATACATGGGAACTATCCAAAGCTCTGTTAATCCTAAAGCAATGAAAACTGTATCTCTATATTCATCCTTTATGTCCTCTTAAGGTGAATGCACTGCATTCTTGTTTTTATGTTACCCTGGCAACTTATTTGTGTCTGTGTATATTGTTGTCATTTTTGTTTTATTTTTTCCATGTTTGTATGTATTGCTGTAATGGTTTGTAATGTTTAATAAAAAAAATAAAAAGGTTAGCGAACGAATCCTTCTGACTCAATCAATTCACTTCAGAGACTGACTGAAACATCACACACACACACACACACACACAGGTTAGCGAACGAATCCTTCTGACTCAATTGATTCACTTCAGTGACTGACTGAAACATCACTCACACACACACACAGGTTAGCGAGCGAATCCTTCCAGCTCACAAACATGACTCAATCGATTCACTTCAGTACATCACTAATACACACACACACACACACACACACACACACACACAAACACACACACACACACAAGTTAGCGAGCGAATCCTTCCAGCTCACAAACATGACTCAATCGATTCACTTCAGTACATCACTAACACACACACACACACACACACACACACACACACACACACACACACACACACACACACACACACACAAGTTAGCGAACGAATCCTTCTGACTAAATCGATTCACTTCAGTGACTGACCGAAACATCACACACACACACACAGGTTAGCGAGCGAATCCTACTGGCTAAACTGCGAGAGAAAGTAAGACAAGAGTTTGTGAGATGTAAACTTAAGGGGTAAAGTTTAATTTCTGACTGTCTTCTCAGAATTGCGAGATATTTTTTTAATTCCACGGTGAATCTTCTTCAGCAAACAGAGAAAGAGGATCGGTAAAATTACTAATAACCAAACAACAACATTTACTGAAACTCGCGTTTATTTAAGATGATGTTGTTTGTAAGAGCTTATTAATAAATCAATTTATTAGGAAAGCTGTAATGGCACATAAGCACTATTTTTTATTATTTATTAAAATGAGATAATTATCTTACAAATAACTGGTTCCGTGGCAGAAATGAATCACTGAACGTATGTTTTTGTGAACAGATTAAGCTCTTTGGATCAACACCATGGAGAAAGTGAATGTTTAACACTCGAACCGAGTGTTTCTGCAGCTGTGTGTGTAGTTTGAAGTGTAACTATGAGCATTTCTCTGTATATTCGTGTGTTTGTGACCTTGACGCGCGTCCGCGTGTGTGTCTCGCGGTGTGAGCGCGACCAGTACCTGCGTTGGGCACCTCCCGGTACCAGGCCCGGTACAGCTCCCGAACCCTGCGCTTGGCCTCGTCCAGGTCCCGGCTGAAGATCGGCCTCACGACTTTAGCGGCCGCGGAGCCGGTGCGGGTCGCGGTACTCGCCGCCATCTTGCGCCTCTGCTGCTCTGCTCTGCGCATGCGCTGCAGCCGCCAATCACACACCCGCCGCGGGACTTACTGTGGTCACACACACACACACAGACAGAGAACACGCGTTACACACACGCATATCTGAATAAGTTCAGATCATAAGTTCAGATATGCGCACAACGCTTATCTGAACACAAAACACATCTCTATGCGCACGTCTGTAATTTTTGTAATCTTACTTCTGTCATCTTTTACCAATTCATGTCATAAAATCGACATATGCTTTAAATCGACTTTTTACGTCATAATGTCGACTTCTCTTCTCATAAATATGACTGTCATAATTTCGATTTTGTCATAAGGGCCTCAAGATGACTTGAAATGAATTTAAGGCACATTTTTACATAAGCAAAAACTCGGATTTTAATTCACCCATCTCAGCAACTGTCCTGGAAAACCTGCACAGCCTACATGAGGAACTTTATTTGAAATATATTTATTAGAAATTGAGTAAAAATATTTGATCACTTTTTATGGAAAACTCATGTTAACTGAGCTGATCTAGACTCACTCACTCAGTATTATTACAGTATTGACTCATGTCATCTTGAAAACTCCACTTTAAATGAACACACACTCATCTCTGCTGGTTAGTAAACGCTCAGTTGTGATTATTCACATTATTTCAGTGTTGTGAAGGCAATGAATAAACAACAATCATTATAATAAGACTGAAATAACAAGCACTCAGAGTCCAGAAACCAAATAACCCATATTTATTAGCTATAGTTCGATATGTTAACATATGCGTTAAACTCTAAACTTAAATATGACAACACAAACATCTTTAAAAAAACATTGGCTCATTCAAGCAAAGCTCTTTTGATTTTGTGGCACGAAGACAGTTGAACACTATGGAAGCTCGTGTCTGCCACAGAACAACACTACCGTATCTCGCGATTGCGAGTCTAGGTATAAACTCAGAATTATGAGATATAGACAGCAAATGCAAGAACTAAAATCAAAACTGCGAGAGAAAAAGCCAGAGTTTGTGAGATGTAAACTTAAGAGGGAAGTTTAATTCCTGACTTTCTTCTCAGAATTGCGAGATATTTTTTAATTCCGTGGTGGAAACGAGCTTCCATAGAACACACACGCATGATATTCGATTGGCAAATATGATATCTATCAGATATGAGTTTGTTGATTGTTCACATGTGTGTGTTCAGTTCTTCCACACCAGCGACAGTGAGACGTTCCAGTTTGGTCCCATAAACACACATGAGAAAGTGCAGAAGCATTGTTCCAGTGTCCCGCAGCTGATTGGCTGATGGCCTGAGCAGAGGGTCACGTGATTGGCTGATGGCCTGAGCTGGGGGTCACGTGATTGGCTGATGGCCTGAGCTGGGGGTCACGTGATTGGCTGATGGCCTGAGCTGGGGGTCACGTGATTGGCTGATGGCCTGAGCAGAGGGTCACGTGATTGGCTGATGGCCTGAGCTGGGGGTCACGTGATTGGCTGATGGCCTGAGCTGGGGGTCACGTGACGGCGGTCAGTGCTGCAGGCTGTTGTCGTTCTCGTGCAGAGCGCTCAGTGCCAGTCTCAGGTGTTCTCGGAGAGCCTCGGCCTCTCGCTCGCTGCGACTCTTCATCACACTCAGCTCCTCACACACCTCCCGGTAGCGCTCGCACACACTGCTCTTCTCCTGACACAAACACAGACGAGGAACACGTGTTACACACACACACAGAGAGAGAACACGAGTTACACACGGACCACACACACAGACAAGGAACACGCGTTACACACGGACCACACACACAGACGAGGAACACGCGTTACACACGGATCACACACACAGACGAGGAACACGCGGCACACACGGATCACACACACAGACGAGGAACACGCGTTACACACGGATCACACACACAGACGAGGAACACGCGTTACACACGGATCACACACACAGACGAGGAACACGTGTTACACACGGATCACACACACAGACAAGGAACACGTGTTACACACGGACCACACACACAGACGAGGAACACGCGTTACACACGGATCACACACACAGACGAGGAACACGCGTTACACACGGATCACACACACAGACAAGGAACACGTGTTACACACGGACCACACACACAGACGAGGAACACGCGTTACACACGGACCACACACACAGACGAGGAACACGTGTTACACACGGATCACACACACAGACGAGGAACACGCGTTACACACGGATCACACACACAGACGAGGAACACGCGTTACACACGGATCACACACACAGACAAGGAACACGTGTTACACACGGACCACACACACAGACGAGGAACACGCGTTACACACGGATCACACACACAGACGAGGAACACGCGTTACACACGGATCACACACACAGACGAGGAACACGTGTTACACACGGATCACACACACAGACGAGGAACACGTGTTACACACGGATCACACACACAGACGAGGAACACGCGTTACACACGGATCACACACACAGACGAGGAACACGCGTTACACACGGATCACACACACAGACAAGGAACACGTGTTACACACGGACCACACACACAGACGAGGAACACGCGTTACACACGGATCACACACACAGACGAGGAACACGCGTTACACACGGATCACACACACAGACGAGGAACACGTGTTACACACGGATCACACACACAGACGAGACGAGGAACACGCGTTACACACGGATCACACACACAGACGAGGAACACGTGTTACACACGGATCACACACACAGACGAGGAACACGCGTTACACACGGATCACACACACAGACGAGGAACACGCGTTACACACGGACCACGCACACAGACGAGGAACACGCGTTACACACGGATCACACACACAGACGAGGAACACGCGTTACACACGGATCACACACACAGACGAGGAACACGCGTTACACACGGATCACACACACAGACGAGGAACACGCGTTACACACGGATCACACACACAGACGAGGAACACGCGTTACACACGGATCACACACACAGACGAGGAACACGCGTTACACACGGATCACACACACAGACGAGGAACACGCGTTACACACGGATCACACACAGACGAGGAACACGCGTTACACACGGATCACACACACAGACGAGGAACACGCGTTACACACGGATCACACACACAGACGAGGAACACGCGTTACACACGGATCACACACACAGACGAGGAACACGCGTTACACACGGATCACACACACAGACAAGGAACACGCGTTACACACGGATCACACACACAGACGAGGAACACGCGTTACACACGGATCACACACACAGACGAGGAACACGCGTTACACACGGATCACACACACAGACGAGGAACACGCGTTACACACGGATCACACACACAGACAAGGAACACGCGTTACACACGGATCACACACACAGACGAGGAACACGCGTTACACACGGACCACACACACAGACAAGGAACACGCGTTACACACGGATCACACACACAGACGAGGAACACGCGTTACACACGGATCACACACACAGACGAGGAACACGCGTTACACACGGATCACACACACAGACGAGGAACACGCGTTACACACGGATCACACACACAGACGAGGAACACGCGTTACACACGGACCACACACACAGACGAGGAACACGCGTTACACACGGACCACACACACAGACGAGGAACACGCGTTACACACGGATCACACACACAGACGAGGAACACGCGTTACACACGGATCACACACACACAGACGAGAAACACGCGTTACACACGGATCACACACACAGACGAGGAACACGCGTTACACACGGATCACACACACAGACGAGGAACACGCGTTACACACGGATCACACACACAGACGAGGAACACGCGTTACACACGGATCACACACACAGACGAGGAACACGCGTTACACACGGATCACACACACAGACGAGGAACACGCGTTACACACGGATCACACACACAGACGAGGAACACGCGTTACACACGGATCACACACACAGACGAGGAACACGCGTTACACACGGATCACACACACAGACGAGGAACACGCGTTACACACGGATCACACACACAGACGAGGAACACGCGTTACACACGGATCACACACACAGACGAGGAACACGCGTTACACACGGATCACACACACAGACGAGGAACACGCGTTACACACGGATCACACACACAGACGAGGAACACGCGTTACACACGGATCACACACACAGACGAGGAACACGCGTTACACACGGATCACACACACAGACGAGGAACACGCGTTACACACGGATCACACACACAGACGAGGAACACACGTTACACACGGATCACACACACAGACGAGGAACACGCGTTACACACGGATCACACACACAGACGAGGAACACGCGTTACACACGGATCACACACACAGACGAGGAACACGCGTTACACACGGATCACACACACAGACGAGGAACACGCGTTACACACGGACCACACACACAGACGAGGAACACGCGTTACACACGGATCACACACACAGACGAGGAACACGCGTTACACACGGATCACACACACAGACGAGGAACACGCGTTACACACGGATCACACACACAGAAGAGGAACACGCGTTACACACGGATCACACACACAGACGAGGAACACGCGTTACACACGGATCACACACACAGACGAGGAACACGCGTTACACACGGATCACACACACAGACGAGGAACACGCGTTACACACGGATCACACACACAGACGAGGAACACGCGTTACACACGGACCACACACACAGACGAGGAACACGCGTTACACACGGATCACACACACATACGAGGAACACGCGTTACACACGGATCACACACACAGACGAGGAACACGCGTTACACACGGATCACACACACAGAAGAGGAACACGCGTTACACACGGATCACACACACAGACGAGGAACACGCGTTACACACGGATCACACACACAGACGAGGAACACGCGTTACACACGGATCACACACACAGACGAGGAACACGCGTTACACACGGATCACACACACAGACGAGGAACACGCGTTACACACGGATCACACACACAGACAAGGAACACGCGTTACACACGGACCACACACACAGACGAGGAACACGCGTTACACACGGATCACACACACAGACGAGGAACACGCGTTACACACGGATCACACACACAGACGAGGAACACGCGTTACACACGGATCACACACACACAGACGAGGAACACGCGTTACACACGGATCACACACACAGAAGAGGAACACGCGTTACACACGGATCACACACACAGACGAGGAACACGCGTTACACACGGATCACACACACAGACGAGGAACACGCGTTACACACGGATCACACACACAGACGAGGAACACGCGTTACACACGGATCACACACACAGAAGAGGAACACGCGTTACACACGGACCACACACACAGACGAGGAACACGCGTTACACACGGATCACACACACAGACGAGGAACACGCGTTACACACGGACCACACACACAGACGAGGAACACGCGTTACACACGGATCACACACACAGACGAGGAACACGCGTTACACACGGATCACACACACAGACGAGGAACACGCGTTACACACGGATCACACACACAGACGAGGAACACGCGTTACACACGGATCACACACACAGAAGAGGAACACGCGTTACACACGGATCACACACACAGACGAGGAACACGCGTTACACACGGATCACACACACATACACATACGAGGAACACGCGTTACACACGGATCACACACACAGAAGAGGAACACGCGTTACACACGGATCACACACAGACGAGGAACACGCGTTACACACGGATCACACACACAGACGAGGAACACGCGTTACACACGGATCACACACACAGACGAGGAACACACGTTACACACGGATCACACACACAGACGAGGAACACGCGTTACACACGGATCACACACACAGACGAGGAACACGCGTTACACACGGATCACACACACAGACGAGGAACACGCGTTACACACGGATCACACACACAGACGAGGAACACGCGTTACACACGGACCACACACACAGACGAGGAACACGCGTTACACACGGATCACACACACAGACGAGGAACACGCGTTACACACGGATCACACACACAGACGAGGAACACGCGTTACACACGGATCACACACACACAGACGAGGAACACGCGTTACACACGGATCACACACACAGACAAGGAACACGCGTTACACACGGATCACACACACAGACAAGGAACACGCGTTACACACGGATCACACACACAGACGAGGAACACGCGTTACACACGGATCACACACACACAGACGAGGAACACGCGTTACACACGGATCACACACACAGACGAGGAACACGCGTTACACACGGATCACACACACAGACGAGGAACACGCGTTACACACGGATCACACACACAGACGAGGAACACGCGTTACACACGGATCACACACACAGACGAGGAACACGCGTTACACACGGATCACACACACAGACGAGGAACACGCGTTACACACGGATCACACACACAGACGAGGAACACGCGTTACACACGGATCACACACACAGACGAGGAACACGCGTTACACACGGATCACACACACAGACGAGGAACACGCGTTACACACGGATCACACACACAGACGAGGAACACGCGTTACACACGGATCACACACACAGACGAGGAACACGCGTTACACACGGACCACACACACAGACAAGGAACACGTGTTACACACGGATCACACACACAGACGAGGAACACGCGTTACACACGGATCACACACACAGACGAGGAACACGCGTTACACACGGATCACACACACAGACGAGGAACACGCGTTACACACGGATCACACACACAGACGAGGAACACGCGTTACACACGGATCACACACACAGACGAGGAACACGTGTTACACACGGATCACACACACAGACGAGGAACACGCGTTACACACGGATCACACACACAGACAAGGAACACGCGTTACACACGGATCACACACACAGACGAGGAACACGCGTTACACATGGATCACACACACAGACAAGGAACACGCGTTACACACGGATCACACACACAGAAGAGGAACACGCGTTACACACGGATCACACACACAGACGAGGAACACGCGTTACACACGGATCACACACACAGACGAGGAACACGCGTTACACACGGATCACACACACAGACGAGGAACACGCGTTACACACGGATCACACACACAGACGAGGAACACGCGTTACACACGGATCACACACACAGACGAGGAACACGCGTTACACACGGATCACACACACAGACGAGGAACACGCGTTACACACGGATCACACACACAGACGAGGAACACGCGTTACACACGGACCACATACACACACAACATACACACACACGGACCACATACACACACACACACACACACACGCTCACACACTCTGTCACACACACACAGGCGCAGGAGTGTTACCGTTGTGAGGAAGTGCATCTGGTTGCGGAGGCTGTTGAGCTCTTGGTGTAGATACTGCAGTTCGTTCTCTCGCACCCGCAGCAGCACCTGCGACACACACACACACACACACACACACAGTCAAAGACAGCGCAGACACAGCTCTTAAAAAAACAACTCTGCTGATTTGCAAAAAAGGCCTAAAATTGAATAACTAATTTGATTATGGAGAGTTTCAAATATCAATAAAAACTACTGATTTTTTTTTTTCAAATATGAATGAAATTGTTTTGAAAAAAGTTCATTAATTAAACGGCATGACTCCTGGATGATGAACCCCTGTCCTGTCTGGGCAGACATGCGAAGCTATGCTTGAGTCAGAGCATTGAGCAAGACACATCATGATTGGCTGGATTAAAAGAGCTCACATCTGATTGGCCAAAGAGAATGACTGTTTAAATCAGTGCCTGGTAAGAAAGACTCAATTTCCATAAAAGAGTTGTGTTATTAGATATGTTATCTTCTCTATGGAGGTGGGATGAAAGAAAATACCATTAAAGTTCACTAAACTCATACATTTATGCAATCCCCCCCCCCCAAAAAAAACGAGTTTGCAGGTGTGAAATATGCCTGTGTGTGTGAATCAGAACAGACAGAAACACATTACAGTGATGAAGCATGAGTGAACGCTCACCTGCATCTCACACCACGACCTCTCGCTGCCATCTGCGTCTGACCCTTGACCTGTGACCAGCGAGCGAACGACCTTCACTTCCTGCGACAGGCGGGCCTGCAAGTCCTGCACACACACACACACACACGTCATGTTCTGCACACTGAAACTTAACTGAAGGTTGTGCCAGCGTACGGAGTGTGTGTGTGTGTGTGTGTGTGTGTATCACCTGGTTGTCTCTCTTCAGCTGCTCCAGCTGTCGGTCTCTCAGGCTCATCTGTGTGTGAGTGTGTGTGTGTGTGTGTGTGTGTATCACCTGGTTGTCTCTCTTCAGCTGCTCCAGCTGTCGGTCTCTCAGGCTCATCTGTGTGTGAGTGTGTGTGTGTGTGTGTGTGTGTGTGTGTGTATCACCTGGTTGTCTCTCTTCAGCTGCTCCAGCTGTCGGTCTCTCAGGCTCATCTGTGTGTGAGTGTGTGTGTGTGTGTGTGTGTGTGTGTGTGTATCACCTGGTTGTCTCTCTTCAGCTGCTCCAGCTGTCGGTCTCTCAGGCTCATCTGTGTGTGAGTGTGTTCGTGCTGCTGCTGCGCTCGCTTCAGATCCAGACACTTCTGAGAGAACCGCTCCGACAGAGCCTGCAGCTCACGCCGCAGAGACGCCACTTCTACCCTAAACACACACACACACTCGTTCAGACAAGATAACTGAATGTGTGTGTATCTGTTTCATATGGAAGCACCTTTCTGCCACATAATTGTTACTGTTGAGTGTGTGCGAGTGCTCACTGTTGAGTGTGTGCGAGTGCTCACTGTCGAGTGCTCACTGTTGAGTGTGTGCGAGTGCTCACTGTTGAGTGTGTGCGAGTAGTGCTCACTGGTGAGTGTGTGCGTGTACTCACTGTTGAGTGTGTGCGAGTAGTGCTCACTGGTGAGTGTGTGCGTGTACTCACTGTTGAGTGTGTGCGAGTAGTGCTCACTGTTGAGTGTGTGCGAGTGCTCACTGTTGAGTGTGTGCGTGTACTCACTGTTGAGTGTGTGCGAGTAGTGCTCACTGTTGAGTGTGTGCGTGTACTCACTGTTGAGTGTGTGCGTGTACTCACTGTTGAGTGTGTGCGTGTACTCACTGTTGAGTGTGTGCGAGTGCTCACTGTTGAGTGTGTGCAAGTAGTGCTCACTGTTGAGTGTGTGCGTGTACTCACTGTTGAGTGTGTGCGAGTAGTGCTCACTGTTGAGTGTGTGCGAGTAGTGCTCACTGTTGAGTGTGTGCGTGTACTCACTGTTGAGTGTGTGCGTGTACTCACTGTTGAGTGTGTGCGTGTACTCACTGTTGAGTGTGTGCGTGTACTCACTGTTGAGTGTGTGCGAGTGCTCACTGTTGAGTGTGTGCAAGTAGTGCTCACTGTTGAGTGTGTGCGTGTACTCACTGTTGAGTGTGTGCGAGTGCTCACTGTTGAGTGTGTGCAAGTAGTGCTCACTGTTGAGTGTGTGCGTGTACTCACTGTTGAGTGTGTGCGTGTACTCACTGTTGAGTGTGTGCAAGTAGTGCTCACTGTTGAGTGTGTGCGTGTACTCACTGTTGAGTGTGTGCGTGTACTCACTGTTGAGTGTGTGCAAGTAGTGCTCACTGTTGAGTGTGTGCGTGTACTCACTGTTGAGTGTGTGCGAGTGCTCACTGTTGAGTGTGTGCGAGTGCTCACTGTTGAGTGCCTGCTCTCTCCTCCTGCTGCTCCTCTCTCCTCCTGCTCCTCCTGCTCTCTCCTCCTGCTCCTCCTGCTGCTGCTCTCTCCTCCTACTCCTCCTCTCTCCTCCTGCTCCTCCTCCTCTCTCCTCCTCCTCTCTCATCCTGCTCCTCCTCTCTCCTCCTGCTCTCTCCTCCTGTTCTCTCCTCCTGCTCCTCTCTCCTCCTGCTCCTCCTACTCTCTCCTCCTCTCTCCTCCTGCTCTCTCCTCTCTCCTGCTCTCTCCTCCTGCTCTCTCCTCCTGCTGCTCCTACTCTCTCCTCCTGCTCTCTCCTCCTACTCTCTCCTCCTGCTCTCTCCTCCTACTCTCTCCTCCTGCTGCTCCTACTCTCTCCTCCTGCTGCTCCTACTCTCTCCTCCTGCTGCTCCTACTCTCTCCTCCTGCTGCTCCTACTCTCTCCTCCTGCTCTCTCCTCCTGCTGCTCCTACTCCCTCCTCCTACTCATCCTGCTCCCTCCTCCTGCTCTCTCCTCCTGCTCTCTCCTCCTGCTGCTCCTACTCTCTCCTCCTGCTCTCTCCTCCTGCTGCTCCTACTCTCTCCTCATACTCCTCCTGCTCCCTCCTCCTACTCATCCTGCTCCTCCTGCTCCCTCCTCCTACTCATCCCCCTGCTCCTGCTCTCTCCTCCTACTCATCCTCCTACTCTCTCCTCCTACTCATCCTCCTGCTCTCTCCTCCTGCTCCTCCTCTCTCCTCCTGCTCTCTCCTCCTGCTGCTCCTCCTCTCTCCTCCTGTTCTCTCCTCCTGCTCTCTCCTCCTGCTGCTCCTCTCTCCTCCTGCTCCTCCTGCTCTCTCCTCCTGCTCCTCCTCTCTCCTCCTGCTGCTGCTCTCTCCTCCTGCTCCTCCTACTCTCTCCTCCTGCTCCTCCTCTCTCCTCCTGCTCCTCTCTCCTCCTGCTCTCTGCTCCTGCTGCTCCTCTCTCCTCCTGCTCCTCCTACTCTCTCCTCCTGCTCTCTCCTCTCTCCTCCTCTCTCCTCCTCTCTCCTCCTCTCTCCTCCTCTCTCCTCCTGCTCCTCCTGCTCCTCCTGCTCTCTCCTCCTACTCTCTCCTCCTGCTCTCTCCTCCTGCTGCTCCTACTCTCTCCTCCTGCTCTCTCCTCCTACTCTCTCCTCCTGCTGCTCCTACTCTCTCCTCATCCTCCTCCTGCTCCCTCCTCCTACTCATCCTGCTCCTCCTGCTCCCTCCTCCTACTCATCCTGCTCCCTCCTCCTGCTCCCTCCTCCTGCTCCTACTGTCTCCTCCTGCTCTCTCCTCCTACTCTCTCCTCCTGCTGCTCCTACTCTCTCATACTCCTCCTGCTCCCTCCTCCTACTCATCCTGCTCCTCCTGCTCCCTCCTCCTACTCATCCCCCTGCTCCTGCTCTCTCCTCCTACTCTCTCCTCCTGCTCCTCCTCTCTCCTCCTGCTCTCTCCTCCTGCTCTCTCCTCCTCTCTCCTCCTACTCTCTCCTCCTGCTCTCTCCTCCTACTCTCTCCTCCTGCTCCTCCTCTCTCCTCCTGCTCTCTCCTCCTGCTCTCTCCTCCTGCTCTCTCCTCCTGCTGCTCCTACTCTCTCCTCCTGCTCTCTCCTCCTACTCTCTCCTCCTGCTGCTCCTACTCTCTCCTCATACTCCTCCTGCTCCCTCCTCCTACTCATCCTGCTCCTCCTGCTCCCTCCCTCCTACTCATCCTGCTCCTCCTGCTCCCTCCTCCTGCTGCTCCTACTCTCTCCTCCTGCTCTCTCCTCCTGCTGCTCCTACTCTCTCCTCATACTCCTCCTGCTCCCTCCTCCTACTCATCCTGCTCCCTCCTCCTACTCATCCCCCTGCTCCTGCTCTCTCCTCCTCCTCTCTCCTCCTGCTCTCTCCTCCTGCTCTCTCCTCCTACTCTCTCCTCCTGCTCTCTCCTCCTACTCTCTCCTCCTGCTCCTCCTCTCTCCTCCTGCTCTCTCCTCCTGCTGCTCCTACTCTCTCCTCCTGCTCTCTCCTCCTACTCTCTCCTCCTGCTGCTCCTACTCTCTCCTCATACTCCTCCTGCTCCCTCCTCCTACTCATCCTGCTCCTCCTGCTCCCTCCCTCCTACTCATCCTGCTCCTCCTGCTCCCTCCTCCTGCTGCTCCTACTTTCTCCTCCTGCTCTCTCCTCCTGCTGCTCCTACTCTCTCCTCATACTCCTCCTGCTCCCTCCTCCTACTCATCCTGCTCCCTCCTCCTACTCATCCCCCTGCTCCTGCTCTCTCCTCCTACTCATCCTCCTACTCTCTCCTCCTGCTCCCTCCTCCTACTCATCCTCCTACTCTCTCCTCCTGCTCCCTCCTCCTACTCATCCTCCTACTCTCTCCTCCTGCTCCTCCTGCTCTCTCCTCCTACTCATCCTCCTGCTCTCTCCTCCTACTCATCCTCCTGCTCTCTCCTCCTGCTCCTCCTGCTCTCTCCTCCTACTCATCCTCCTGCTCTCTCCTCCTGCTCCTCCTGCTCTCTCCTCCTACTCATCCTCCTGCTCTCTCCTCCTACTCATCCTCCTGCTCTCTCCTCCTGCTCCTCCTCACCTACGGCTACGAGATGATTAGCATCCTGTGAACCTTGCTCCGTATTTACGACACGTTCAGGCTCGAACTGAAAAGGGTGAACGGCAGACATTTCGCTCGCTAATTGAGGTAATAGTTTAACTTGATAACGTTAGTGTTTACACACCTTGTGTTTGTAGTGGCGCTGGGACCAGTCTACGTCACGGCCCAGAATGCAATGGGTAAAAACAACAATGGCGACTTACAGGTAAAAACTTTATTTTAAAATATCTCGCTACAACGAAAACATCGGGTGTGTTATTATATCACGTTTGTGGCGCAAATGGTATCGCTAACCCAATAAGACTAAGTTGTCAAACTAGCCGGAGATCCTTTTAAGTGTGTGTGTGTGTGTGTGTGTGTACTCACTGTTGTTGTTTGTTAATCATTTGTGTGTGTGTGTGTACTCGCTGTTGTTGTTTGTTTTAAGTGTGTAGGTGTGTGTGTACTCACTGTTGTTGTTTGTTAATCATTTGTGTGTGTGTGTACTCGCTGTTGTTGTTTGTTTTAAGTGTGTAGGTGTGTGTGTACTCACTGTTGTTGTTTGTTAATCATTTCTGTGTGTGTGTACTCGCTGTTGTTGTTTGTTAAGCGTGTGTGTGTGTCCTCGATGTTGTTGTTTGTTTTAAGTGTGTAGGTGTGTGTGTACTCACTGTTGTTGTTTGTTAATCATTTGTGTGTGTGTACTCGCTGTTGTTGTTAGTTAAGCGTGTAGGTGTGTGTACTCACTGTTGTTGTTTGTTAATCATTTGTGTGTGTGTGTACTCGCTGTTGTTGTTTGTTAAGCGTGTGTGCGTGTGTGTGTGTACTCACTGTTGTTGTTTGTTCAGCGTGTGTGCGTACTCACTGTTGTTGTTTGTTAAGCGTGTGTGCGTACTCACTGTTGTTGTTTGTTAAGCGTGTGTGTGTGTGTGTGTGTACTCACTGTTGTTGTTTGTTAAGCGTGTGTGTGTGTGAGTGTGTACTCACTGTTGTTGTTTGTTCAGCGTGTGTGCGTACTCACTGTTGTTGTTTGTTAAGCGTGTGTGCACTCGCTGTTGTTGTTTGTTAAGCGTGTGTGTGTGTGAGTGTGTACTCACTGTTGTTGTTTGTTCAGCGTGTGTGCGTACTCACTGTTGTTGTTTGTTAAGCGTGTGTGTGTGTGTGTGTGTACTCACTGTTGTTGTTTGTTAAGCGTGTGTGTGTGTGAGTGTGTACTCACTGTTGTTGTTTGTTCAGCGTGTGTGCGTACTCACTGTTGTTGTTTGTTAAGCGTGTGTGCACTCGCTGTTGTTGTTTGTTAAGCGTGTGTGTGTGTGAGTGTGTACTCACTGTTGTTGTTTGTTCAGCGTGTGTGCGTACTCACTGTTGTTGTTTGTTAAGCGTGTGTGTGTGTGTGTGTGTACTCACTGTTGTTGTTTGTTAAGCGTGTGTGTGTGTGAGTGTGTACTCACTGTTGTTGTTTGTTCAGCGTGTGTGCGTACTCACTGTTGTTGTTTGTTAAGCGTGTGTGCACTCGCTGTTGTTGTTTGTTAAGCGTGTGTGTGTGTGAGTGTGTACTCACTGTTGTTGTTTGTTCAGCGTGTGTGCGTACTCACTGTTGTTGTTTGTTAAGCGTGTGTGTGTGTGTGTGTGTACTCACTGTTGTTGTTTGTTAAGCGTGTGTGTGTGTGTGTGTGTACTCACTGTTGTTGTTTGTTAAGCGTGTGTGTGTGTGAGTGTGTACTCACTGTTGTTGTTTGTTCAGCGTGTGTGCGTACTCACTGTTGTTGTTTGCTAAGCGTGTGTGTGTCCACCCCACGTGTCTCTGAGAGTTGTGTGGTTTTCTCCAGCTCTTCTCTGTGTGCTTTCTGTAACGCCTCCATCACTGTCAACACACACACACACACACACACACACACACACACACACACGTGTGAACATCATTCACAGCACTGCCAATAGCCGCGTTTCCACTGTCACTTCCGGGGCTTGATCGGGGCTTACTCGGGGCCAACGGCCAGGATTTCTGGCCCGTCGAATACCTTGGGCCAAAGCGGGCCAGCTCGGGCTAGAGGAGTGGTTACGAACAGAGGCGGGGATTACCTGAGTCGAGAGACAGGAGCGCCGAATGATTCTGTCAGCATTAAAGACTTTTAAAATAATTTAACTCACTTTCATGTTTTAATGCCTTCTGTTTGTGATCCGATGTGGATTCTGATCACCGTATAAGGTAGAAATATTTATACGCGATGCAAAAGACTATGCGCGCTAACCATTACCATAGTAAACATAGTAAACGCTTGAAGATACGCATAGTAAAAAAACATGGTGAACGCTTGAAGAAGTCAGACCAATCATAAAGGCTATCACAATCATGTTTTTATTTTATCTGTCAGTAGCCTACATATACTAGCCTACATAGTAGTCTCTCTCTTTATACCGGACTATCTACTTTTTTTCGGGAGCTTCCTGTTTCTCTGACTGAAAATATATCTGTAGCTACTGGGAGTCGAGACTGTGCTAACGCTCCTCAGGTCGTATTTTTGGTGGCATATAACATTATTTGTAGAAATTATCATTCTTTCTAAATGTGATATATGTCCTGTAACTACCAATAAACAGAAACAGCCTCGACTGAATAATGTAAGCGTGTCCTCTTTCTTTTGTGAAATAGACCTAACGGTAATTATTATTTCTGTGTGACTAATGTGCAATTTTGACATAACTTAATTCATTATGATCAATGTATCACTTTTTATTGTAAACCTGTGGTAAAACATTGATGCTTGGGTTTTAAATTTTCAAGTAAACAACAAAAATGCCAGCAAACGGCCGCTTTTATCATGTTTGTTTTGCGATGCATGCTGTTTCCAGTGATTTCTTTCTGATTAGTTTTCTGATAAAACTTCCATTTGTTGGTGAAATGATGGGTTAGTGTGACGTTGTTCCAGAGAGGCGTGTTACGGGCGTGTTTTAGTGACGCGCTGTGGAGCTTCTGGCCCGACAGTGGAAACGCAGGCCCGGTGCTACTGGCCCGAGGCTATTAGCCCGGCACGGCCCGTTTAAAGCCCTGGCCTAGCACTGGCCGACCGTGGAAACGCGGCTAATGATGTCATCAAACAGAAAACAATGGAGAAATATAGAACTATTATTAACTTAAAATATGTTATCTATAAAAACAATATAGTTTAGGTTTATTGCAAAATATGCATATATTTACAAATATTTAAGCATTTAGGGAGGTAAGGAGACTGAAGTTATTCGCACAGCTTCATGGGAGTGGGCGGAGCTGTAAAAAAGCTATGTTTGTAGTTGCAGAGCCGCGGTTGGTCTCTATAGGGTCACATGTTAGTGGGAGTGGCCAGTACCTCTCACAGTGGTTGGTCTCTATAGGGTCACATGTTAGTGGGAGTGGCCAGTACCTCTCACAGCGGTTGGTCTCTATAGGGTCACATGTTAGTGGGAGTGGCCAGTACCTTTCGCAGTGGTTGGTCTCTATAGGGTCACATGTTAGTGGGAGTGGCCAGTCCCTCTCACAGCGGTTGGTCCCTATAGGGTCACATGTTAGTGGGAGTGGCCAGTACCTCTCGCAGCGGTTGGTCTCTATAGGGTCACATGTTAGTGGGAGTGGCCAGTCCCTCTCACAGCGGTTGGTCTCTATAGGGTCACATGTTAGTGGGAGTGGCCAGTACCTCTCGCAGCGGTTGGTCTCTATAGGGTCACATGTTAGTGGGAGTGGCCAGTACCTCTCACAGCGGTTGGTCTCTATAGGGTCACATGTTAGTGGGAGTGGCCAGTACCTCTCGCAGCGGTTGGTCTCTATAGGGTCACATGTTAGTGGGAGTGGCCAGTACCTCTCACAGTGGTTGGTCTCTATAGGGTCACATGTTAGTGGGAGTGGCCAGTACCTCTCGCAGCGGTTGGTCTCTATAGGGTCACATGTTAGTGGGAGTGGCCAGTACCTCTCGCAGCGGTTGGTCTCTATAGGGTCACATGTTAGTGGGAGTGGCCAGTACCTCTCGCAGCGGTTGGTCTCTATAGGGTCACATGTTAGTGGGAGTGGCCAGTACCTCTCACAGTGGTTGGTCTCTATAGGGTCACATGTTAGTGGGAGTGGCCAGTACCTCTCGCAGCGGTTGGTCTCTATAGGGTCACATGTTAGTGGGAGTGGCCAGTACCTCTCGCAGCGGTTGGTCTCTATAGGGTCACATGTTAGTGGGAGTGGCCAGTACCTCTCACAGTGGTTGGTCTCTATAGGGTCACATGTTAGTGGGAGTGGCCAGTACCTCTCGCAGCGGTTGGTCTCTATAGGGTCACATGTTAGTGGGAGTGGCCAGTACCTCTCGCAGTGGCGTCCATCTCCTCCTTCAGCAGCGAGTCTCTCTCTCTCTCCAGAGCGCTGATCTGCAGTGTGTGCTGTCGCTCCAGCTGCTCTAGAGCCTCCCTGTGCACACGCTCCATCTGCTGCAGACTGTCCCCGCAGCGAGACTCCGCCCCACAGCACGCTGACCCCGCCCGCCCCGACCCAAGCCCCGCCCCCAGCAGCCTCAGTGACGCCACCTGCAGGACAGAGAGAGACACGCGGAGGTAAAGCCTTCTGCAGGGGCGCAGCTGTACTGGACAGGTAACACGCTCATGCACACACACACACACACACACACACACACACAGAGAGAGCAGAACAAATGACTGCCAATAAAGCTCCATAAGGTCTTTATGGAGCTCATTTGTCCATTTGATCGCTAAATTAACCCTCATAACGCATAAAAAAAACATGAAGATGTTTTAGGGGTCAATTTTGACCCGGTATCATGTGTTTGATATCATGTGTATATCTGGGCCAAAATTGAATTGAAAATTGAAAACCTTCAATTAGACTTTTTTTTTATACAGTTAAATCTCTTAAAAAACGTCTAATAAATGATATGTTCTTTGATAGTTTTGACACATTTTCAAAGCTTGGCCCCCATACTAAAAAAACTATTTAAAAAAAAACAAAAATGTTTTTTTCAAGAAATCAAAAGCTGAATGCGTTATAAGGGCTCATGAGTCTCTCTGTGTTCTATTCAGTTCTCATAAAGTCATTCATGAGAGCAGATAGACAGTATCCACGCACTACCTCCCTCTCCAGAGCCTGATTGGCTGATGAGCCCATCGGTGGGAGTGACCTCATCTCCTTGAGTGGCAGCCGCTCAAACTCCGCCCACTTCTTCTCGATCTCCTCCTCTATTCGCCTCTGTTCCGACAGGCCCGCCCCCTTCCTCGACAGCACCGCCTCCCACTGGTTGTGGGCGTCGTCACGCCGACGCTCCTCCTGCCATTGGCTGTGCTCCTTCACCTGCCCCTCCCCAGACTCTCTCTGATTGGCGGAGGCAGGAGTTGGAGGCGTGGCTACGGGCGATAGCTCCACATAGTCGAACTTGCTGTGGGCGGGGTTTGGGGTGATGGAGGAGGCCTCTGATTGGCTGCGCAGTCGGTGACGAGCGTTCTCTTTATCACTGCTGAGGATCGGCAGCCTGAGGGAGGAAACACACATCAGTGCGTCAGTGTGTGTGTGTGTGTGTGTGTGTGTGTGTGTGAGAGAGAGAGAATGAGTGAGTGAGTGAGTGTGTGAGAGTGAGTGAGTTTGTGTGTGTGTGTAATAGGGGTGTAACGATTCATTCGTTTTCTCGATGCATCGATTACAAATCCTGACGATGCATATGCATCGATCTTGAAACATGTATTTCGAATCGTGAATCGTTTATTTCGGTCAATATTCGATTTAAAATGCTAAGAATCGAATAATTTGCGATTCTATATCGATTCAGTGCTTTAAAACATATAAACATTAATTAAATGACTACATGCGCGAATTAATGAGGCGTTGTGCGGCGTCATTTCGCGTCCTCACAGCTCTCACATACTCGCTGCACTCTTACCATCTTTCACTGGATTTCGCTCGCGCTCGGTCCCATATAGCTCTCATCTACAGATTTTTGAGCAGTCCGTGTTTGAGCTCTCCTCAGGACAGCCATTGGTGTTCACATGAGCAGATGACAGCTCTCTATCGAGAAAGCAAGCCATTGATAAAGCTGCCATATCATTGCGCGGTCACTGCTATGAAACAACGCGTTCGTTGCGTCGAAACGTCACCGTTATTTTCTTTAAGTTAAGATACTGAAGTTTTACGGAAATGGGTCATGCCCGTCCTGAGCAGTTAAAGTAAAACCCCACTTATTCAAGGGTGCGCATTTATTACATGGAAAGAGAAAACGTATAATAGGTGTCTAAAATGCACACGCTTCCGATTAATCATGAATGATGAATGAAATGTAACTTAATGTCGTTAAACTGAACTGATGAAATAACTATAACATTAATTACACTGAAATAAGAGCGCGTGGTTTATCCATCAATCAGATGCGCATTAAAGTTCCATTCGTAATCGTTAATATAGCACAAGTAGCCTAGACAGCCGGCGCGTTTTCTTTCAGAATCACAAGGAAAATGTTCAATCGGATAAAGAGAACAGTAGCTATTCCATGAGGAAACGTTAGTTAAGGTTTAGTTGGGAAAGTTCATGGTATTTTTGTCTCACAATGGAGGATGTTTAATGTACCAGGAACACTTTAAGGTTGTGTATCCATTCCTACAAAATACTTAAAGTAACTATACTTTTAAAGCCTTTTTAAATCTTGGTTTACATTTTTACAAATGCTAATTTATAGGCTTTGGAAATATTTTTTTATAATAATAGATTCATTAAAAATTAACATGAACTAACATTAACAATAGACAAAATGTGTTTTTTTTTTTTGTTTTTTTTGTTCCCACTCTCTGACCCCCGAAGGCAGCTGTATAATTCACGGTCAACGTGATTTTGCCAAGTTAGACATGGTCCTGGATCAACATATTTTGTTTATCCTGGATCAACATTCCTGTCCCAAAATGTAGTCCTTACCCAATCCCTACCCCTAAACCTAACCCTACCCATAACTTTTCCCTAAAATCAGAGGGTAATGAAAGGTGAATGACACTGATGTGTAAGTACTTCACCCTGGTTCTAAACCTAAACTTGACATAAACTGTAAACTTGTCCCTCAAATCTGATTGGTTGATTGGAAAGTTGATCCAGGATCAACAACGATGTTGATCCAGGAACATGTGGTACTTGGTGAAATCACGTTCACCATAATTCACACCCTGACTAAGACCCATTGGGGGAAGCATTTAAATAATCCTACGCATATACAAAATTAAGAATCGAATCGAATTAATCGAATCGCATCGAATTTTAATGTGAATCGCATTGAATCGAATCTTTCTGAATTTGCAAAAATCGTTCTTGAATCGAAAACCTATGAATCGTGAATCGAATCGATTCGCTGCCTACCCAAGATTCACAGCCCTAGTGTGTAAGTGTGAGTGAGTGAGTGTGTTTGTATGGCTGACTGTGTATGTATGTATGTGCGTGTGTAGCACTGACTGTGTGTGTGTGTGTGTAGCACTGACTGTGTGAGGTCTGGAGAGCTGCTGGGTTGAACGTTCTTCCTCAGAACCTCGATCCAGTTCCTCCGTATCCCAGCAGTCATAGCTGAGAGTGTGAAGGCGGCGTCTCTGGTCTGAGCAGCAGCAGAGAGAGTCACAGATCGTGAGGATCAGAGGAACAGGAATGCAGCAGGTCCCGACAGGATCACACACACACACACACACACACTCAACTGACCTGGATCTGGAAGCCGTAGTTCTTCTCGACGTCGAACTCCGACACCTTCACGCACGACTTCAGGTCGATCTCTCCATCCACCTCGTCTCTCTGAGCAGACACCACACATCCTTCAGGACACCGGCTACACTATCATTACAAATCTGACATTCACTGCGTTAAAGTGCCGGAAATACACAGCAGAAGATTCTGTTTCAAATCAATGCTGTTCTCTTTCTGCTCAAAGAATCCTGAAAAATTAAATGTATGACAGTTCAAACATGCGAGTGTGTGTCGTGTTCATACGTGTTAGCGTGTGTCGTGTTCATATGTGTTAGCGTGTGTTGTGTTCAAACATGCGAGTGTGTGTCGTGTTCATACGTGTTAGCGTGTGTCGTGTTCATACGTGTTTGCGTGTTCATACATGTTTGCGTGTGTTGTGTTCATACGTGTTTGCGTGTTCATACATGTTTGCGTGTGTTGTGTTCATATGTGTTAGCGTGTGTCGTGTTCATACGTGTTAGCGTGTGTCGTGTTCATACGTGTTAGCGTGTCGTGTTCATAAGTGTTAGCGTGTCGAGCTCATATGCGTGTCGTGTTCATACGTGTGTCGTGTTCATACATGTTAGCGTGTGACGTGTTCATTCTTGTTCGAGTGTGTCGTGTTCGCGTGTGTCGTGTTCATTCTTGTTCGTAGTTATCGAGTAGTCGAGTAGTAATCAGTCAAATTAATTTTTACTTGGTTAATGTCACGTTTCCCATTCCATGATTAGTAAAATAATCGCAATGTATTCTCTGTAAAATTGCGTAATCCGCAGGGTGATGGACACGGAGATGGGTAAAAAGGTTGGTGGCTACACATTCTGCAGCGCCACGTCGCGTGTAGGACAACTCGAGGTATCGCACATCGGACGCGCACTTTCTCAGTTTATGGCCAGCAGTATTCTTATGTTTAAGGAGATTATGAAATTAAGATAATGTCTGTACTATGTTATGATTGCACTGTACAATTAAATACAATAGTTGCCGAGTCTGTGATCTGAACACTTTACCTCAGAGCATCCATTAACTGAATGAATTGAGAATATCACCTGAAAATCCGATATCATCAGCAATTTTCTCCTCAGAGTAGCTGAGCGGCCCGGGCTCCGTCTTCTTGTTTGATAGGTGTCAGCGGGTGCAATACAGCACCTGAGAGCTCAACCAGGTACTCTCGCGCTGGAGTATTTACGTGTTATCATAACAGTCCTATTCATTTTAAACATTGTGGTTATTGCCAATACCGGTATATTGCCACACTCTAAATTAACACGATGTCGATATTTCATGCTTTGAATATCACGATTATCGTCAACACCGGTATATTGCGACACCCCTAGTTCACATGTGTCCTGTTCACACGTGTTCGTGTGTGTCTTGTTCACACGTGTTAGTGTGTGTCTTGTTCATACGTGTTAGTGTGTGTCTTGTTCACACGTGTTCGCGTGTGTCTTGTTCATACGTGTTAGTTTGTGTCTTGTTCATACGTGTTCGCGTGTGTCTTGTTCACACGTGTTAGTGTGTGTCTTGTTCATACGTGTTCGCGTGTGTCTTGTTCACACGTGTTAGTGTGTGTCTTGTTCATACGTGTTAGTGTGTGTCTTGTTCATACGTGTTCGCGTGTGTCTTGTTCATACGTGTTCGCGTGTGTCTTGTTCACACGTGTTAGTGTGTGTCTTGTTCATACGTGTTAGTGTGTGTCTTGTTCATACGTGTTAGTGTGTGTCTTGTTCATACGTGTTCGCGTGTGTCTTGTTCATACGTGTTCGCGTGTGTCTTGTTCACACGTGTTCGCGTGTGTCTTGTTCATACGTGTTCGCGTGTGTCTTGTTCATACGTGTTAGTGTGTGTCTTGTTCATACGTGTTAGTGTGTGTCTTGTTCATACGTGTTCGCGTGTGTCTTGTTCATACGTGTTCGCGTGTGTCTTGTTCACACGTGTTAGTGTGTGTCTTGTTCATACGTGTTCGCGTGTGTCTTGTTCATACGTGTTCGCGTGTGTCTTGTTCATACGTGTTCGCGTGTGTCTTGTTCATACGTGTTAGTGTGTGTCTTGTTCATACGTGTTCGCGTGTGTCTTGTTCATACGTGTTCGCGTGTGTCTTGTTCACACGTGTTAGTGTGTGTCTTGTTCATACGTGTTAGTGTGTGTCTTGTTCATACGTGTTCGCGTGTGTCTTGTTCATACGTGTTCGCGTGTGTCTTGTTCATACGTGTTCGCGTGTGTCTTGTTCACACGTGTTAGTGTGTGTCTTGTTCATACGTGTTAGTGTGTGTCTTGTTCATACGTGTTCGCGTGTGTCTTGTTCATACGTGTTCGCGTATGTCTTGTTCATACGTGTTCGCGTGTGTCTTGTTCACACGTGTTAGTGTGTGTCTTGTTCATACGTGTTAGTGTGTGTCTTGTTCATACGTGTTAGTGTGTGTCTTGTTCATACGTGTTCGCGTGTGTCTTGTTCATACGTGTTCGCGTGTGTCTTGTTCACACGTGTTCGCGTGTGTCTTGTTCATACGTGTTCGCGTGTGTCTTGTTCACACGTGTTAGTGTGTGTCTTGTTCATACGTGTTAGTGTGTGTCTTGTTCATACGTGTTCGCGTGTGTCTTGTTCATACGTGTTCGCGTGTGTCTTGTTCATACGTGTTCGCGTGTGTCTTGTTCACACGTGTTAGTGTGTGTCTTGTTCATACGTGTTAGTGTGTGTCTTGTTCATACGTGTTCGCGTGTGTCTTGTTCATACGTGTTCGCGTGTGTCTTGTTCATACGTGTTCGCGTGTGTCTTGTTCACACGTGTTAGTGTGTGTCTTGTTCATACGTGTTAGTGTGTGTCTTGTTCATACGTGTTAGTGTGTTTCTTGTTCACACGTGTTCGCGTGTGTCTTGTTCATACGTGTTCGCGTGTGTCTTGTTCACACATGTTCGCGTGTGTCTTGTTCATACGTGTTAGTGTGTGTCTTGTTCATACGTGTTAGTGTGTGTCTTGTTCATACGTGTTCGCGTGTGTCTTGTTCATACGTGTTCGCGTGTGTCTTGTTCACACGTGTTAGTGTGTGTCTTGTTCATACGTGTTCGCGTGTGTCTTGTTCATACGTGTTCGCGTGTGTCTTGTTCATACGTGTTCGCGTGTGTCTTGTTCATACGTGTTAGTGTGTGTCTTGTTCATACGTGTTCGCGTGTGTCTTGTTCATACGTGTTCGCGTGTGTCTTGTTCACACGTGTTAGTGTGTGTCTTGTTCATACGTGTTAGTGTGTGTCTTGTTCATACGTGTTCGCGTGTGTCTTGTTCATACGTGTTCGCGTGTGTCTTGTTCATACGTGTTCGCGTGTGTCTTGTTCACACGTGTTAGTGTGTGTCTTGTTCATACGTGTTAGTGTGTGTCTTGTTCATACGTGTTCGCGTGTGTCTTGTTCATACGTGTTCGCGTATGTCTTGTTCATACGTGTTCGCGTGTGTCTTGTTCACACGTGTTAGTGTGTGTCTTGTTCATACGTGTTAGTGTGTGTCTTGTTCATACGTGTTAGTGTGTTTCTTGTTCACACGTGTTCGCGTGTGTCTTGTTCATACGTGTTCGCGTGTGTCTTGTTCATACGTGTTCGCGTGTGTCTTGTTCATACGTGTTCGCGTGTGTCTTGTTCACACGTGTTCGCGTGTGTCTTGTTCATACGTGTTCGCATGTGTCGTGTTCATACGTGTTCGCTTGTGTCTTGTTCATACGTGTTCGCGTGTGTCTTGTTCATACGTGTTCGCGTGTGTCGTGTTCATACGTGTTCGCGTGTGTCTTGTTCACACGTGTTCGCGTGTGATTCTCACCTCCTCCGCCGCAGAGTCTCTGTAATACTTCAGTCCAGCGTCCGTCAGCACAAACCAGTGTTTCCTCCACTGAACACATACACACACACACGGTCAGTCATGATGAACACACTTCAAACACATCACGATAACAGACACAGACAGACGTGTCTCACCTCTCCACTCTCGTCCAGTTTAGACATCCATCCCTTCTTAAAGTTCAGCAGGTCAGGCTACAGACAGACAGAGGTTTATCAGGAGTGTCAATGCATCATCCTTAGCGCACACACACACACACACTCATCTGCGTGTAAGTGTGTGAGGAACAAACACAACAGCCCAGGAAACAACAGACACTGATGGTGAAACTGATGTTCAATTATCACTAAATTTAGTTTCCAAAGAATTAAAAAAAAAGCCTAATGCAACAAGCAAAATCCATCACTTATTTCCACCAAAATATGAATGAATAGGCTATATGTCACTAACTCTTATCAGTTCTTCTGTAGTTTAGTAATAATGACGAACAAACTTTAATAAACGCTCTTACACTCAATGAGTGTCTGTGATTCATACAATGATGATTCAGTAACTTCTAGAACGATTCACGAAAACTCGGACAGAATCCAGTCATTATGATGAGATTTACTGTGTGACAGAAATATACTATTGGAAAGTACACTGTACCTTTCAAAGTATTAATATAATAATAACAAACGTATTAAAACTTAATTTTTATTTACATTTAGTTGTAGTATTTTGTTTGCCAAAACAATAAAAGGAATTGTTTGATTTTCATTTGATTACATTTTAAAATGTTTAATATTTAGCCTAGTTGTTAATGCTTCATGCCTTATTTTGATTACCACCGTTTTTGACACAGAAAGACAAATGAACACATAAATGAACATTAGAAAAACTAATCTGATCAAATATTCTGGAGGTTACACAATGACCACATGCCTTATAAAGCACACACACACACACACACACACACACACTGGTGATGGTGACAGCTGAACTAAACTCTGATCAGGATTATCAAAGCAGTTCGTGTTTATTTACATGAACTATAAACCAGCAGAAACCAGCTTCAGTAATGCGCATGCGCTGTGTGCGCGGGTGTGTCGCGCGCGCACAAACACACACACATAAAAAAAAACAAGTTGTGTTTGCTCACGTACCGTGCAAACACAACACACACTGCACGCCAACACACACTAACTGGAGTTTGAATGGACTTGTACGACACAGAATTAAACTGCCGTCGTGTTTACACTGAGAGCGACGGATATTAAAGTGAAACTCACCGTCATGATGTTCAAATCCAGCCGCAGCACAAACACAAACGCAGATTAAACACGCCGCATCTGAGAAGCTTTCCCGCTGTCAAGTTTTACTAAAGCTGAAGATGATCATATTTAAAAATACTTTTACTGATTGAATCGATAGATCGCAGCGTAAGTTTGACGGAACTCGCGCTGCTGTTGGTGTTGCCGGGGCGGATCCCGATTACAGTTCAGCGGAAGCGAGCGGCCAATCAGAACCGCCCAGCGAAGCACAACATCCAATCAGAACCGCCCGACGCAAGTGAGCGGCCAATCATAACAGCCCAGCGCAGTACAACAACCAATCAGCAGCGCACAAACAATACTCTTACAGTTAAACCTGCTATGGTGGTTTGTTTAACACATTATGGGGAGAACTCAATAATCGAGCCTCCACTCCAACATAACTAAAATTGTATAAAGTTAAAAATAAGACAAATAAGCAAAAACAAAAAAGATCAAGATTAAAAGATGACATATTAAAGTGAAGTACATCCAAAAATGACTCACTAATCACTTACTCGCCCTCATGTTGTTCCAAACCCGAATGACACACAGTAGATGTTGATTTAATCAGTTCTGTTCAAAGATGCAATGAAAGTGAATGGTGACTGAGACTGTCATTCAGCCTAACATCTCCTTATGTGTTACAGAGAAGAAGAAAGTAAAACGGGTTTGGAACAACAATGGTGTGTAAATGATGACAGGGTTTTTATTTATATGTGTGAATGGTCCCTGTTAGTGTAGTGTGGTGGTAGTGAGTGACGTGCCTGTTGCTGCATTGGTTCTTCATCAGTCTGATCCACGCTGCAGGAGAAATACACTGAGGGTCTGTGTGCTTTCTGCAGAACAAACACACACTGGTGTAAGCGTTGAAGGACCTCGGGTGTTTCTACAGAGATGTGACTGTACCTGCTTCTGTCCGGATGATCTGGACGGCTGCTCCTCGACCGGACTGCTCGCTCTCTGTCAAACACACACAAAATACATGAGACACACAGGTTCATGATCATGGACCTGGGCAGACGTGTGTGCAAACAGTGTTTGTGTGTGTGTGTGTGTGTGTGTGTGTGTGTTTGGTTTCTGATGTCTTTCAGGATAAGATACTCATGCTGGCTGGGTTTAACCGTTGGAAAGTACAAGGTTGAGTGGTGTGTGGTTTTCTCATACACTGCAGACAGGATCGCTGTAATATTTTTAACGCCATTGAGGACTGCGGCATATACGTATGACTTCTAACTGATCTTAGGGTTAGGGTTAAGCCTGTAACATCAAGAACGATAACAACAATGCCAACTTTTATAATAAAAATAGCGAAAACTATAATGATATACTAACTGTAATAATAACTATAACACTAACTATAATGATAAATATAAACACTGAACAAAAACTTTTGTTTTTTACCCCATTTTTCATGAGCTGAACTCAAAGATCTAAGACTTTTTCTATGTACACAAAAGGCCTATTTCTCTCAAATATTGTTCACAAATCTGTCTAAATCTGTGTTAGCGAGCACTTCTCCTTTGCCGAGATCATCCATCACCTCACAGGTGTGGCACATCAAGATGCTGATTAGACAGCAGGATTATTGCACAGGTGTGCCTTAGGGCTGCCCACAATAAAAGGCCACTCTAAAATGTGCAGTTTTACTCTATTGGGATAATTAACTATAACTGTAATGATAACTATAAAGATAACTGTAACAATAACTATACAGATAAGTAACGATAACTGTAATAATTATAACAATAACTGTAATTATAACGATAACAATAAATATAATGATGACATTTCCAATAACTATAATGATAACTATGACAATAACTACAATGATAACAATAATACTAACTATAACGATAATGATAACTAACTAACGATATCTGTAACAATAATTATAATCAAAACCATTACAATAACTATATTAGCGTACACACCAGCGGACGGTAACATTCTGTTCATGATAAGAGCTGCAGTTTTGTCGTCTGGCGCTTTAAAAGCTCAAGCTCTTTAAAGCAGGATGGATTCTGATTGGCTGTTAGTGTTTTTATTGTTCATCACGAAAGCGATTCCAATGAAATTGTTCCACTGTGACATTAACATTATAGCTGTGGTTTAGACTTCACTGTTTTCGTAGAGATAGAACAATTATTAAAACTTTATGGTTATGGTTCCAGGTGTGAACGGGCATTTAGAAACAGGTATCACAGGCCTGTGATACTCAGTATTGTTCTGTGAATGTAAGAGGGTGTGTTTTACCTGTGTGTGCAGGGAGCTGGAGGAGTGAGCCCTTGATAGTGTACCACTGTCTCTTTCATCCTCTAGCTCGTCCCAATCCCAGTGAGGAGATTTGCTCTGGGAGTGACTGGAAACACACAAACACAGATTCAGCTAACCCGGGTCACTAGCTCATCACTACCATGATTCTGAAGATATGACTAAAGTCTTGTGAAATCAGATTCACAATATTCTACACATACGCTAGCGTTTATACTAGTGGTCGACTGATATATCGGACGATATTTGGCATTTTTTAAATATCAGCATCAGCCGGTAAGTTTTTCTGTTTGCCCAATGTGTTGGAAGCGGGACTTATATTTTGGCCTTTCATTTTTAAATGATTTATTTCTAATTTATTAAATATTAATTAATTATATACTATATATATATATATATATATATATATATATATATATATATACATACTTTATATTTATTTGAATGAATATTTTAATAAATTCTAAATAAATCATTTAAAAATAAAAGAGGCCATATATATAAACAGTATGTATTGTGAAAAGCGCTATACAAATAAATTTGAATTGAATTGAATATATATATATATATCAGCTTGATATCGGCGACCTTGCTTTCTAAGATATTAGCATCGGCCATCAAAAAAACTACATCGGTCAACCATTACCTTACTCATAAGTTTATTTCATATTTGGTCCAATTTGATAACTGCCCTTAAGCTCTCACTGCTGCGTTATGAATTACTTACAGTGTAATCCTGAATTTCTGATAACATTTCTAAACACGCCCTGGCTTTGCTACTCTTTTTTTTACATTGTGTTACTTTGAGAAGAAAATTTTCTGTGCACCTGGCCGGTTTGTAGCGGGAAAGTTCTCGTTTCTGACGGCTCTCGACCCCCCCCAGCTGGTTCGGACCCTCCCTCTGGAAGACCGTTTTGACCGTGGGAATGTCAGCCATCATGGTATATTCTTCCCGGTTGAGACCCGATGACCCGGCGGATAGATGGCTTGACTCCGAGTCCATGGAGCTCTGGGAAGAGGTGTGTCTTTGGACCGGAGGGGAGGGGCTTCTGTGGCGGCTCGGCGCTCGGCGGTTGTTAGGCGTGGAGCTTTGCACCTCTTGGCTTTTCCTCATGCTACTCTTCCTGCTTGCGTCTTGTGGTGGTTCCCAAGCAGCAGGGACAGCTTTTGGAAAGGAGCTGATATGTTTCTTCTCAGTGCTGTGTCGTGATGGGGAGGAGTTACGCGAGACTGATTGGCTGTTGAGGGAGTGGGTGGAGCCTCTCCAGCGGCCTGATGAAGGGGTTGAATCATGCTGTGATTGGTTACTTGAGGAGTTTCTTACATGAGAGGTGGAGCCAGTTCTGTCACTCACAGTGTTCCTGAGAGGGATGTGGTCTGCAATGTCACGCCTCAGTGTAGACATACATGTAGACATCTCTGACTTACGGGGAAGAGATTGGCTTGGGGTGTCATTGGCCCGCCTTAAGGGGGAGGGACTGCGGCTCTTGGGGACACGGTTTAATGAGGACTGGCTCGTTTCGGACTTACGAAGCGGTGATGAGCCAAGGTTTCGGTGTGGACCTCTACTTGGGGAAGAGTGTCGGCTGTCTCGGTTGTAGCTGTGAAGGGAGCTATTTACTTCTGGTGTCTTCATTGTGGTTTGGCTTTGCGTTTCATAACTTTTCCTGGATGGGGAGGGGCTGTTTCTGTCATGACTCCGCCCATTAGACACAGATCTTCTGTCTGATTGGCTGGGTGTTCCGTAGCCATTCCTGACCGGAGACGCACTGCGTCGACCCTCTCGAATCTGACTTGATGAGCCATTTGTCTTCGGCCTCCCCATCGGGGACTGGCTTCTTGAATCATAGCGGCCCTTTGAGGAAGGGGAGGAACTCCGTCTGTCATGACCACGCTCGTACGAGGTGTTTTTCGTCTCAGTTTTCTTGAGAGCAGGACCTTCATAACTCCGTCTGGAGGGGGACTGGCTTCTTGAATCATATCGACCTATTGAGATGGAGGAACTCTGTCTGTCATGGCCACGCTCGTACAAAGGGCTTTTCGTTTCAGTTTTCTTGACAGCAGGACTTTCATAACTCCGTCTGGAGGGGGACTGGCTTCTTGAATCATAGCGGCTCACTGAGGGGGAGGAACTCTGTCTTTCATGACCACGTTCGTATGAAGGGTTTTTCTTTTCGGTTTGCCTAAGAGCAGGACTTTCATAACTCCGTTTGGAGGGGGACTGGCTTCTTGAATCATAGCGGTTCACTGAGGGGGAGGAACTCTGTCTATCATTACTGCGTTCATATGTAAGGCTTTTCGTCTCAGTTTTCCTAAGAGCAGGACCTTCATAACTCCGTCTGGAAGGGGACTGGCTTCTTGAATCAAATCGGTTCACTGAGGGGGAGGAACTCTGTCTGTCATGACCACGTTCATATGTAGGGCTTTTTGTTTCAGTTTTCCTAAGAGCAGGACCTTCATAACTCCGTCTGGAAGGGGACAAGCTTCCAAGGTTTTCTCTAGACCCAACGAAGGAGCTGTTGGTATTGGGTTTCTGTAAAGAGCCTTTCAGATCCACATAAGACTTACTGACAGTACTGACGGTGCCTACGGTGCTCGCAAATGATCTGAGGTTTTTCTGCACACCTCCAGAATAACTATTCCGTGCCGGACTGACCGATGCCCGATTTTGTCCGAGTGAAACACCGCAAGGCCGAAAGCCGACCGTGTTGAGAGAGGAGCTGGACTCGGCCCGTCTGAATGGGGAGGTACTACGGGAGGGAGAGGAGGAACGTGAGAGGCCGGAACCTCCATGGGAAGAGTTGAGCGTTCCCGGCTGCCGCAAGGGAGAGGTGTGGGGATTTCGTCCACCTCTTCGGCCGGAGGAACCGATCGATTCAGCTTGTTTGAACGGGGTGGGACTCAGCGCTCGGGGACCGGCGAGGGCCTCGACCTCCACGCTGAGATCCAGTGGGTCTGGAGGATACTGCGCAGGATAGTCTTCTGCGAGCTGCTCGGGATTCTGAAACTCTGAGGTTCTCCTTTCCGAGGGGACGCCTAGATCCGGGTTACGAAAAGGAATGACGGCTTTGGGTTCTGGGCTTTTGTTGCTAGGCAAGGGATGCCCTCTCTCATAATGCCGATAAGGAGCAGGGGGACTCTGATCACGGAGAGCTCTGCTCCCGGCAGCCCTTCCCAGAGAGAAATATCCACTCTCCCGATCCCTTCCTTCCTTCACGCTGCCTGCAGACAGAGAGACAAGATCGTGACCTGTGTTAATATGTGAACTGATACCCTGCAATCATGCACCATGACGCAGCACTCAGGAAAAGCCCGTGCAACTCGACTCCATCTGACACCTCAAACTGCCACTCTGACTATCCCAACAACACCACAAGCTGCTCGGATGGTAACTGGATATTGGTGTTTTCCTCACCGTGAGAAAAACCGATCTGGCCAAAGCCATCCCGGCGACTCGGAGAAACCTCTGTCCAGGAACGGGGGCTCGTCCGGTGCGGCGGCGGATCCAAGCGGGTCATTCTACGGTAAGATGAAGGATGATGAAGGAGGCTGGAGTATTCCTCAGGACCGGCAGAGATGCTGTACACAGAATCGTCACCCTGACTGGGATTAAAGTTGCATACGGAAAGAATGATGCCAGAACTCAACACACTCACAACCTTTTTATCCCCAAAACACATTCTTGGAGCAAAGTATGCAATGCAAAGTTTTAAAAAACTTCTTATAATACAAGATAAATATCATAACAACAGCGTAGACTCAATTTCCAGACTGAGTAACATGCAAGGGCTCCTTAGCAGGCTTACCTGTCCGAGCTTTGGTCGTCGTCTCCGTCACACAGATACAGGTCACAGTCGGGACTCAAGATGCAGAGGGAGCTCTCCTCAAAGCCCCGCCCCCCTCTGCTGACATCACAGTAGCTGCTGACCACTGACAGCACATCTGAGTCCTCCTGATTGGTGGACGGAACACACACAACCAATCAGAGAGCATTACGGATTAAACCATCTGTGTAACCCATGATGTTCTGAAGGAACTGTAAGGCATCAGAAGATAATGATGCTGTGAATCCAGCTTATTCTAAACCAAGGTTTCAGCATTAGTAATGTTAGCGGTAATAGACATGTTTTGCTTCAAATAATATAAGACTAGATCTTGTTAACTGGAGATTTCTGAGGAAATTAAGCAACTAAAATAGCACTTCACATGCAGTATCACACACACACACACACACACTGTACGGGTTTAGGGTTTCACGGCTGTAACTCTGTCTGGTTTGTGGCTTTTCTTCTCATCATTATTTCAGATGAGTGAATAATCAGCAGCTGAAATATCAGTATTCGTCAAATACGGATGAACACTTCTGAGATGATAAACATGATTACGTGATAACTCTTTTCTGTCAGGTAATATAACAGCTCAAGTGGATCAAAGAGTGAATCACGTGTTCACTGGTAATGTTAGATCAGTCATCATCACTGTTAGAGATAGTCCTAACTCTTAAATAACTCCAGACATGGATGATTCCTCAAATCAGGTGTGTTGTTGAGGACAGTGATGTTACTTTACTGAGGGATCAGACAGACCATTTTACCTGCTGGACCGCAAAACAGGTGAAAATATCCAACAGACGCACATTGAAGGAAGAACCTGAGCCACATCTACAGACCAGAAGAGGACATTCTCATGCCATGCAGGAAGAAAACACCTAGTAACCACACTGAACACTGGTAAAAATTATCTGTTGGATTTACTATACTAAATATATATGCACCATTTTTGCATCACACGTTTTAAGTAAACCCAAATTGGAATAATTTTTCTTAAAATTAACAAGAAAACCTATGTGTACTTATATTTGAGTTTATTCAACATTCTTTACTTAAAAATACATGTAACGCGATAGACGTGTTACCTTAACATTACTTAGTAGATTATATTGCATTACATATATTTTTAATTAAAGAATGTTGAGTGAATTCAAATATTTAAGTACACATAGGTTTTCTTGTTAATTTAAAGTGCAATTATTCCAATTTAATTTACTTAATTTAAGTGTGATGCAAAAATGGTGCATAACCACCCAATAATATATTTCTGTCAGTGTGTTACGGCAGTGTTCAGCTGTCGAAGTCTCTCTGTGAATGTATTGTGTTACTCTGATGCCGCAAAGAGGCGAAAGCGATCCGCCTTCATTCATTAATAATGAGAAGGTGCGCGTGCACGTCATCCACTCTCCTGTATTACTTGAATGAATTACTCTAATTTATTACTGCATCTGACATTATTATAGAATCCGAAACACACACTGCAGAGTTCCGCTTTTGTGCAGTAAACTTGACTAATTCGCTACTACTTACTGATGCAGTCTGTGTGTGTGTGTCACTGTCTGTGTGTGTCGCTATCTCTGTGTGTGTGTCGCTATCTGTGCGCCTCACCTTGGCGCTGGTGTCTTTCTCGTCAGAAGCGCGTGGCCCGGGCGCGTGCTCGCCGCCGCTGCAGGTGTTGTGCAGGTGTTCCTGTCGCAAGCACTCTTGGCAGCGGGTGGAGTCGAAGATGTTGGGCTGGAACTTCGGGCACACGGGCTCATCAGCGGCAGCCAGGGGCATCATGGGTAATCTTTAATCGCCTTCACACACATGCAGGTTCAAACATGCACAAAACAGCAGAAAACAAGCGCACGAAGAGACAGACCGTGAGAGGGAACGTGTGTTACCTGAGCAGCAGATGAGGGTCGATTGAGTTTGAGATGAACACTAAACTCACTCTCTCTCTCACTCACACACACACACTCGTGCCATTGGCTCGCTCAACAATAGCAGACAGTGATGCTGCACGTGTGTGTCCATCTGTTGTGTGTATTAAATATCAGAGACGTGCAGCACCTGCTCCACAACATTAACATCACACACACACACACACACACACACACACACTCTCTCTCTAACCCTACCCCTAAACCTACACATCACAAAAAACTTTTTGCAGTTTTACATAAAATAAAATAAAACTCATTCTGTATGATTTATAAGCTTGTTTCCTCACTTTAGGTCCACAGTGACATGAGTCACCCACCAGGATAGAAAAACATGTACACACACACACTCCTTCACCTGAACACACACTGCTCATTTCACAAGAGAAAGACTTGAGGAATATTTGGCATAAGACAAATGCATTCAAATGTTTGCATTGAACAACAATCTTTTTATCAACTTGTTTTCTTTCAGTACTGTGCCAATAATGTGAGCATATTATTACTGTGAACTTAATTAATTTGAGTCCACTTACAAATATTTAAATTACAGAGATTTTCACTTGATCAGCAACTACACTGTTACCGCCGGTTAAATAAAGCAACATGCAGCGTATCATCAATGTTTGTAGATCTTCTCCTGGACTGAAGCACAGCCTCTACTCGTCAGCACAATGGGGTCATACAACACTGTCACAGCAGCAGCCAGAGAAAAACTACTGTTAAAGAGTCAAGGGTGAAGGGATTATTAACTTCCTCTCATCTGATCAACTGAGTGTTGAAATTCTGCTAGAGTTGCTAGTGACACTATACCACAGTGAAGTGTTGCTTTACATGCGTATTTTGAACCGCACTGGCTCAACACACATCTGCTCTGAACACAGTTTGTAGGATATTCTTTTGCACACGAGTGCATTACTGTCAGTCTCACTTCCTTATTTTAGCCGTTTCGTGCATGCCGTTAAATTCTAGAAATAAAATCATGAAATTATTAGTGATAAAATTGGTTTGTTACTGAAAAGTTATCCACCATCCATGACCTCTGAATTATAAAACAGTTTTTAAAGTAATCTAAAGATTACTTTAAAAACACATGGATTATAACGTTCTGCTTTACTCTCTCCAGCCTTGAGAAAATATATCATATCCAGGCTCCTTTATCAACACTACAAATGCTCTGACTGTGGCGGGGATGTATTTCTCAAGCACCACTGACTTAACTTCCGCCTCCCTGAACTTCTGGACCACTTTGCTAAAACACTTGAATGAGTCGTTTTCGACCAACCATATACCTTTCTTACACAGAACAACCTCCTGGACAACAACCAGTCTGGTTTCAGAAGCGTCACTAAACTGAGACGGCCCTGCTCTCGGTTACTGAAGCTCAGAGACTGGCAAGAGCAGCTTCCAAATCCTCAGTTCTCATAGTGTTATCACTCTCCCATCTCTCAACCTTTTCCACCCAGACAGTCCTATTAAAATAATAAAATCTAATAAAAAAACCTTGTTTGTTGATTAGCCAGGGATGCCACCAAAGAATAATTGTCTGCACATCCTCCACCATTACTGTATCTTTGACAGTTTTCTTCAGTAATAAAGTAATCATTAAAAAATTCTTATTAGATTTGTATTTTGTTTAATTCTTGTTATTTTGTTTATCCAGATTTGTTAGCTGTTGTTTATAATCACCATTAATTTACTTCATACTTAACGTTGAGCATTATTCATATTATAAGCTCTAAGTTCTGGCCTTGGCCGCCCTGGGTGTGATTTACAGTTAGTCATCTCTAGGATCTGTCATTCAGAAACATGGTTTATCCCATCACTGTTATCATCTAGCTACTTGAATGCCTCAGGGCTCAGTGCTGGGACTGCTTCTCTTCTCCATCTACATGGCATCACTAGTGTCTGTCATTCAGACACATGGTTTCTCCCATCACTGTTATCATCTAGCTACTGGAGTGCCTCAGGGCTCAGTGCTGGGACCGCTTCTCTTCTCCATCTACATGGCATCACTAGTGTCTGTCATTCAGAAACATGGTTTATCCCATCACTGTTATCATCTAGCTACTGGAGTGCCTCAGGGCTCAGTGCTGGGACCGCTTCTCTTCTCCATCTACATGGCATCATTAGGATCTGTCATTCAGAAACATGGTTTATCCCATCACTGTTATCATCTAGCTACTGGAGTGCCTCAGGGCTCAGTGCTGGGACCGCTTCTCTTCTCCATCTACATGTCATCACTAGGATCTGTCATTCAGAAACATGGTTTATCCCATCACTGTTATCATCTAGCTACTGGAGTGCCTCAGGGCTCAGTGCTGGGACTGCTTCTCTTCTCCATCTACATGTCATCACTAGTGTCTGTCATTCAGAAACATGGTTTATCCCATCACTGTTATCATCTAGCTACTGGAGTGCCTCAGGGCTCAGTGCTGGGACCGCTTCTCTTCTCCATCTACATGTCATCACTAGAATCTGTCATTCAGAAACATGGTTTATCCCATCACTGTTATCATCTAGCTACTGGAGTGCCTCAGGGCTCAGTGCTGGGACCATTTCTCTTCTCCATGTACATGACATCACTGGGATCTGTCATTCAGAAACATGGTTTATCCCATCACTGTTATCATCTAGCTACTGGAGTGCCTCAGGGCTCAGTGCTGGGACCGCCCCCTTCTCCGTCTACATGTCATCACTAGGATCTGTCATTCAGAAACATGGTTTATCCCATCACTGTTATCATCTAGCTACTTGAATGCCTCAGGGCTCAGTGCTGGGACCGCTTCTCTTCTCCATCTACATGGCATCACTAGGATCTGTCATTCAGAAACATGGTTTAGCCCATCACTGTTATCATCTAGCTACTGGAGTGACTCAGGGCTCAGTGCTGGGACCATTTCTCTTCTCCATCTACATGTCATCACTAAGATCTGTCATTCAGAAACATGGTTTATCCCATCACTGTTATCATCTAGCTACTGGAGTGCCTCAGGGCTCAGTGCTGGGACCGCTTCTCTTCTCCATCTACATGTCATCACTAGGATCTGTCATTCAGAAACATGTTTATCCCATCACTGTTATCATCTAGCTACTGGAGTGCCTCAGGGCTCAGTACTGGGACCGCTTCTGTTCTCCATCTACATGTCATCACTAGGATCTGTCATTCAGAAACATGGTTTATCCCATCACTGTTATCATCTAGCTACTGGAGTGCCTCAGGCTCAGTGATGGGACCACTTCTCTTCTCCATCTACATGTCATCACTAGGATCTGTCATTCAGAAACATGGTTTATCCCATCACTGTTATCATCTAGCTACTGGAGTGCCTCAGGCTCAGTGATGGGACCACTTCTCTTCTCCATCTACATGTCATCACTGGGATCTGTCATTCAGAAACATGGTTTATCCCATCACTGTTATCATCTAGCTACTGGAGTGCCTCAGGGCTCAGTGCTGGGACCGCTTCTCTTCTCCATCTACATGTTATCACTAGGATCTGTCATTCAGAAACATGTTTATCCCATCACTGTTATCATCTAGCTACTGGAGTGCCTCAGGGCTCAGTGCTGGGACTGCTTCTCTTCTCCATCTACATGTCATCACTAGGATCTGTCATTCAGAAACACGGTTTCTCCCATCAATGTTATCATCTAGCTACTGGAGTGCCTCAGGGCTCAGTGGTGGGACCGCTTCTCTTCTCCATCTACATGTCACCTCTAGGATCTGTCATTCAGAAACATGGTTTATCCCATCACTGTTATCATCTAGCTACTGGAGTGCCTCAGGGTTCAGTGGTGGGACCGCTTCTCTTCTCCATCTACATGTCACCTCTAGGATCTGTCATTCAGAAACATGGTTTATCCCATCACTGTTATCATCTAGCTACTGGAGTGCCTCAGGGCTCAGTGCTGGGACCGCTTCTCTTCTCCATCTACATGTCCTCACTGGGATCTGTCATTCAGAAACACGGCTTCTCCCATCACTGTTATCATCTAGCTACTGGAGTGCCTCAGGGCTCAGTGCTGGGACCACTTCTCTTCTCCATCTACATGGCATCACTAGGATCTGTCATTCAGAAACATGTTTATCCCATCACTGTTATCATCTAGCTACTGGAGTGCCTCAGGGCTCAGTGCTGGGACCGCTTCTCTTCTCCATCTACATGTCATCACTAGGATCTGTCATTCAGAAACATGGTTTATCCTATCACTGTTATCATCTAGCTACTGGAGTGCCTCAGGGTTCAGTGCTGGGACCGCTTCTCTTCTCCATCTACATGTCATCACTAGGATCTGTCATTCAGAAACATGTTTATCCCATCACTGTTATCATCTAGCTACTGGAGTGCCTCAGGGTTCAGTGCTGGGGCCGCTTCTCTTCTCCATCTACATGTCATCACTAGGATCTGTCATTCAGAAACATGGTTTATCCCATCATTGTTATCATCTAGCTAGAGAGAGACGCACGTCACTCCTCTCCCTTATAAACTTGCACTGTAATTTTATTTTATTTTATTTTATCACTTTGGTAGGTACGCAAAGCTAAATTTCACAACGCTTTATCCGTAGAGTGGTAAAGGGACCCTGCATAGGGAGAGGCTAGTTGGCACTTCTGATTCAATGACATGACTGACAGAACGGTCAGAAGAGAACCCAGACAGAGAGAAGTGAAGAGAGAACGATCAGTCCCAGCAGACACAGATCACACTTATCACACATTTTCTGTTTCTGTCATCATCTCATCAACTAAGTGTTGAAATTCTGTTAGAGTTGCTATTGGTGACTGTCCCACAGTGAAGTGTTGCTTTACATGTGTGAAACGTGTGTGCATATACTGTTAATCACACTGGCTCAACACATCTGCTCTGAACAGTTTATAGGCTATTCTTTGCATTACTCTTAGTTTCTCTTCTTTATTTTAGCAGTTTCCTGCATGCCATTAAACTCTAGAAATAAAATCTTGAAATTATTAGTGATAAAATTGGTTCGTTACTGAAAAGTTATCCACTGTCCATGACTCCTGAATTATAAAACAGTTTTTAAAGTATTGCAAAGTAATTATTAACATCAGTTCCAGTTTGGTCAAACAGAAAGTATTTGCACACACTACATGACAATCTGTTTTCAGGGAGTGTTTCTACACATGGATTATAATGTGCTGTTTACTCTGAGGAAAACAGATCAGATCCAGCCTCCTTTATCAACACTACAAATGTTCTGGAAGTGGATCTGGGATGTATTTCTCAAGCACCACTGATTTAACTTCCGCCTCCCAGAACTTCTGACCACTGTCTCAATGGTGTTATTTCTGGAGACGCACGTCACTCCTCTCCTCACAAACTTGCACTGGTTTCCAACAGCCGCTCGCATCAGATTCAAGACCCTGATGTTTTCCTACAGAACAACCACTGGCTCTTCTCCTCTACACCTAAACTCACTACTCCAGACCGATGTGTCTCCAGAAGCTTGTGTTCTGCAGGGGAACGGTGTCTTGTGGAGCATCATCTCACAGAGACACAGAATCACTTTCACAGACCTTCACCTGGACTGTTCCTGCTGGAGGAATGACCTGCCCAACTCAACCTGAGCTGACGAGGCTTTAGCCATCTTCAAGAAACGGCTGAAAACACATATATTTCACCAACACTTGACCCTTTAATACTCACACTTACTATTATGTCTTGTCATGTGATTCCCTGATCATGTGTCTTGTTTTTATTGGTTTATTGTGTTCAGGTGTCCCTTGTTTAGTTATTAGTCTCTGTGTATACATGCCCTCATGTTACCATTGTCTTTTGTCTAGCTTTGTTACTTGTAGCCTCTGTTGGTGAGTTTGTTATGGTCATATTCAAGTTTGTTTCTAGTCAAGTCGGGTCTTTGTTTATCTTGTATTTGTCCATATGTTGGATCTAAATAAGGCCACGTTTACACATGGCTGGGTATTTAGAGAAACGAATATTTCCCCCTCCTCCGTTTTCAATAATAACTTTGTGCACACACCCGCATAAATACGCCGCGAGCGCCATCATATCTATGCCAAACCTATGGGGGGCAGTGTAGGGAGAAGGATAAAGCCATGCAAGCCAATCAGAATCGACAAGAGAGAACCTAAAACCCCGTTTCTCCCAGTTGACACGACAACAGATAACCGGCGTTTTCAGAAATCTCCACTTTGGCCGGAGTTTTTAGAAATAATCGTGTAAATGAGAGGCCAAACCGCGGGGAAATATCTGCGTTTTCCCTTTGTGTAAACGGGGCCTAAAACTGCACACGGGTTCTCAACTACAACTCGCTTCAGTGGACTTCGTTACAGAGACATTACAAGCTCATGAAGGGATATTATCATATTTGTAACAAACATCTCAGGAAAGGAGACATATTAAACACAACTGCAGAGGTTTATTAAGAATATTAGCAAACATACAAAATGAAAATGATGCTAAAACCAGAAATGAACAGACAAGATACAATAATCCTCAAATCATCTCCATCACACAGAACAGAGAGACGAATATACAGTCTGAGTCTGTCCATTACTGTATTTAATATTATATTTACAGCAGTTTACATATGAAGCACAAGAAAATGACTTTCAACTCTGTAAGCAAATATATATAAAACCCATATAAATGAAAATAAATCTGGTCTTTTATTTGTAAAAAATATTTTAATCTAAATAAGTGATTTTTAAGTGACTTTTTTTCCCCTGTTTTCCAAGAAAAATAAACCAATGAACAATCCTCTGAGTTTCTGCTATTGTAAATATTGCTGCAGATTCTGAACTCATCCGTGTTTTATTGTAATATTGTGGGCATCTCTATTTCCTCCGGGCGCTTCGAGTCCTTCCTCCCTGCAAAATAAAAGCATTGCCTGACCTCTCGTATGTGTTTCTCATGATTGCAGATGTTCAGATCAGATGAGTGTGAATCTTCAGATTGTGTGCGGCTCAAACTCACCAGCTCTTCTTGCACAGATGATCTGAAGAAGAATCACAGTAGGAGCAGCAAACACTGCGATCTCAACAATACTCACAATCACTGCAGGAAACATGAGAGGAAGAAGAGAAACTGGACATGACTGAAGTCAAGGGTCTTCATCTATCAACAGTTCTTGATGAAGCATTTACAGACTGACTGATAGTGTAATGTTATAAAGCTGTCAGTATAAATGAACGTGTCGTACCTCTGTATAATAATCCAGCAGTTTCTGATGCTGGATCAGCTGGATCTGTGGATCACGTCTGTTAGTTCAGTTCAACACATAATGCCACATATACACAACATCATCATCACATAATACTGGAGCTTCTCACCTGTAGGACATTAATATCATATTTTTTTTATGTTAAGTCTATCACACTTGCATTTCTAAGTTTGCATAAATTGAAATGTGGAATATCTATATATTGACGGCATCTAAAACATACAATGTTTCCTGTATGAAAACATTCAAATGCACAAATATTGACGAATCGTTTGAGGTTTTAACCCTGAGTTGATGGAATGATGAGGCTGATGTTATTGTGGTGTGATCAAACCGCTGAAGCGAGAGACTGATGATGTGTGACTGTAGGACATTAACATCATATTTTACAGTGTTGTTTCTCACCTGAATACTTGACAGTGTATGTGACTGAGGTCTTGAGTTGATCTCTGCGAGTAAGCTGACATCTCCACTCTCTGTTGGCATCTTCATTCAGGAGTGTTGTAGTCAGAGTGATCATACAGTGATATGATGATGATAATATCTGATATCTGGAGTCTGTCTTCAGATCAACACCAGTCTGATTCACCCACAAAAGCTCAAGTCCCTCGGAACTAAACAAATAATCACAGGGGGACATGCAATCACAGGGAATATATGAATACAACTGACAGGAGAGAGTCACAGAGCGGCCTGGACTGATCTCAGTCTGTGAGGATGATGATGATGATGATGATGATGAAGATGATGATGATGAAGATGAAGACACTGAAACTGAACACAAGACACAAATCACAGATAAGCCTTTATTGTCTCCTATAGCTTGGTTTCAGTCACGTGATTATGATGACGCGCGAAATTCAGGTGGAGGGCAGGGAGTGAAGAGCGCAATGGACGAGATGGAGGAAAGTCCGTACTGTACTACTTTACACGCTATTACAAGAGAAAGATATAAACAAAAAAATCAAACATATGTTGGACGTGATCCTTACGTTATGAAGAGGAGCGATTTTCAACTGAATTGAAAGATTTTCCTGACATCGAGGCGGTAGATATCAGCAACTACCTCGTCTTACAGACATACTTTGACTTTAACGTTACACGTTACACAAACATAGCCACTTAAGTTGTATTAACTCACCTTTGACGAAGTGATCACTGCACACACGGGCATTTTCCCATTCGGCTCCTCCCGACCGCAGACGTGGGTTTGCAAGCCGTTTTTCCGGAGTTTTTCGGTCAATTTCTTGCATTTTCCCCCCTTATGAACAACAACTTTTGGTACACGATAAAAACTCCTCGTGGTTTGATCGATTTAAGTAACCATAAACGATGCAAAACATAGGCATTTTGAGTTTGTTAAAGTGCTTTCTAAATACAGCAAATCACTCCCTGCCCTCCATTTACATTTCGCGCCATGGCAACGCAGTGGCGTGACGTCATATGAAAACAAGCTATTGGCGAAATTCGTCTTGGACATTCGAAAGAACAATGGCGGCATATTGCGCATAACACACAACAAACAGACAATTATCCCACACAGGACATGCTCATAAATGATCCCATTCAGTACTTCAATTAACATCGAACAACCACACACAATACTACCCCCCCCCCCCCCCCCCCCCCACAACTTTCCTCATATTTACAGAAAAAACAGAAGAAAACCCACATCACCCACAAAAAACCTGTGGTGACAGCATTAGGGTTAATTATTGTTCTGTCCTGTATTGGGTCACATGGTATTGACATAGACAGCAGCGTTAGCAGCACTTCAACACCCTTGACATAGACTTTGACAGACTTTGACTCGTTCTCTCGTGCCCGTGTCGCAAGCAGTGCGACCACACTTTTAAATTGACCACATAATCATAAACTCACCATGAAGAACATGCAGATAAACATAAGCACCAGGTCCTTGTTGTGCTCCATTCACATATTGACTGCAGCTGTAATATCCATAATCTTCTTCTGTGACGTTCTTGATGTTCAGAGAGCAGTCAGACTCCAGACTCAGTCTCTCATGTCTCTCTGTGTCTTTATTCTTTATTCCTCGATCAATCAGTTTAACTGATGAATATCTGCTGTAGGTCCATGATGTTGATTTGCAGTCAGAAAGATCATTATTACAGGACAGAGAGACATTTACACCAGAACTGATGAACACATGAGCATCATCCACTCCACTGGTTCCTGAAACAAAGTATATCTCAGTGATCATTATTATATATATTAATAAACGAAAACATAAAACACACCAGCATAAAAATAAGAGGTTTTAAATCATAGTATTTTTCCTCATTTAAAGCAAAAAAAGACACTATCCAAAATAAACTATTAGTGTTTATCAGAGAGCTGTTCAAATCACTGACACACTCTTAATATGAAGATCATTCTTCATCATCAGATGTTTGAGTGACACTATGTCCAGTATCAGGAATAATACAGTATGATCTGTGTGTATCAATACACAACTCTGAGATCACAGCGTGAATGTGTGCAAGAATAAACTGAGCATGTTCAAATGAACTCTTTCCAGACTAATTCCACTAAATGTGTTTAGAGAAAATACAGATTTCTTTACCTGTGAGAAGTGAAGAGAGAACGATCAGTCCCAGCAGACACAGATCACACTTATCAGCCATTTCTGTTTCTGTCCGTCTTCCTCTTCATTATATATAGTTACAGCTCCTCCTTTAAACATCATCAGCTCCTCCTCTTCATTATATATAGTTACAGCTCCTCCTCTAAACAGCATCAGCTCTTCCTCTTCATTATATATAGTTACAGCTCCTCCTTTAAACATCATCAGCTCCTCCTCTTCATTATATATAGTTACAGCTCCTCCTTTAAACATCATCAGCTCATCCTCTTCATTATATATAGTTACAGCTCCTCCTCTAAACATCATCAGCTCCTCCTCTTCATTATATATAGTTACAGCTCCTCCTTTAAACATCATCAGCCCTTCCTCTTCATTATATATAGTTACAGCTCCTCCTTTAAACATCATCAGCTCCTCCTCTTCATTATATATAGTTCTACCAGAAAGACTCGGGAGAATAAATACTGTAACAATAAATACATTTATTGATAGCCCAGCAAGCAATAAAGTTCTTTGGCGTAGGCCCCGTCCATAGCTCGCAATCCGAGGGTCCGGACTCTGCATTTCCTGCCTGAAGACGAAGGCAGGGGCGCAGCCGACCCCCTGTGAGGTATAGGAAGGGACCATCCTGGTGGTGGTGGGGAGGATGGAGGGGAAGGGACCATCCTGGTGGTGGTGGGGAGGATGGAGGTGAATGAAAGCGTCAGCATCTGCGAACTCAAACATGTGTAAGTACTGGTCTTTTATACCGCAAGTATTAGACACGATTGGATAGATGAGAAGGTAATAAGTGACGTAGCAATTGAGTCTTCCTGGCAGAACTTAACGCTAAAGCTTCCATTTCTACCAGAAAGACTCGGGAGAATAAATACTGTAACAATAAATACATTTATTGATAGCCCAGCAAGCAATAAAGTTCTTTGGCGTAGGCCCCGTCCATAGCTCGCAATCCGAGGGTCCGGACTCTGCATTTCCTGCCTGAAGACGAAGGCAGGGGCGCAGCCGACCCCCAAAAATAGGTGGAAGATAATTCCACCAGGACGGAGCCCACCCCCAAAGAACGGTAAAGAAAAGTATACCCACCAGTCGTGTATCCTGTAGAGCCTAAAATAGAAAGAAAAGGGAGTTAATAATGGCATGAACATGAAATGTGGAAAGCCTCGTAGCCAATAACTAATTAGTGAGAGACGACTTCATAGTGAGCCTGAAGGTACTATGCGAAGACGTGAATAAAGCATTTATGCATTTATGTTCTGCTGCTGAATGTACATTAGCATTTATCCATGCTGACGCTTTCATCCAGGCGACTTATGTTTTGAGACGCACTTACGTCTGATCGAACCAGTTTCCCTGAGAATGAGTTGGAGGGAAGCAAGTGTTGTGGAATAGTGACTTAGCTGAGAACGAGGCTAACTTAGGACATAGGGACAGGTCATGGAACAAAGCTGTTATAGGACCACAGAGAAAAGCCACCTTGGGCATACAGAACCGGCCATATGGGACAAGGCCGTAACAGACCGCACAGAGACAAGGCCTCGATGGACCACACAAAACAGAGCCACATTGGCCAGGCCTCATTGGACCACACAGAGACAAGGCCTCGATGGACCACACAAAACAGAGCCACATTGGCCAGGCCTCATTGGACCACACAGAGACAAGGCCGCGATGGACCACACAGACAATGCCACATTGGGCCAGGCCTCATTGGACCACACAGAGCAGGCCGCCTAGGGCCGTACACAGAGCAGGCCTCCTTAGACCGCAAACTGGCCACATTGGACCACACGGCCATGATAGACCACAGACACAAGGCCGCCCGGCCACATGGCCTTGCTAGACCACAGAGACAAGGCCGCAATGAGCCACGACGGCCTCTAATGCCGCACATAGAACGAGATAGACTGGACAAGGCCGCAAGGCCACACAAAACCAGGCCGCAAGGACCACAAGACCACATGGCCATTTTTTAGCGAGGCAACAATGCCTCAAGGCCGCTTGGCCACACAGACAACGGCCGCTTGGCCACATTGAACCGCGCCACTAAAGGCCACAGACCACTGGCCATTTTTTACATACAGGACAAGGCAACTTTGTGCCACAAGGCCACTATAGACCACACAGAGCAAGCCACACAGACAACGGCCACTAGGCCACATTGAACCGCGCCACTAAGGGCCACAGACCACTGGCCATTTTTTACATACAGGACAAGGCAACTTTGTGCCACAAGGCCTCTAGACCCACACAGAGACAAGGCCCGCTGGGCCACAAGGCTGCTAAAGCCATACAGAGACAGAACCACTCATAGACAAGGCCTTAGGCCACATAGAACCAATGCCATAACTGGCCACAAGACCACGGGACAAGGCCACATTAGGCTACACGGTCACAGTAGACCACACTGAACATAGAATGAGGCCGCAAGGGCCGCGATATCGTAAGCCCACACTGAGACGAGGTCACACAGGGACAACGGCCACTAGGCCACACAGAACCGAGGCCATAAAGGCCACAAGACCATGTAGGCCACACATAGGACAAGGCAACATTATGCCACAAGGCCTTGAGACCCGCACAGAGACAAGGCCCGCTGGGCCACAAGGCTGCTAATGCCACACGGATACAAGGCCAACGAGACACAGCCACTAGGCCACACAGAACCATGCCATAACTGGCCACAAGACCACGGGACAAGGCCACATTAGGCTACACGGTCACAGTAGACCACACTGAAAATGTATATCATACACTTGCATGATTTTTTTTTTTTTTTTTTTTTTTTTAAAGACCATAAAGACCACATGGAACAAGACCACAACGGCTACTACTGCCACATAGAGACAAGGCCACATTAAGACAAGGCCACTTGGCCACATATAGACAATGACTCATTGACCATTTGTAAATGCAAGCAGAATTTAAGACCAATTGTGAGAATGGAATATCATGGCACCACCACCAGTAGTTGCAAAGGTTATTTACCTGAACAGTTTTAGTGAAGAGCTTGCTGAGCTTCGAGGATGATTTTGAATCGGGTCTTATATAGACTAATGCAGAGGAAGACCATCTGCCCAGGATCTTAATAGCTGAAGTAGAAATGCCATGATCAGCTGCTGTAGTGGCTGCCCCGATCCTGAAGGAATAACCAGTATACTGGGAGGGAGATAGACTGCAGCTTTTGAGGACAGAACTGATGAGTCCTGAACTAGCTTAGAAAGAAGTGCTCCGTTAGTTAGGATAATTGGAGGGGAATTTAAGAAATTAATCATAGATGAGAAGGGACAGAATTTATTACTAATTAATAAATTGATAATGTGAAACAGAGCCTTGAGAGTCATTCTTAGAGTTCTTAAGAAAGAGAGTAAAGAAATTAGGTGAGAAACGCAAATCAGAAAAAGACCATGGGGAAATCGGAGTATTTAGCTCCTGGAGTGAATCCCCTGGATGCATGAGCCATGACGCTGTAACAGACAGCTCCAATCTGAATACCAATAGAAAAGAGACCATGCGGACAGGAAGTAATAAAAAGGGGGTTGGATGGATTTTGCTTTTCTAACTTACTTAGTGTGAAATGTTGCCGTATAAGCATAACCAACATCTTCAAGGTTACAACAGTCAAGTTCAAACAATGGGAGAAATTAATTTAAGAATAGCTTTTTAAAGACTACAACAGCGCTGAGAGGAGCTAATGAAATTCCTCCTGGTTAGTGCATCACAACCTAAATTTACATGAATCCTCCCCACAGAACATGATTTAAAGAATATCGAGACAGAATAAACTAATTAGTGACTAGAGATAGCTACGATGAGCTACATAATTTATCAACGACCATTCGGAATGTTGTCTATATGTTGACACTTCTTGAGTCGCTCCATCTTGAATGATTCTGGTGGAACAAAGTGAAAAGTTAAATTGTTGGTGAGAGGTAATTGAAGCTGCAAACGAGCTGTTGAAACTCCGACCCCTGTGCCGGGAGTAGCAGCCCTGCCACATCCAAAGGGATAGACAAAATGATATGCTTAATCACCTCGAAATGACCATTCCAACATGCTATTCAAAATTATCTGTGGGGCATTCCGAGCCAAACCCGCATACACACCGGAGACCCACCACATATCCTGCGAAAAGGGGCACAATTATACACTTTTTTTTTTTTCTTTTTTTTTTATACAATGTGATTGGCAGGCGTTTATCGGAGGTTTACTACAGGTCTTGGCTATGCCTTAAGTAGCAAACAAAGAGAAGGAACGGTGAACAGACTTGGATAATTAGTATTAATACTTGCGTGAATTTGAATGCCTGCGAGCAAACTATGGATGGAAGAAATATTAAATTACGATTCGTTATTGTAGATGAGGAAGGAACAATCGGCCGTGATCAGGATGTGAAAACAGGAATCTGAAAGAAAAGCAAACATTACTAATTTAACAAACTCTGTTAGAGGAGGGCAGGGTGATGGATCCGGGTTGCTGAAGGCCAAAAGCCGTCTGAAAGCCTGTAACGAAGAGTGAAAGCGCGTAGCTATGGCTTTGCATTGGAAGGAATAAGCGCAACCTTAATTATGAAATTGAAGACGATTGATAGCCAAATTAACGTCTCAGAAATGGCATGATCGCCTAACAATAAGATCTGCCTTGATGACAACTATGCTTTGTAGCACAACGATATAATATATTTTGCGACTTAATCCCTAAGGACGCTAACGATCGCTATAGGATGATTTTGTGAAGAGCGGACGAACCTTGAGTGAGCTTAGAAGATTCATCTAGCCTTTACTGACCTAGATATCCGAATCTGAGATTGGACATGCACCCTTTGTCTAGTGTGTTTTTTTTTTTTTTTTTTTTTTTTTTAAACCGGCTAAATCTGACTTCTTAATACGGTACTTACCTGAAGTAAGGTGACGGCGTCCTGTCAAGAAGCTACTATCATTACCTAAATGATACTTGATCTGTTTTTTTTTTGTTTTTTTAAAGCGTAGAATCCTTTTCTCAGATGCGCAGCATATGCCTGACATGGCTCCCAAGTTGCTCTTGCAGACATAGCCCCATTCATGGCTGGGAGATCGCTGGCCACAACACAGTTGAGACTCTTGAATAGAAGATACATGAGCAAGTAAATCAAACAGTTGAGCAAACACAATGCCACTCGAGCCTCCTTCACTGATTAGTTCTGTTGATTGGTTTGACTTGGTAAAACTAATATGACTGTTAGTTCTACTGAGTTAGCAGTTTTTGCTAAGGATATGTGGCCTTTGACAGGAGCATCCTTAGTCTGCATTTGTCTGTACATTAATGTGGAAATACCCATCACATAAAATATTTCTATCACACATATCAGTGGATTAAGTAGTCACCAGGAAAGGTTAAATATTACAGCAATTGTACACATTTCCAATATTGTAGATCTAATTTCATTAAGGGACTTATAATATGATTTAAAGTAGGCCTAAATATGTTGAAAATAGTTGTTTGTGAAATTACAACACTTATGTAAGTATGTAATTAACTGCCATTGTAGATATATCCATTACCGAATGCATAACAGCCAAATGAACAACTTGCACTCTTTAGCTCAGGTTTTTTTTTTTTTTTTTTTTATCAGTTACTCAGTTGTTAGTGGGTATTTGCAAACTGCCCATGAGAGCGTGGTATCGACAACGCTGATATATATATATATATTTGTTCTACAATTGCACAGTTTACAGGAACGTTCATCTCCATTGTAAAATAATACATAGTGCAGTTCCAACATTGCGGGTGTTTTGACAGCGCTGATATTATTAGATCACTGTACTGTGGCGGTGACGCGAAACTTGCTTACACTTGCTATGAACATTTCCCCTTTAAGGCGAGCTAACCGGCCCCATTGCAGTCTGCAGATCAGTAACGTTAGTAATTATGAACACGTACGCCACGTCACCGTGGACACCAATTTGAACTCTGCCGCTGGTGTAGGAAGCAACAGAGAAATACTTACCTGGATGAAGTTTAATCATGATAGAGGGGACATATTAACAGTGGCTGGTGGAAGCGCCTACCAAACTTGAAAAACCGACTTGAAAGCCTTGGAAGTGGAGCTTGAACTTGAACCAGCGAGAGAAGATCGCCTCTCGTGATTTGCAGAGTTGTTGATTCATGTCGGTGGATCGGTGATCTGCGGGATAATGCACCCGTGCAGACAGCGAGGTTCTTTTGCTGTACAAGTTGATGAGAATGACATAGTTCTCTTCCTGCCGGATTATCCTGACTGAGCTGACGCTGTTGAGGCGTTTGATGACGTGAAAATGGAAACTGATTGGTTACCCAGGGTGTTTTAGGCCTAGAGAGCAGAACTTCTCATAAGAGGCCTTGGCTGATCAAAAACTCTCCGAAGACCACTGTGCATACGGGGAGATGCGGCACTGATCGCGGGAACCTCGACGTGTAGCAGGAGATACGGCGGGACATATCCATCGTCGGAACTCAATAATAGAACAATATGCGTGTCCTGAAACATGTTGGCTGGCGACTAAACGAGAGCATGAATGAAAGCGTCAGCATCTGCGAACTCAAACATGTGTAAGTACTGGTCTTTTATACCGCAAGTATTAGACACGATTGGATAGATGAGAAGGTAATAAGTGACGTAGCAATTGAGTCTTCCTGGCAGAACTTAACGCTAAAGCTTCCATTTACAGCTCCTCCTTTAAACATCATCAGCTCATCCTCTTCATTATATATAGTTACAGCTCCTCCTCTAAACATCATCATCTCTTCCTCTTCATTATATATAGTTACAGCTCCTCCTTTAAACATCATCAGCTCTTCCTCTTCATTATATATAGTTACAGCTCCTCCTTTAAACATCATCAGCTCCTCCTCTTCCTTTTATATAGTTACAGATCCTCCTTTAAACATCATCAGCTCCTCCTCTTCATTATATATAGTTACAACTCCTCCTTTAAACATCATCAGCTCCTCCTCTTCATTTTATATAGTTACAGATCCTCCTTTAAACATCATCAGCTCCTCCTCTTCATTATATATAGTTACAGCTCCTCCTTTAAACAGCATCAGCTCCTCCTCTTCATTATATATAGTTACAGCTCCTCCTTTAAACATCATCAGCTCCTCCTCTTAATTATATATAGTTAAAGCTCCTCTTCTAAACATCATCAGCTCCTCCTCTTCATTATATATAGTTACAGCTCCTCCTCTTCATTATATATAGTTACAGCTCCTCCTTTAAATACCATCAGCTCCTTCTCTTCATTATATATAGTTTCAGCTCCTCCTTTAAACATCATCAGGTCCTCCTCTTCATTATATATAGTTACAGCTCCTCCTCTAAACATCATCAGCTCCTCCTCTTCATTATATATAGTTACAGCTCTTCCTTTAAACACCATCAGTTCCTCCTTTTCATTATATATAGTTACAGCTCCTCCTCTTCATTATATATAGTTACAGCTCTTTCTTTAAACATCATCAGCTCCTCCTCTTCATTATATATAGTTACAACTCCTCCTTTAAACATCATCAGCTCCTCCTCTTCATTATATATAGTTACAACTCCTCCTTTAAACATCATCAGCTCCTCCTCTTCATTATATATAGTTACAGCTCCTCCTTTAAACATCATCAGCTCCTCCTCCTCATTATATATAGTCACAACTCCACCTTTAAACATCATCAGCTCCTCCTCTTCATTATATATAGTTACAGCTCCTCCTTTAAACATCATCAGCTCCTCCTCGTCATTATATAATTACAGCTCCTCCTTTAAACATCATCAGCTCCTCCTCTTCATTATATAGTTACAGCTCCTCCTTTAAAAATCATCAGCTCCTCCTCTTCATTATATATAGTTACAACTCCTTCTTTAAACATCATCAGCTCCTCCTCTTCGTTATATATAGTTACAGCACCTCCCTTAAACATCATCAGCTCCTCCTCTTCTTTATATATAGTTACAGCTCCTCCTTTAAACATCATCAGCTCCTCCTGTGGTTATTAACTTCCTCTCATCTGATCAACTGTTGAAACCCGTTGCTATATAGTGACACTACACCAGTGTAACTTTGTCCTCTCTGTAGATCGGCTCATATAGACTCTGAACTGTGTACTTTAACACTGAGGATTTTGCTCTGTGGTCTTGAATGGTCTTGACTTTGAGTCTAGTCAAGTCTTCTTCATTTTATACAGCGCTTTAACAATATAGATAGTTTCATTGCAGCTTTACAGCAATAATAGGATAATAGTGATTCTTGACGTGTGTGTGTGTGTGTGTGTGTGTGTGTGTGTGTAACGATCACCAGCTGGAGTGCCCCTGAGAGTCACCAGAGGGCACTCCACACCAGGCTGATCACTTCACAAAACTACAATTCCCATAATGCTTCATACCTGGGACTGATTGCACACTCACCTCCATCTCATTCAGACACTCCATATAAACCACACGCAAACAGAAGACCACAGCTAAGTATTGCATTGCCACTGCCTGTAATCACAGAGCATTTTCCACTATTCTACTGATGTATTTATTGACCTTGGAGTGTTATCTCGTTTCTGCCTGTTTGCTGCCTGTCTCGACTTGGATTGCTCTTGGATTATTGTCTCTTGCTGCCTGCCCTGAACTTCTGCCTGTGACCTGACTACTCTCTGTGTTTGTTCTCTGATCACCCTGTTTTGCTGTCGCCTGACCCTTGCCTGTTTTGACGTTCCTTCATTAAAAGCTGCAAATGGATCCTACTGAGTCTTCCGATTCATAACAGTGTGTGTGTGTGTTTGTGTGTCGAAGTCACACTGTTTTTGTTTTGTAAACAACTTGTTTATGAATAGTAAATGAAATGAGATAACTCAAGTTTCAATTTAGTGCAACTGTGCTGCCAGTATTTTGTTACAGTTATTATAGTTATCATTATAGTCAGTGGCGGTTCTAGCCCATTTCAACTGGGGGGGCCAAGCTGGGGCCAGTTGTACTGTTAGAGGGGCCAGTTACATTTAGACCTTATTGTTGTCATATCATTTTCTGCACTGCTGCAGGCATTAACAGGCAAAATACCGTGTTTATAATCATTCAACAATGTATTTGCATTTCCATTATATTTTTACATTTGCATTACATATTCAGTATTAGTCACAGTAACTTTAATAGACATGATGTCCTTCTTTCTCTTCATTTTGAGAACTATAGAGCAAAAGCAATGGGGACCAAGAAGCTTATTAATTCATTTACTGAAAATAACTGACTTGATATGTCTAACCGTTTACAGGGTTCCTGCACACTTTTTAAAGTCAAATTTAAGGCTTTTTAAGACCTAAAGAAATCAAAATTAATACCGTACATTAGGGGTGTGCAATATTGACAAAAATATATTTCAATATTTTCAACATTTTGTTAATAATTAGATAATATTTTACTGATTGTGTTTTTGTGCTGGTGCCATGGCTGGTTTAGGCCTGTTGCTGACAGCTGACTCACGAAGATATTCATATTTCTCATATTCTATGCAGTGGTCAGTTCACAGCAGTGACAGAAATACATTTTTTAATTAAGAGGCAATATTTGCCACCTTAAATTGATTTCCAGGGGCATTTTCACCTATATATGGACATTTTTTCTAAACTTATTTAGAGTTATGCATCACCTTTTATGTCAAATACTAACATTCAAATTATACAGTAATTATACTTATTTATACAATAATACTTAATTATGCAATAATTATACAATACCACTGTTACCAGTCAAATTAATTAATTCAATCAAAATCCATCTTTGCAGTGCAGAGGTGACACAGAAGTGGCATTAATATATTTACACTCCATTTACAATTGCATAAATAAAGCTATGAGATTTTTTTTAAATCAATATTAAAAAATGAAATTATTTTTAATTTTAACGTTTTAATTAAAGGATACTTTAAATATGAAACTAAAACCGCCAGTAGGCGGCGGCAAGTCCCTGTAAGAGGGATTCATTCATTCAAACGATTCGTTCAAACGGCTGATTCATTCGGGAAAGAAGCAAGTGATTCGTTCAAAACGCGGATTTCAGTCAATAAATCATCGCTGTGTTGCATTGAGACTCTGCTACGGTTTCATTATGAAATTCTAGTCGGCGAAATAAAGGGAAAACAAACAATATTGACAATATTGTGTCTAAAAAGTAACTCCCAATGTTAACTTATTGTTAATTTAACTGTTGTATAACATAAATATCACAGTTGCAATTGTGCACGGGAAAACGGCACTCTTGCTGATGTGATATTCTAATATAAGAACATAATATGATATAAATATAAGACAAAAACTAATTTGGGGACATATAGCCTACCTATGAATGAACTGCACATAGCAGTGAAAGGACGATAGACAAATGATATGTCAGCTCACAGTGCCTCGTACATAGTTAAAACCATAGACAGTATAAGAAGGTTAAAACAATGATTACAATATCATAATAGACAATACACATCGCACACCCCATACGCACATAAAGAATGAACTTACAACTGAACTGACATTTACCAACTTTCTTCTTCTCTCCTCTCTCGCGTGCAGGAGACAGGCGTTATTCTGCCGCGATTCCCGCGAATGTGATGCGAATTGTCACGTAAAAATGCAAATCCACAAAGATATATAAAAAAAAAAATAATACGCATACGATAGCAAAAAAAAAACAGTTTTGTAAAAATTATTTCAAACTCCACATTTAGGGGGGCCACAAGGGGGGCCAAGCTTTTTGTCACAGGGGCACTGGCCCCCCTGGCCCCCCCTCTAGAACCGCCACGTCATCATTACAGTTATTATGTAGTTATCATTACAGTTATTATATTTATTGTTATTATATGTCTCTCTGTATAGTGCTGACGTGCACAGGGGAAATGCAAAGTTTGTGAAGAAACTTTAGTTGAAACATGAAGCACAACTGTATTGATCTGAAAGGTTGATATCTCGAGGTTTGGGAATGCACACAGCGACTCCTGCTGGAGCAATGCAGATCGACAGACAAGATAGATCAGCTACTGTTGATATGAAACACTCTCAGCTCTCAGATTCTGTCAATTTTATCACGAAATTCAACAATAAATACGGTTTTGGCGCTTGTAAATGTGACGTGACAGATCGCTGTACGCCTCAGTGAACCGATCATCTCTTACTCTTCACTACTAGTTAATAGTAAATAAACACGAATTAACAATATGTTGAAAGATACTGTACAACTTACCGAAATGTATATCCCTCATAATCGATAATCAGAGTTTTTCAACAGTGGAAAGAGGTCAATAAAACTGATGGAGAACAATATGTCACGTGACGTTACATTTACCTCAGGAACATTATAATGACCATAGCTAGTTAGCTAGAAAAATTAGCTATAGAGAGTATTTTGCTAAGTATGTGCACTGTATTACATATTTATTATATTTGTTCACATATATCGTTAAACTATTATAACATTATTATAATAAATACTGTATTATATTTAATTTGAGTTGTTATTTTTAACATAATACATACCTCTGACAGGGCTCACTGTATTTACAGCATTAGGTGAGATGTTTGTTTTTCTTCAGAAAAATTTGATCTGTACCTATAGGCTATATATCGAAATGAATGCAAACTAAACTCAAAAGTTGGCAGCCCTGCTCAAGCTTTAGAAGACCTGAGTGAGTCGAATTAACAACTTTTACAGTATTTTTAGTAATTTTAGAGCACAACAGAAACTGTCCACTCATTTATACTCATATTCTTCTGATGATGACATTTTCACATTCAGAGCAATTCCTCAGTGCAACTACAGTTCCCAGCAGCCATTGCGTCTCTGTTTCCGGTGACTCGTGTAAACGAAGATGGCGCCGTCCAGAGATCAACAAGCGTGGGTCATTCCCGGAGGTTTTACTGGCAAAAATGAATTCATTAACGTTTATAAATTAAATAACATGCGTATATTCGCTCGTGATGATGATAACAGTCCAGGTTGCACGATGAACTCGCAAGTCGACTCCACTGATCTATATAATGACTGGATAGCTCATGCTGTTCTAAACTGCCACCAGGCTGTGAAGCCACCGGAAGTGTTCGAGCGGCCATCTTACGATTCCCTACCAGCAGAGGCTCCAACGGCCGTTATACAGAGATCGGTAGCTCCGACGGCACTTTTAAGATGACCCGCTGTGCAGCATACAAGTGTCAAACGACGTTCACAAAAGGATGTAGAAAAACTGCCCACAGGTTGTAATTCAAACCCTATAAGTAGTCATTTATATGTACAATTGTCGCTATTCCTGTGTTTTTTTCTCAGAGGCAAGAGTACGTTAAGTTAATGCTTCTGCAAAAAAAACGATAAAACATTCAACAGTAGCCTATAAGAAACCTCCGAGCAGCAATAATCACAAGTCTCCAATAGCGACACCATTTGACAGCTTCAAAAATAGCTTCATGCAAAGTTTTTTTTTACCGTTACTTGATCTAACGTTATATAATGATGTCATTACCAGTTAACGTTACTTACATTAACCCATACAATTTGTGCATTTTCTGAACATGTACTTTTAACAAACTACTGATCTATAAAAAACAATGAGAAAGAGCAATATTTTAAGTACACATGGGATTTTTTTCTGTAGTGACAAATCTTTAATTGTTTTATTTGACTGTTAAAATTGTTAATTTGCCATTTGAAGTTTAACAGCTCTAAACAAGTGATGTTAAAAAACTGTCAAACCGTGTGCTTAATGTGTAAATAAAAACTTTATTTGGCTTATTGTGCTCAACTTTGTAGATTTCCAAAAGATCCTATCAGGAGGAGAGAATGGGTGGTAAAGCTCAGGAGGCAAAACTTCCAGCCATCTGCCTACTCCCGCCTGTGCTCTGATCACTTCACTGCTGAGTGTTTTGATAGGACAGGACAGACAGTCAGGCTTTTCTCAGATGCTGTGCCATCAATATTCAGTTTCCCTCCGCATCTGCAAAAGGTAGACAGAAAATTGATTAGTAAAGTAGATTACATTAAGTCATTTTTGGTTAAGTGGTCTCAGAGAAAGCTTATTGTCAATATAAATTCTAACACAAGAGGAACACAAACCTTGTTTCCTAGGAACAGACCAACAGAAAGGCCCCTGTATTAAGGGACACACAGGCAGTGTTGGACAGCAGTGAGAACACCTCTGACACCACAACTGATAATCCTCTTCAGACTCAAACAATTGAGCTACTGCTTTGCCAGTCCAAGGACACTATGGAGCAAACATGCTTGAAAACTGTCCCGATGTGCCATTAGAAATCCTGAAGAGAGACAAATGTGGTAACACAAAATACCACCCAGCCCTTAAGTCATTTGCACTTACACTGCAATTCTATTCAGCTAAGGCCTACAAGCATGTCAGGGAGACCTTCAACTTGGGTTTACCTCACCCATCAACAATCAGAAGGTGGTACAGCGGCACTGCAGGAGATCCTGGATTCAGTAAAGAGGTATTAACCTCTCTCAAAGCTAAATCATCAGCAGCCCAGGCCAAAGGACAGGAGACGCTTTGTGCACTAATGATGGATGAAATGTCCATTATGAAGCACATTGAATGGGATGGCAAAAGAATGACAGGTTATGTAGACATTGGCACAAAAATAACACATGAAGGCATACCAATGGCAACAGAGGTACTTGTGTTGATGGCTGTCTGCATCCATGACCGCTGGAAAGCTCCAGTGGCCTGTTTTTTAACACATGGAATGACTGGGTCAGAGAGGGCTACTCTGGTGCGTCAATGCATCAATAAATTGTCAGATGTGGGAGTGAGAGTGGTATCCCTGACGTGTGATGGTCCATCAACACATTTTTCCATGCTTAAGGACCTTGGAGCAGACTTGCATTTCACAAACCTGAACCCCAGGTTCCCAGATTCATCGCACAGCCACAGAAGGATCCATGCCATCTTAGATGTTTGTCATATGCTAAAGCTGGTACGCAACACCTTGGGGTCCTGTGGCATTATTGTAGATCCCTGTGGAAAGAGCATAAAATGGGATTACATCAAGTCTTTACATCGACTGCAAAAGGACGAAGGGCTACATCTGGGCAACAAACTGAGATCAGCTCATATAGATTGGCAAAGTCAAAAAATGAAGGTAAACCTTGCTGCGCAGACCCTAAGCGCCAGTGTGGCAGATGCCCTCCAGAGCGACACCTGCAGCTCCCCCAGTTCGCTGGCTGTGAGCCAACATGTCAATTCCTGGAGACATTTGACCGCCTTTTTGATCTGATGAATTCCAGAAATCCCATCGCCAGGGGATTTAAAAGTCCCCTGGCCCGTTAATGAAAACAACAACATGGCTTTCTTAATGGAAGCTTACAATTACATAAGTGGATTGAAAGAGCCAGGCATTTACGGACGACCCCTTGTTGAAACAGCCAAGAAAACTGCCTTCCTCGGCTTCCTGGTGGCAATAAAAAGTTTTAAACAATTATATGACGCGTATGTGAGACCACCAACATCGCAGTTACAATATCTGCTGACCTACATATTTAGCCAGGACCACCTTGAGCTTTTTTTTTTGCTGCCATTCGCTCAGCTAATGGATGGAACAACAATCCCACAGCGAGGCAGTTCAAGTGTCAGCAGTGAGACATGCCATCAAAGCCAGTGGCAACTGCTCTCCACTGGACAGCACAGTTCTACTGGAGGCAACACCTTCTGATATGTTGTCATTTCGGCGAAGCGATATGCAACCTGAAGCAGAAGAGAACACAGAAAGCTACATCACTGCAAGCCTTCCCAGTCTGTCCATGTTTAAAGAGGCTGTGGTCGGATACATAGCTGGCTTCGTAGTCAGAACAGCTATGAAGAAGATTCACTGCCCTACCTGTTTATCAGGACTCAGTGTACAGAGCTCATTCCAAGATGAGTTTGGACACACCCTCATCAACGTGAAGTCCCGAGGTGGACTTATCAGACCATCAGACAGTGTCCTAAAAATCTGTAAAACAGCTGAGAGGAGTATTCAACAGCACTTACTCACAAGGCACATCTCAGAATTGGACAGCAAATTTAAAACCAGGCTATCCACACAGGTTCTGAAACTCCATGGTGGCTCTGCATTTAAGGAACTTGAGGCACACATCTTCATATTCATATTCACATAATCATATTTTCTTTCTCATTAAGTACATTGCAGACAGCTACACCAACATCAGGCTCCACTTCCTTGCAAAGGAAACATCTGCTGCATCGCACGGCAAACTCCTGCGCAAAACTCTGGGCAAGCTTGTTCTGCACAAAAATCAATAAGATAAGATTAGAACAGCTTCAATTTCCAGCAATCTTGCCGGCATGAATTCACTGAAGATTAAAAACAATTAAACCTCCAATTTTAAACATTGACCATGTCTGTCTCTCTCTCTCTCTCATTTTGAAATGTAGTTATATCCATCTAAAAAAAATCTATTTATAATAGGTCAAAAACAAACAATCAAATGTCACTACTATATAAAGCACTGCAGTTTTACAACCAGTCTACTGTAATGTAGAAAAAGCAGCAAGAAATGGCAACATGAAAGATCTGCACTCCATCACAAAGATGCTGTCAGGGAAGTTCTGCAAGCCAGGTAGGCCGGTGAAAGACAAGGAGGGAAAGATATTGAAGGGGGAGGAACAACAAATGGACAGATGGAGGGAACACTTCGAAGAACTGTTGAACAGACAAATGCCAGCAAACCCGCCAACCATCAATCCAGCAGCAGAGGATCTACAAATAGACTGCAGTGCGCCCACCAGAGAAGAGATCCGCAAGGCAGTAGGCCAGCAGAGGAACGGCAAGGCAGCAGGTCCAGACAGCATACCAGCAGAAGCATTGAAGGCAGACCTGGAAACAACGGTAGAGATACTGTTCTCGTTGTTCAAGAAAATCTGGGAGGAGGAACAGGTGCCCACGGAGTGGAAGGAGGGATACATTATAAGCTACCTAAGAAAGGCGACCTCAGCAAGTGTGACAACTACCGAGGGATTACGCTACTGTCCATTCCAGGGAAAGTGTTCAATAGGATTATCCTGAATAGAATGAAGGACCAGGTGGACACCCAACTCCGTGACCAGCAGCTTCCGGAAAGACAGATCCTGTACGGATCAGATCGCCACCCTGTGTATCATTGTTGAGCAGTCACTGGAGTGGAACTCTTCCCTCTACATCATCTTCGTAGACTACGAGAAGGCTTTTGACAGCCTGGATAGGAGTGCCCTTTGGAACCTTCTCCGGCATTATGGTGTGCCAGCCAAGATCGTTAACATCATCCGAAACTCGTACGACGGTATGACCAGCAGAGTGGTCCATGAAGGGAAGCTTACGGAGACCTTCGAAGTGAGAACCGGGGTTCGTCAGGGATGCCTGCTCTCGCCCTTTCTCTTCTTGCTAGCCATCGACTGGATAATGAAGATTACAACAGCACGTACAAGAACAGGAATCCAGTGGAGACCCTTCACACAACTCGACGACCTGGACTTCGCGGATGATTTGGCCTTGCTATCCCACACCCGACAGCAGATGCAGGAGAAGACAAACAGCACAGCTGCCACCTCCGCTCAAGTAGGTCTGAACATCAACAAGCAGAAGACAAAGATCCTCAAGGTGAATAACACCAACAACGACCCGGTCCAGTTGGACGGAGAGGCGTTAGAAGAAGTAAAGGCCTTCACCTACCTGGGCAGTGTCATCGACAAGCAGGGGCTGACGTCAAGGCACGAATATGTAAAGCAAGAGCAGCCTTCCTACAGCTGAGGAACATCTGGAGCTCAAAGGAACTGGGCCTAAGGACAAAGGTCATTCAACACCAACGTCAAGGCTGTCCTTCTCTATGGGGCAGAGACATGGAGGACGACAGTGGCGACAATGAAGAAAGCTCAGACCTTCATCAACTCCTGTCTGCGAAGAATCCTCCAGATCCACTGGCCAAACACCATCAGCAACCAGGACCTTTGGCAGAGAACCAATCAGCTTCCTGCAGAAGATGAGATCCTGAAACGACGCTGGAGATGGATTGGCCACACGCTCCGCAAGCAAGCTTCCAACCTCACCAGGCAAGCGCTCACCTGGAATCCCCAAGGCAAAAGGAAAAGAGGAAGGCCAAGAAATACGTGGCGCCGAGATCTGGCAGCTGATACCAAAGAACTTGGATACACCTGGAGCCAAGTGGAGAGAAAAGCCCAAGACAGGGATGCCTGGAGAGCTCTTGTTGGTGGCCTATGCCCCAGGAGAGGTAGCAGGCATAAGTAAAAGTAAAGACTGTAGGAAATGTTAGGAAAAGTATCTGCATTGCCATACATTGTACCATACCTTCAACTGACTGAGGCAAAAACCTTTTTTACAAGCAACATAATTTAGGTATTCTAATGATCACATTTTTTTTATTACGATATAATAATTTGTTGTTACGATAACTTATTTGTCCCCTTGTCTTAATAAATCGTGGACACGTTGAACTTATTCCCTCCCTCATTTTGATGTAACGAATTACAACGTGGCCACAATATAGTAAAACGACGGATAAGTTAAACGTGCTGAGGTATTATTAATTCGTGGCCATGAAACAATATTCACCTGAATATTCACCAATTCACAAAAATATAGGACTTTTGCATTCACCATTTAATTATAGTGTCATCATCTTTATGCACCAACTGTTTTTCTTACCTGTTAAGATAACTCCTCAGTGAAGGCCGAGTCCCGTCTTATACCGTCTATGCCGAGTCCGACTAGCTTCTTCTTCATTCAAAGGGCAAATCCCAAGATAAAACACGTCATTACCGCCTCCTGCTGTTATTAATAAGCAATTTTTAATAAGCAGGAATAATTTTCGACTTTAAACAAATATCCATTTAAATGTTTAGGGTGTTTGCGTTGTAAAAATGTACAGGGAGACTTTAGATTTAAAAACGGTGTCTCGTTATGCAATGTTTTCTCAGTCAAATCATACAATTTCCTATCGATTCAATAGAACACGTGAGCTCACTAGGGAATACCAATATGGCAGCGCGGTGGCTTCACTGTTTATGACGTCATGAGCTATCCATAGATCAGTGGTCGACTCACTAGACTCGACTCGCGCTTGACAGATTCATTCTAGTGTCTCAGCGATTGGAGTGTGTAGTAGTGTGTGTGTTTGTGTGTGTGTAATAAATAAAAATAAAAAATGAAACCAATAATAATAATAGGCTTATACAAATATTAGAAATATAAATGTTCAGTGAATGGATTTAAAAGACTGTTGGATGGGACAGATAGAAATGTACACAGCATATTCTTTTAACATTTATTGATAACAAACTTCATTCGAATGCTGCTATAGGCACCATCACACACAATATAATAGGCAATGTTAATATAATTATTTCTAAATTCCTCTCTTTTTCTTACTTAAAAATAAATATTATTAGGCCTATAAATTTCTGATAATTCCAGGTTGCTATGGTCACGCAGGTGTTTTACTCATTTAATTTAGATGATTTCAGTAATGGGGGAATGTAGTGTCTGTGTATTAGTCAGGAGATGGCGCTGTAGGCCACATGTTGTTTCCTATAAAAGCTGTAGAGTAAGAGTTGGAGTGTGTTGCTCCTGCTGGCCATGAAAGCTGTGTCCCAATGTGAAGGTATATATATATATATATATATTTATTATTTAAGGTTCAAATGTTCACTTATATATTACCTTGATGCGAAAATAAACCAAAATAACCAGTGGTGGAATGTAAAGAACTACTTCGTTAGTATTCACGTACAAATGTGAAGTACTTTTTCCCACACAGGACAGCAACACTACAAATTATGTTATTTTACAATATGATGCATTGTTTTACATTAAACTACACAAAAGTATATAGCTTAAATGTATCAACCTTGAAAATATTCAGAAGTAAAGTGCAACATGCGCAGTAATATAAATGCAAAACCATCATAAAATCCCTGACAAGGAGTTTTTTCCTGCAGAATACATACCTTTACTTTTACTCTTGATACCTTGATAGTACATTAGAGTATGCAAGATAATTTTGCTTAACAAAGGTTTGAAATATATGACTAGTAGTTTTTCCCCCTATGCAGTATTAGTGGTTATTAAAAGTACTCTAGCGTAAAAAAGTTTCTTAATATTTTTTCCATGAGTCAGCCCTGCAAACCTGTTGGTAGATAACTTAGTGGACCGTGGAAATGTCCACTCAAACACTCAGAGACCATCGCGGAACCATGTGTCCACTGAAAGAGCAGATAAGACAGATCGCCAGCTCTCTAGACCGATGCCAGAACCAGCAGAAGCCAGTCTTTAAACTCATCAACTGGGTTCAGAGATGATCACGCCTCTATTGTGGTCGAACTGTTGAGTCATGTTTCCAGACCTCAACAGTGAGATCACAGCTATAAAAAACACTACGGAAATCATGTAATGTCACACTAAGAGCACAGCCCAAACACACCTCGCTGTAAAGACAAATCTATTTATTATTAAAATTCTCATCATTTGGCAATGGGAACCCAACATATTTTTTACAGTTCCCATCCCTAATCATTACCTCCTTTGTTTCTGCAACACTGACTGCAGTCTCATAATTAGTGCAAGCTGACAGGTAATTCGCTGCTTAAGAAAATAGATGATTTAAAGAGATGATCGAAAAGAGTAAAACTGTCCTGTGGTGTAAAAAAAATATAAGTAAAGAAATATATTTTCTCAATCATTCTTTCAAGAAGAGAAAACAGCCTGTCCACCCTCTTCCTACTCTCTTGTGCTCTCCTCGCCTCTGCAGTCCCATGTCTTCTCTAATCAAGTCCAAAAACTCGTCCTCTCTGTCTCGCCTTTTTCGTGGTATGGTGCTGCTGGTGCTGCTGGTGTTGGTGCTGGTGCTGCTGGTGGTGGTGCTGGTGCTGCTGGTGTTGGTGGTGGTGCTGGTGCTGCTGGTGTTGGTGCCCTCGGCCCAGCCCTCGCACGCCTGAGCTCTACTGCCATATACCGAAGACAGTTTCTGACCTCCGGCTGAAGCGAGGGAAATGGTCTCGTTCGGCTGTGGCGAGGACGATGCTATGTCAACGAGTGCCTCTGACCCGGGTGCCTGGTCGGAGGTCTTTACAGAAGAGGCTAGCTCCACCCTGACCTGTTGCAGGGGCGGATCTACCGGGGTGGCAAATGCCACCCTAAAAGAAAGCCTTGCCACCCCTGCTGCCACCCCAGTTGGCAGCAACGAATTAAAAGTTATGGCCAATTTGACAATTTACGAGCGCGAATCTCCCATGTCCGACTGCAGTGAATTCGCTACGTGCATAATATGACGACCGTTGACATTCATAGGCTACTTTAGTGTGTGGGCAAATACTTCCGGCGAAAACTTATGGTGATCTGACCGCGAGAGCGGGAGACAGCGAGAGCAAGAGACAACAGCGACCGAGTTCCATTACCAGAGAGATAAGTTGTCAACCCGACCAAATTTTTAAATGCATATCATTTTCAGTGTATTTCACCTGTGCGTTTCTATGCTTTATATTACTGCATTTATTTTGTGCAAGTGAGATGAGTAAAGCACATCTGTTTCATATATCATGTATCTGTCTGGTGTTTATATGCAGTAGCCTAACTTACGGTATTCCACAGTAAAACGCTCAAGTTGGGTGCTCAACAAAATAATATATTAAAAAAAAAGGGAAAAAAGGTCGGCACACCTTGGCTCCAAAAGTTAAACGCACCCCTGCCTTTATACTCACACAGGGCTGGACTGGCCATAATATTATAACTATTATTATATAGTAGTGTAATGTAGACAGACACTATATCACAACTAAAAGAGTTTTGAGTTTTTCTTTGTTCAATTTGCACACTAAATATGGGTTGGAGCTCTTTATTTTGAACTCTCAGAGTCAAAGTGCACCAGATTGATGTATTTTACATTAAAAAGCACAACATTTTCTTACGGGGGTGCATGCCCCCGAACCCCCCTAGAGGGACAGAGGTGCACTCACCGCAGATTTCCCAAAATCCTGTAGGAAAAAACGCTATTGCTATACCAATGCAGCTTATAGCTTGTTTTAGCATTCATCACTGTGGAGTAGGCCTATAGTTCAACTTAGTAGTTATTTCATCTGTTAACTCTTACTCACTCCTATTCACTTGTTATGACATTAGTGGTTTTTATAGGAGTTGGTATACATATTCAAGGGAGTGCAAAGTTCGGTTGTGTTTATGATCATATGTAGTGGGCCAGTCTGGGCCAAAATGCCCGGGCCGATTTTTTGTCCCAGTCCAGCACTGTACTCACAGGTGACCCCAACCCCCCATACAACACAAAAAAAGATAGAAATAATAATACAAATAATGCCCTTTTGTAGTGTGTATACATACGATTTCTCATCAAACTGTGCTAACTGTGATTAAATTCAGTATATATATATACGTCTGCCATGTTGCCACCCCTCAAAAATTCCTGGCCCCCTCTTGCCACCCCATAAATATTTTTCTAGCTCCACCCTGACCTGTTGGGATGCAGAACTCTTTCCTCGACGTGAGCCGCCAAACGGACGTCCCGCAAAGACCCACCTCTTTCTTTCCCGGGCAGCACACCTGGCCCTGTCCGCTGCTGAAAAGGTCACCCAGGGAATTGGCCCGAACCGCTGCTTCGGCAGAGGCCACACAAGAAGTTCGGCTACTCTGTGAAGCCGGCCCCTCATCAACTAGGACGCCCGGCAGATAAAAAGACGCAGCATTCCCGATGTTCGTGCCAGGAGGAAAAGAGCGCGGTCTGTAAACGACGGAGGACCAGCGACAAAGAGAGCGCATTCTCGCTCAGAGTTCCCTCGGCGGCCAGCGGAGAACCTCAAGAATGTTGGTTTAAGTGTTGACCGATGTTTTCTGTTGCAAAAAACATTCTGTGCCTCATCAAAAGAGCTCTTTTCCTCCTCTGACTATCGCCGTGTGACTATTTAAGCGAAACCTCTCCCCCGGGAGATATTTGGCAGAGTCACGCTTTAAGGCCAATAGAAGCCGACAGAAAGAGAGATCGAGACGAACGGGAAAAGTAAGAGAAACCATGTATGATGTGTCCCAGTGATGTGGTGTAAATGGAGAAGAGGAGGGGTCCAAGCACTGAACCCTGGGGAACCCCTGTGGTCAGTTGATGTGCTTTGTATACATCGCCTCTCCATGCGACCCTGAAGGAGAGTGAGAGAATGGGCTTCTGTGAACGAGAGCAATGCAGTCTCGGTTGAATGCCCTTTCTTGAAGACAGATTGGTTGACATCCAGCTGGTTATTCTGAGACAGGAAAGATGATACTTGGTTGAAAGCAACTCGTTCAAGTGTTTTCGCTATGAATGGTAGGAGAGAGACAGGTCTGTAACTCTCTATGAGTGATGTATTTAATGTTGTTTTTTAAGCAGTGGAGTTACTGCTTGAATGCTGTAGGGAAATGCCAGTATGGAGGGAGGCGTTGGTGATGTGTGTGAGTGGTAGAAGTGTGGGAGAGATGGCTTGTAGAAGGTGTGAGGAGATAGGGTCTAGAGGATGACTGCAGATTAGGCACAAACTCGAGGAACCATGTGTCCACTGAAAGAGCAGATAAGACAGATCGCCAACTCTCTAGACCGATGCCAGAACCAGCAGAAGCCAGTCTTTAAACTCATCAACTGGGTTCAGAGATGATCACGGCTCTATTGTGGTCAAACTGTGAGTCATGTTTCCAGACCTCAACAGTGAGATCACAGCTATAAAAACACTACGGAAATCATGTAATGTCACACTAAGAGCACAGCCCACAGACACCTCGCTGTAAAGACAAATCTGTTTATTATTAAAATTCTCATAATTTGGCAATGGAATTTGGCCAAATATTTCTTTCTTAAAGTTAAACTAAACTAAAATAATCGTTAATGGAACCCAACATATTATTTTACAGTTCCCATTCCTAATCATTACCTCCTTTGTTTCTGCAACACTGACTGCAGTCTCATAATTAGTGCAAGCTGACAGGTAATTCACTGCTTAAGAAAATTATGATTTAATGAGATGATCGAAAAGAGTAAAACTGTCCTCATTTCACAAACAACAGTCTATTTTAGCCTATTATGACCCATGTCGGAAGTCCCTTTTAGGATCGTAATGGCTTAGATCAGTACTATTTCACAATGACAGTATGAAGCCAGAGTCCAAATTAATCTCTGAGAGTTTGGTCTGTTTTCTCTCCTGAACTCTTGACAGTGTATGTGTCTGTGGTCTTTATTTTAATCTTATTTTCAATTGCTATTCACATTTTACTATTTTATTTCAGTAAACAACTTAAGGTTTCTATTTCACTTACAAGACTTTGTGTTTATTTTAGTCTGTTCATAAGCAGACCAATATTGAGATAAGGGTTTATTGAAATAAAGTTAATAATATTCAGAGGCTACTTAGAGAGATCTAACAATAAACTAACCCAGGGCCGCTCCCGCTTAAACCTAAGGGAGAGGCGCTACATGTGTATATGTTAAAGTGTCATGAACCATGTAACACACATTTTGGCGCTGTCACACTCCTGACAATCTGAGTGTGTAAATCATTGATATTTATTGACACAATACCACAGTGAAGTGTCTTTACATGTGTGTTAAACATGTCTGAGAAGTGCATATTGTGAACCGCACTGCAACACACATCTGCTCTGAACACAAGGATATTCTTTTGCACACGAGAGCATTACTGCTAGTTTCACTTCCTTATTTTAGCAGTTTCCTGCATGGTAGGCTCAAAAAGACTCATTAATACTCACACTAACTATTATGTATTACGATACAATACAAGCTCATAAAGAGATATTATCATATTTGTAACAAACATCTCAGGAAAGGAGACTTATTAAACACGACTGCAGAGGTTTATTAAGAATATTAGTAGCAATCATTCAAAATGAACAAAAGATGCTAAAAACAGGAATGAACAAGATACAATAATCCTCAGATCATCTCCATCACACAGAACAGAGAGACGATTATACAGTCTGAGTCTGTCCATTACTGTATTTAATATTATATTTACAGCAGTTTACATATGAAGCACAAGAAAATGACTTTCTACACTGTAGGCAAATATATCCATAAAACCCATATAAATGAAAATAAATCTGGTCTTTTATTTGTAAAAAAAATTTAATCTAAATAAGTGATCAGACTTTTTTTCCCCTGTTTTCTGAGAAGAAGAAAATAAACCAATGAACAATCCTCTGAGTTTCTGCTATTGTAAATATTGCTGCAGATTCTGAACTCATCCGTGTTTTATTGTAATATTGTGGGCATCTCTATTTCCTCCGGGCGCTTCGAGTCCTTCCTCCCTGCAAAATAAAAGCATTGCCTGACCTCTCGTATGTGTTTCTCATGATTGCAGATGTTCAGATCAGATGAGTGTGAATCTTCAGATTGTGTGCGGCTCAAACTCACCAGCTCTTCTTGCACAGATGATCTGAAGAAGAATCACAGTAGGAGCAGCAAACACTGCAATCTCAACAATACTCACAATCACTGCAGGAAACATGAGAGGAAGAAGAGAAACTGGACATGACTGAAGTCAAGGGTCTTCATCTATCAACAGTTCTTGATGAAGCATTTACAGACTGACTGATAGTGTAATGTTATAAAGCTGTCAGTATAAATGAACGTGTCGTACCTCTGTATAATAATCCAGCAGTTTCTGATGCGCGATCAGCTGGATCTGTGGATCACGTCTGTTAGTTCAGTTCAACACATAATGCCACATATACACAACATCATCATCACATAATAATGGAGCTTCACATCACAGAAATGAGGAATATGTGCTCGAGTCTGTCATCATTATCTTCTTACTTCAATCTCAAGCTGTCAGGAGGAGAATGGCAGTAGTGGAGAAGAGAGGTGTTACTGTATCATTTATTCCTGGTTTATATGAGAGTGAAACACAGTTGAGCTGCTGCAAATAAACCTTCAGCTTGAATGAGTGACATAAGCCTTATAATTCCTAAAACCGGCCTCCTACATGGGTCATACTAGGCTTTAATAGACTCGTCTGCTTTATGCAGTATATCATGTGTGACCCATATAGGACGCCAATATTGGGAATTATGAGGATTGCTTTAGAGACGCTCATGTAGGAGATTTACGTTGAGTTTATGCTGAGTTACCCTTTAAACAGGAGCGGAGGGAGTTACCATGGAAACGGGCGGCAACTCAACTGACAAGTTGCAAAAACTCTGTCTTTCCCTTTCAAGGGAACTTCGAGCTGCGTCAAACGCTGTGGGAACGCCCCTGCGTTGTGCGTCATGAAGCACGTATGGAATCAGCCCAATGGAGAGACGGAACGTCATAGGAGGGTGACGTCATCGACCAGGAAACTATAAAGCACCCCAAAAACACAAGCGCATCAGCTTCTGATAGGCCTGAAGGAGCGCTATATGTGAATCTGTCTGAGATGTAAACACTGTCTGTCTTTACTATTTGCTAGGCAGGAGTTATCACATTTACACCACACAAACAATTTTGTATGAGAGACTATGGCGAGCGAACAGAATTAAAGAAGTGTGTTCCTCCCTGCTCGCGCTATCTAACGGGCGGGGATACACACGTTCTTTGTGTTGTTTGTTTGGGAGTGCAGGATGCCCAGTCAGCTCTCGAGGGGGCTGGCTGCGAGCATTGCGAGCGTCTGTTATGGACGCTCCGCTCCCGCCGGGCGCTCTTTGAGGAGAGTGCTCGGTGCGCGCTCCCCGCGGTTCGAGTCCCGCTTCTGCCGAGGCTGAGCGGCGACGCTTATCGTGGGGATCGCAAATGGATCTTTCAGCGGGGTTAGAGACGGGCTCTGCCTTATCTCTGCCTTTACCTGTTAGATCCAGTGTCTCAGCCCGGTTTGGAAGCACGCTCTGCGGTTTCTTCCGCCCGGGCTGAGGCACCAGTACTGCAACTATCTAACGTTAGTTATAAAAACTAGGAGATAAAAATAGCAGTATTGACGAGGAGATGTGGAGGACTCGCCACCTAACACTCCCGAAAGCGAAGAGCTCATGGAAGTTCTCACTCGAGCTGTATCAGAACTAAGCATTGAGTGGCCAGTGGCTATAGGCAGGAGTCTGTTATTAAATCTAAGTTAGATGAAAGATTTCTCCCTTCCCGTGTGCAACCTCCATGCCGGTGCTTGCCGTTTTTTTTCATGATCTCCATACTGAGGTGTCGAGATTATGGAAGAAGCAGGCTTCATATATATTTTTAGCCCCCAATCATTCACATATTCAGATTTAGCGGGGGCTAGGGTTTTGAAAAGAAAAGACGGCGCTTTGCCGCGGGTAGAAGAGACGCTTGCGAGCTTTCTCTCTTCCGAGGCTGCATTGTCATTTAAAGCACCGGCATTATCTTCCAAGCCATTATGAAATATTTCGGCTTTGTAAAGTGTATTTGGCGGCAGGTCAGGCTGCGTCGTGTCTGCATACAATGTCTATATTGCAGGCATATACCAGGCTGATTTGCTAAAGGACGTGAGCGTGAGTGAGGAGGCAGTACTGACGTGGTTCGAGAACTGCGTCAGGCTGCCGATTTGTGGTAAAATGATTTTTTTTTTTCCAACATGAAACAGAAAGAGAAGCTTTCTTTTAGATGATCCTCTCTCCCCTGCGGGGTTATTCAGTGACTTAGTTAATACTGTCATTGATAATTTCAGGAAGAAAAGAAGCAGGCAGCAGCTTTTAAAAGGTTTCTTCCATTAAAGGTTCACGTCCAAGGGGCTGCTGGGCGGGAGCAGCCCCGGCCGTCCACGAGCTCATCGCATAGGCGCATGTAGCGGGTATTAACTCACTAATGGACCAGACAAATAAAATCAGAAGACTGCTTGGTACGAAAATGGAGGTGGTGGTGGTGATGCTGAGAAAACAGGCAGAGACAGAAGGTAGGTTGAACCTTAAAAGGTAACTTTACTTTTTGTATTTAGTGATCCTTTCTCTTTTGTATTTTCTTTTTTTGTTTCCTCAATCACAAAATAACAATACAAAACAACAGAGGAAATAAATATATACAAAAAACTTATATATTGCCTGGGTGCACCCTCTAAATAACTTTTTGCATATCAATAATCACAATTGCACTCACTGTATCCAAGTGATCGCAAATGAAAGAAAAAACAAAAACAAAACAATCACCAGTGGCCAAACACATTAACCACTGCTTCCAAGAAATATCAATTGGAATATTGATCAATGTTATATTTTCACAATTGTGTAAACACAGTTACTGTTTCAGTCCCAAAAAACAAATATCAGTCTCTGAAAACGTGTACTCTTACTTATCCGAGCAGGTGAAACGGAATAATGAGACGGAAAACTGTCCTCTCCTCTAAGTTCGTGATCTCTTCAGAATCGAAGTGGGAGGCTCACCATCAATTGGGGAAATCCATCTTGGAAAAACAATTCACACAGAAAAAAAAAACCTGGCCTGTTCATTCACTTTTTTTCCTTTTTTTTTTTCCACAGGCGCGCGCAGACAAAATGGCGTCAGCAGTGAACTCTTAATACACCATGCGGTCTGACACAACCACACGAGTCAATGTAAACTCTGAAGTGCCCGATTGACAATCATAAAAGGTCATCTACTATCTTACTTCTCAGATTTTTTCCGTTTTTATGAGCTTTGAACAGTTTAAGAACTATATCAGTTCAATTGTAACACTCTCTCGTCAGATTGCTCTAGTCAGATCAGATATCTCCGTCGCTCTGCATCTGTTGTCTAATCTGCGCAACGCTATTCGTAAGCAAGGGGCGGAGCCAGCAACCAAACGCTCCGATTGGTGGATACTCATAACTTAACTCAATTCAGATATATATTTATATTATTTTGTATAGAATTTCACATTTATGAATAATCATAATATTCAATTCAAGCAACATAAAAATAAATAATATCTGTAAAACAACTATTTAACCTGGGTTACACGCAGCAAACCAGAGTATCGCGTCTCGCGCTCCCCCTGCTGGACAGTGGGACCAAACGCGGCACTCTCAGCCAAAGCTTTTTGAAAAATAAATATAATATAATATAATATTTATATATATATAAAAAATAAAAAAAAGCAATAGAACTGTTTTGAGGACAGTTATATTGGCTATGCTGAGGGCGGTCCCCACCGAGGGAGAAAGGTGTTCACCTCTTTTTACGGTGCCCATTCTTCCTCGGTGTCCTCAGGGGCCTGTTCTGCCAACCCCGCCTTCATGCCGGGGCGTAGACGGTCCCAGCGAGTGCTTTCCCGAGGGACGCTCGCTCCCTCAGAGGAGGGTCTCAGAGCGGTCAAACCAGTTGTTCCCTGCCGGTGCGCCATTACAGGGCGCTGTGTTTGCTGCTCAAATTACACCAGAGACCAGTCTCGAGAGACTGGTACCCTTAGTAGAATTTGTTTGGCAGAGTGGAAAAGCCTTCCAAGAATATCTCAGTGGGTCCTGCAGACAGTAGTAAGAGGTTATGCGATCCAATTTAGGTGTCGTCCACCGAAACTCAGAGGGGTTCTGCCCATAGTGTGGGCCCCGAGCAGGCTCTGGTAATGGAACAAGAGGTGAAAACGCTCCTTCAAAAGGGGGCCATAGAACGGGTTCCTCCTCCCAGTTTGGAGCTAGGTTATTACAGCCGATATTTCATCGTTCCAAAGTAGGATGGGGGGTTGCGTCCAATTTTAGATTTGCGCCTATAAAACCGCTCGGTAGGGAAGCTCAATTCAAGATGTTCACTATCAAGCAGGTCGTGTCACAAATCAGGTCCGAGGGCTGGTTTGTCACGATAGATCTAAAGGACGCTTACTTCCACATTTCCATACCTCCACAACACAGGAAGTTCCTGAGGTTTGCCTTCGGGGGCGAGGCGTACCAGTACAGGGTTCTTCCGTTCGGTCTAGCTATCTCCCCGTACTTTACGGAGCAGATGGTGGTTCGACATCGAGATGTCGTCCTCGCGCATATCAGGAAGTTGGGGTTGAGGCTGAACGCGAAGAAAAGTGTTTATCTCCTTCCCTGGAGACCACTTTTCTGGGCGTTGTTTGGGATTAGGTCACCCGCATCGCTTCGGTTCTTCAGCCTTGAAACAGTAAAGATAGGCCAGCTACTCACTGTAAAGCAGTTTCAGAAACTGTTGGGTTTGATGGCAGCAGTGTCCAACGTTATACCTTGGCCTGTTGTACATGAGACCGCTGCGGTGGTGGCTCAGGACCAAGGGATTCTCCCAGTGGGGAAATCCACTCCGCATGATCAAAGTCACGCGGCGCTGCCTTCGTGCTCTGGTCTTGTGGAAAGAAACTTGGTTCCTATCCAAAGATCCTGTGCTAGGGGCTTTTTTGTCGTCGCGTAAGCTAATGACGGATGCTTCCCTCACAGGGTGGGGGGCGGTCATGAGTGGTCGTCCAGCCCAAGGTCTGTGGTAGGACCATCATCTGTCATGGCATATAAATTGTCCAGAGATGTTGGCAGTGTTTCAGGCTCTGAAACACTTCCTAGCAGACCTGAGAGGTCCTCATGTGCTAGTTCAGTCAGACAACACGTCGGTGGTCTCTTATATAAATCACCAGGGGGGCCTGCGGTCTCGCCGGCTTTACAAGTTGGCCCGTCAGGTCCTCCTGTGGTCCCTAGGGAAGTTACTATCACTGAGAGCAATGCATCTTCCTGGGTATTTGAATGTGGTAGCGGTCTCCCTGTCGAGGCAGAGGCCGAGGCCGGGGGAATGGAGACTCCACCCCCGAGGTGGTGGAGCTCCTTTGGTTGAGTTTCGGTCGCGCCGAGGCGGACCTATTCGCTTCCAAGGAGATATCGCACTGTTGTCTGTGGTTCTCCATCAGTTATCCAGCCCCTCTGGGGTTGGACGCTATGGTGCAGCCGTGGCGAGGTCACGTCTGTACGCTTTTCCCCCGATTGCTCTGCTACAAGGAGTTCTGGAGAGGGTTCGCCAGGACGGGGTCAGCCTACTATTAGTAGCCCCGTTCTGGCCGGCCCGAGTATGGTTTGCGGACCTGGTTTCTCTCCTGGACGGCTCTCCTTTGGAGCTCCCGGTCAGGAGGGATCTACTCTCTCAGGCGGGCGGCATAATATTTCACCCCCGCCCAGAGTTATGGAAACTGTGGGCTTGGCCTCTGAGGGGGCCCAGCTTTTAGATTCCGGTCTCTCAACCGAGATTGTTGAGACCGTCCTTCACTCCAGAGCTCCATCCACGAGGAAGCTTTATGCCTTGAAGTGGAAACTTTTCACTTCTTGGTGTGGAGAACACCTGCAGGACCCAGTTAACTGCCCAGTGGGTGCAGTGCTGGAATTCCTGCAGAAGCGCTTCTCCACAGGGTTATCCCCCTCCACACTAAAGGTGTATATGGCGGCACTAGCTGCTTACCACGTCCCTTTCAGTGGAGTTTCTCTTGAGAGACACCCGCTTATAACTCGTTTCCTCCGTGGCACTTTGAGGCTGAGGCCAGCGGTTCGTACGAGGGTGCCGACCTGGGATCTGGCCATTGTAATGGAAGGTCTTTCCCCAGCTCCTTTTGAACCTATCGAAGAAGTTCCTGAGAAGTTTCTCACTTTTAAAACTATCTTTTTACTTGCTATCTCCTCATTAAAAAGAATCGGAGATTTGCAGGCTCTGTCGGTTTCTCCCTCGTGCCTGGAATTTTAGCCTGGCATGGTTAAGGTTTTTCTGCATCCTAGACCAGGGTACGTTCCTAAGGTCCCTACTAATGTTGTTAGACCTACGGTTCTGCAGGCTTTCTGTCCTCCTCCATTTATGTCATCGGACCAGGAGAAACTTAATTTACTCTGCCCTGTTAGGGCGTTAGACGCTTATGTCCACAGAGCTGCCCTGTGGAGCAAATCAGAACAACTATTTGTATGTTTCGGGCCACCCAGGAAAGGGTGTCCTGCGTCTAAACAGAGAATGAGCAAGTGGGTGGTTGAGGCTATCTCACTTGCTTATGAGTCGGCTGGTCAGCCTTCACCTTTGGATGTTTGAGCCCACTCTACTAGGAGTATGGCTGCTTCCAAAGCTTTATTGTCGGGGGTTTCCCTGAGTGATGTTTGTGATGCGGCTGGATGGTCTTCACCGCATACTTTTGTTAGGTTCTATGACCTAGACTTAAGTTCTACCCCTTGGGCACAGGTGCTCTCGTCCTCTGTGCGCTAGTTCTCACATGACGGTCACTTGGTCCTATGGCGACGGGGGTATTCGCGTTCCCACAGCGTTTGACGCAGCTCGAAGTTCCCTTGAAAGGGAACGTCTCGGTTACGTATGTAACCCTAGTTCCCTGATAGGGAACGAGACGCTGCGTTGTTCTGCCATACTCCCGGAATTCCCGTTAGCGCTTCCTTCAGGCCTATCAGAAGCTGATGCGCTTGTGTTTTTGGGGTGCTTTATAGTTTCCTGGTCGATGACGTCACCCGCCTATGACGTTCCGTCTCTCCATTGGGCTGATTCCATACGTGCTTCATGACGCACAACGGAGGGGCGTTCCCACAGCGTTTGACGCAGCGTCTCGTTCCCTATCAGGGAACTAGGGTTACATACGTAACCGAGACGTTCACTGTTGTTTTCACGGCTTTCAGTTTATTCCCTAAAGTTACACAAATAATACACACAACTGTTCCTGACACTTTCTTACATGTAATTGATACGCTTCTGTTGAATATTTCGGTTACAGAAATGGTTTAGTGTCTTTGAAAAAGTCCTTTAGCATCTTAGCCGTTAGGCTAACTATAAGAGGTAGGCTAACTATAGACTTGATGAGCTCTTATTTAGAAAAGTTTGTTCTTTGAATCACATCCTATGTGTAAATGAGAGGTTTTTACAGTTTTGCAAGGTTGTGCTGGTAACTTGTCAATGGATGAATGGTATGCTCACACATTATATTAAACTCATGGCTCCCAGCATGCATTGCGGCATTATGTCACACCACACAACTCTATATAGTATGATATTGGACTTATTTTGAGATTTTTTAAATATATTTTCTCCAACAGCCCAAGAGTTCCCCAGTAGTGGACACTCGTGCAACATTAGCGAGGGATGAGCATAAAGAGTGGAGGTAAACACAGCCTCGCCCTGCGTCTCAATGTCCACACTATCCTTCCTAAACAGTGTGTGAGATTAAAATAAGTGTCCCAAAGCGTAGTGTGTTGAAGAGTGTGCCAGAAGTCCTCGGATGGTCTAGTTTTCCTGGTGTGTTTTCGATCCGTACTCACTATAACGGCTGATATTACCCACAACCCATTGCGCTTTGGAGGAGGATTTGGTTCAAAACTACAAACATGAGTAAAAAGTGTAAAACAAAAACTACAAAACATGGCGGATATGCGCGACCAACGGTGAGAGGTTTAGATAAAGGTTTGAGTGACTCATCAAAGTTTAACCTGCTAATAAAATATTTATTTCATGTTATTCCTTTTATATTTCATCTGCAATAACAATTGTTGCAAAAAAAATTGCAATAACAACTTTTGTAAAGATCCGTTTGGCCATTAACTTATAAATGCATCATTCTGCATTAATATGAGGAGAGTCTCCGCATGACAGACCCGCGACTGCAGATCAACGCTTCTGCATTTCTCTACGATACAGTAGGAAATTAAATGTGGAGAATTTTGTCTTTGATAAGATGATTGACAGGTCCGTTTGTGTGACAGGATGAGTGTAACTAAACGAAAGAGAGCAACCGTTAAAGACGCGATTGTATGAAGTGATAGTGTGTCCCAAAGCTTGTGTACTCTTCTGCTACACGCTCAAAAGCATCTACTAGTTTATTCCCAAAAAGAGTAAATACTTTTAGGGCGTAGTATAAGTAGACGAATTGAGCATTAGAGTAAATAAGTGAAGTCGGCCATTTTCTCTTCAGTTTCATCTGAGCTGTTAAAAAAATCTAAATATTGAGAAAATCGCCTTTAAAGGTTTCCATTTCTGTTGGCGATTGTGCTGCAACCACTTACAAAAATAAAGTTTTGATATATTTAAGGTAGGAATATCTTCATGGATCATGATCTTTACTTAATACCCTAATGATTTTTGACATAAAAGAAAAATCGACAATTTTGACCGATACAGTGTTTTGTTGGCTATTGCCACAAATATACCCGTGCGACTTAAGACTGGTGTTGTGGTCCAGGGTCACATATGTTAAACTTGTTGCTGAGCTCATTACGACTGTATGGCTTATTTTGTGTTTCTCTGGGTTTTTTTTGTATATTTGTTTTGTTTACTTTTACATGTGTGTTTTGTGGTAATGTTGTGACTGGACTAGCAGTATTTTATGTGTGTTTGGTGTTGTTCATGTCTCTACAGTGAATGCACTGCATGGATGAGCTCAACATATCGTCTTCATCTGATGCTTTCTGGGAGAATCGAGTGAAAGAACCGGAGTGTGATATGAACACACGACTCGCACTGTTTATACTGAACATGTCATAGAATATGCATAAGTGCGCTAATTACACACACCATAAAAGTCCATGAAATGAAACTAAAACAACAACTCAATGTGACAATCATCCTGTAGAATATGACCGTCATATGTTGATGAGTGAACACTGAAGATAACTCTAGCATTACGCACTGAAAAGCACTGATGTGAGAAAGACAGTGATGATGTACCTTTAGAAACGTGTGTGTTTATAGTTGAGGAATCCCAGTGGTGTAGTCTAGTTTTTTGTAGTGAGTATACTGTGATATACCAGCCCAACCCCACCCCCCCCCCCCCCCCCAACCCCCCTTAAAACATTAAGCACAAATAAAAATTTACTTTTTAAAAACGTGAGTGATATTCCTTTAAAATTATGTTTTAATAGATTTGATTATTATTATTTTAAAAAGTACATCTTACTATGCAATTTCTTGCATAATTCCCTCGAGTTACTTTATTTCTCTCTACAAACTTTTATTTTGGTGGGTTGTAAATTAAAGACATTTGAGCTTCTGTGTGTTTTAATAAACTATTATTATTATTATTATTAGGCCTACTTGAAGTATACTCTACTGTGCAATATTAATATATTTCTGTTATATTTTCATCAAGTTATACAAAACTTTGATTTTGACAGGTTGTCATGAAGACTAGTTTGTGAGTGAGTGTATATGATACGAATGAATGATGATAGTTTTATCAAATGAAATGGTAAAATTCTTGTGATGTGACTCTCATAAAAGCTCTGCGATGAAGTTCAAATGTGTGCATGTCCTCATCATAGACGCTGAAAACACAACGCGTCACGCGCGCTTCAGTGTGTAGTAGAGCACACATTGAGCGCTCATTCACAGAAACACGCAGAACATGCTTTAATATTCATAGACACTTAATACATATCGAGATTTGATTCATTGTATCATTACTTTTGATTTGTTCATTCAAAAATGGCCAAATTGCGCGACGTTACGCTTTACAGCTAAGTTACATTATTTTGTTGCTGGATTCCGCGATTCGATCCGTGTCGCTGCGCAAACACAGACGTCACGGCGGGCGGGCGGGCGGCGGGGTGAATTTATGAATGAAAGTTCTTTCACAAAACGATGTTGTTACGAATCCTCACGCTTTTTAAAGAGGGTATACGGAGATCTTTGACATTTCCTAGTGGGTATACGGCGTATACCTGCGTATCACGTAGACTACACCACTGAGTGATCCTGAGAGTGTGTGATGTGGACTGGATTCACTGCTGTCGTTGAATCAGCTTGAGCTGTGAAGATCAATGTTAGTTCAGATGATTAATACTGTACAATATGACCATCATATTTTAACTTTGATCATCACATCACATAAAGAGTGAACAGGTTGGACTGTTAATTCACTGCAGTTCATTAGTTTGAAGCAATGCTTTGAGTTCCTCTTCTGTGAGAGTCAGAGAAGCTTTTGTTCCCTCAGTTTGTTCTGGTTCAGTGATACTGATAGACCTCAGTGTTCCTGACATTATGAGGCTCTTCTAACACTGTTTTCTCACCTGAATACTTGACAGTGTATCTGACTGAGGTCTGGAGTTGCTTTCTGTGAGTAAGCTGACATCTCCACTCTCTGTTGGCATCTTCATCCAGGAGTGTTGTAGTCAGAGTGATGAGACAGTGATCTGGAGATGATGATGATGATAATATCTGATATCTGGAGTCTGTCTTCAGATCAACACCAGCCTGATTCACCCACAACAGCTCAACTCCCGCAGAACGGACCCAATCATCACAGGAGAATCTAGTATATAAATACAACTGACAGGAGAGAGTCACAGAGCGGCCTGGACTGATCTCAGTCTGTGAGGATGAAGATGAAGATGAAGATGATGATGATGATGACGATGATGAAGACACTGAAACTTAACACAAGACACAAATCACAGACTCTTCAATCATCATCTGAGTTTAAAGGGAGAATCTGCCCTTTTTAAATTGACCACATAATCATAAACTTACCATGAAGAACATGCAGATAAACATCAGCATCAGGTCCTTGTTGTTCTCCATTCACATATTGTCTGCATCTGTAATATCCATAATCTTCTCCTGTGACGTTCTTGATGTTCAGAGAGCAGTCAGACTCCAGACTCAGTCTCTCATGTCTCTCTGTGTCTTTATTCTTTATCCCTCCAGTAATCAGTTTAACTGCTCCTGAATGTCTGAATATGTTAGAGTAGATCCATGAAGTTGATTTGCAGTCAGGAAGAGCATTATTACAGGACAGAGAGACATTTACACCAGAACTGATGAACACACAATCACTCCACTGGTGCCTGAAACACAGTATATCTCAGTCATCATTATGATAAAAACAGAAGTTAAATCATGATATTTTCCTCACTGTTGCTCTCGACTGCATCTGAGAGTGTTAAAGCTCTGTTGTAAAGCCCCAGTTTCGGCTGCTCTGAGTTCGATCGCTCTTTGAGTTGTAAGTTGATGCGAGCGCGGATACATGGAGTTACTGGAGCAGTTTTGCTTCTAGACGGCGAGGATGTGGACCATCAGTGCTTTTTCTCCCGTAAGTCTGATAAACATCAAGGGAATTACTCGACAGTTGAAAAGGAAACTTTGGCGTTGTTGTTTTTCTTGCAGTTCTGTGAAGTTTCCTTAGGCTCTTCCATCCGGCCCACTATTGTCTATAGCGATCACAACTCCCTTGTTTTACTTTCCCGTATGTATAATGCTAATCAACGGCTGATGCGATGGGCTTTATTTGTACAGAGTTATAACCTTGAAAAACTATACCTGTTCCGGTTTCATTTATTTGTACTTTTGGTTATTACTTATTAGCTTTGTTAGTGTGTTAAGATTATCATGTGAAACCAAATTACTTTACTTTCCTTTATTATTGAGTATTTGAGAGCGGTAACGCTGGATAGAGGAAAAGGGAAGTTTTGTCGCGTGACGTACATCGGCACACTTAGTTCTGGTGTATTTAGTTTACACACACTAGGTTTATAGGAGCATGTGCCATTCGCTGTCATTTCTGTGTTGATAGATAGAGTAGGGAAGTGTATGACGTCTCGGACGATGAAGACTTTTCTTTCTACATTTTTCTTTTGTATTAGGTAGGTTTAGTTGAAACGGGTGAGAAAGATCCTTTTGTTTCATTCTTTTCTTTGTGTTGGCACCGTCCAGTTCCCTTTCGTAGTCACTCCGAGTTACGTCGGATGACGGAGAATGGGGGTTTCGCCAGAAAGCCTATCATCTTCGAGTATTAAAAAACGAGCCTATGGCAATGAAATGCCATGGGTCTGCGGAATTTGCATAATGTATCTCCGCCCCACCGCGTGGGTATTTAAGGAGAGACACCTGCAACAGCAGATCATGTTTTCGCTTCGGAGCCAAGAGCATCTCTTCACTCCACAAGCCAAATCCTGAGTTTTCTTCAGTGACTACATCTCTTCGAGACGAGCGAACTCTCCGGTGTTGGTGTGACGGCGGTATCCAGCGAGTTTCACATTGCCTGCGAGCTGAGCAGTGGTCTGCCAGTCTGTGTGTTCTCCCTGGTCGCTTCAACATCCGCGGAGTTTTTCCTCTCACTAAAGAGCTGCACGCGGCACGTCTTTTTAAAGACGCGTCTTTCTAAAGACGATCTGCCCATGTTTTTCTGAGTGTGGTATTCTGATAGATTCAGCTGATGGGCGCGAGCGCTGTTTTGAGTGTTTGGGCTTTGATCACGCTCAGACAGCGCTCGTGGGTGTGTCACGTTCTCTCTCTGGGAACGTTACCATCGCAATGTAACGGTCGAGACTCGATGAGCTCAATGAGTGAGAGTCCCCTCATCCACACCCCGATCTATTTTTCTCCACGTGAGATAATACTTCGGCTGGTGGCCAGGGTGACCTAAGACGGCAGGTTTGGAACTAAACCGATGAAAAATTCCTCGGTCCACACCCCGTCTTTCACATTGCAACCTGCGTGGTCCCAGGTGAGTTCGCCGGCCCGCCCGCGGGCCCGCGGTCTCATTCGGTACCCCGGCTGATGAAATCATGTATCACCGCATCACTAGGTGAGCTGGAGTCCTCTAGAGATGATGGCTCGTCTGTGCTGCCGTCCTCGGATGTGCTAGCATAACGAGTTTGATCCAGAGTGCACAGCTATGCTTCCCGGGTGATTGGTTTTTGGGGGTGGCGAACCCAAATCCTTTCTACCCGGACGTGCATGAAGAGATCATGAGATCGTGGAAGTCTTCTTGACTTTTCGCGACTGCTCAGTGGCCTCTTCCGCCTTCTCTGCCCTTGTAGAGGCCGCGGCCTAGGGTGCACTGGGGTTCCCCCTGTGGAGTGTTCTGTGGCAACACTTATGTGTCCCCACAGCGCCTCCACCTGGCGTGGCGACTCTTAAGCACCCCTCCAATGCCTGTAGGTTCTTGTCTACTCCGGTGGCGGGGACCTATAGAGCTGCGGGGCAGGCTGCCACCTCACTGCGTGTTATTGCCATCCTCCTGGGTGTTCAATGACATGCACGAGGGTAGGGCTGATTCAGGGCTCATCCTTGAGCTGCCTGCCGTCACCGACCTTGCTCTCCGAGCGACGTAGGTGACCGCACGCTCCCTGAGTCAGGTGATGTCCACATAGGTGGTCAGACACCTCTGGCTAACCTGGTTGATGTGCGCGAGGCTGAGTGATTTCGTTTCCTCAACTCCCCCATATCCCAGGCTGGCCTCTTCGGCGGCGCGGTCGAGGACTCTGCCCAACAGTTCTCGGCCGCCCAGAAGTGGACTGTGGCTATTTTGTCTGACCCCGCGGCTTTGCTGCCTCCAGCTGCCGCCTCAGTCCGCTTGCTGCCGAATGCGCCCTCCTGCGACTTCCGCCCCCTCCCGCCCGGCCAGCAGCACCGGGCCGCGCCGTGGAGGTGGTCGCAGGAAGGCGCCCCTGCCCGTACCGGTCCCGCAGCCCCGCCAAGGCCAGGCTTGCGGCGCTCCCGTTACGGGCAGCTCAGATGTGGGTTGCAGTTCTTCAGGGAGTGGTTGCAGGGCCACTCCTTCCCCCGGTGGAGGGCTGGGGGAGAATCTTTTCTAAACCAAAGAGCTGCATCCCATCTCTGAGCCCTCAGAGGGCCGGACGACAGTGCGCAACGCTCCCGGGCCTTGCCGCTCTCGTCCCCCTCTGTCTCTGAGGGCGCGGATGACAGTGTGTGCCGTCTCCGGACCACACCACTCTCGTCCCCCTCTGTCGCCAGACCCCTGGCAGAGCAGACCCCCGTGGAACGCTGGTCCTTCCCTGGTCTCCTCTGTCAGGACGCGGAGCATGACCGTGCCCCCGCACCGGGCCGCTATGCCACCCACGCCTGGGCCGGTCACTCCGCTTCGGAGTTATTTAGCTTTATACCTGACAGTGTGCAGAATTTTCACTCTTTCTCATCTCTTAACGTCATTTAAAGAGTTTAAAAAGCAAAAAGAGAAATGAGTCAGCAAGCTAAGCGCTGTGTCCCTCCATGTTCTCGACCCATGTCAGAACTGGATACACACGCTTACTGCTTTGTGTGTTTGGGGGAGGAGCATGCGGCCGCTGCATTGGAGTCAGGGGAGTGCGAGCATTGTGAGCTGTTCACTGTTAAAATGCTTCGCGCTCGTCTTGTCTACTTTCAGTCCGCAACCGCATTATCATCATGGGGCTCCCGAATGGATTTGGCTGACGAGCAAGAGACGGGTCCGTCCCTTTCGCTTGCTTGTTCACCAGATCCACTCGTTCCCTCATGTGATCCCGAAGCGCATCCCGGTGCTTCTTCGGCTCACGCGGGGGACGATAATGAATCTCTTGGGTCTACGGACTTCGAGCAGCCAACTTCTGAGCGTTCCTCGCGCGACGATAAATCTGTCGAGGAGCTTCTCGAGGTGGTTACTCGCGCGGTGGCCAGATTGCAGCTTGACTGGCCTCGCGAACAAGAGACCCCCAAACGCAGTAAGCTTGAGGATAGGTTTTTGTCCGGTGGCAGGGGGGAGGGACCTCAACATCAGTCTCTCCCCTTCTTCGAGGACCTCCATGATGAGCTATCTAAATCATGGAGAAAACCATATACCTCTCGTGTCTTCGTGCCTTCGACGTCGACTTTTTCGACTATCGTGGGTGCAAAGGCGCGAGGGTATGCGGAGATGCCCCAGGTTGAAGAGACGCTCGCCAGCTATCTCTCGCCTGGGTCTGCATCTTCGCTTAAAAAACCTACCCTCCCCTCAAAGCCGTGTAGAATAACATCTTCGCTTGTGGGTAAAGCTTACCAAGCTGCAGGTCAGGCTGGTGCTGCGCTGCACACAATGGCTGTGTTACAGGCATACCAGGCTGACCTCTTGAAGGACTTGAGTGCGGGTACAACGATAGATGTGGAAGCGTTTTCTGAACTGCGCCGAGCCACAGATCTGTCTCTTCGTGCCACTAAGCAAACGGCCCGTGCCATCGGCCGTTCTATGTCCGCTTTGCTAAGCACGGAGAGGCATCTGTGGCTCAACCTCACAGGCATCAAAGATAAAGATTGTGTCTTTCTTCTTGACTCTCCAGTTTCTCCCTCTGGCCTGTTTGGCGACTCGTCAACTCAGTAGTCACCAGGTTCAGGGAGGTCAAGAAGCATGAGGAGGCGTTTGTTCAGTTCCTTCCTCGCCGCACTCAAGGGGAGGGGCCATCGGCCACCCAACCTCTCCCTGGTCCTTCAAAACCTAGGGAGGTTAAAAAGCAGAGTGTGGCGAGCCGTGCTCCTCCTAGTAAGAACTGGAGACAGGCTCGTCAGGCTCAGCAACCTCCCAAGCCAGACCTCAGGACTATCATCAACAGAAAGAAGAAGTCCTGATGGTCTGGCGCCCAGTCTGGTGGGGGTAGCCCCCCGCGGGACGGGGCGCGTATTATATCTGACCGCCCCTTCTCGTTACCCTCACAAAACCTCTCCATCCCCGCCACCTTTGGTGCTTCGGGGGGCAGCGGTTTCCAGCGAAATGTTAGATGTTCCGTTGCTCCCTGCTTTCATCCAGGGCACGGAACATCTAACATCCCCTCAAGAGGAAGTATTAAAACTGATACCACTATCAGAGAGTCTGGCAGCGTGGCAACTTCTGCCAGGCATTTCTGCTTGGGTATTAAGCATAGTACAAATAGGATACAGAATCCAATTTATTCATCGTCCTCCACGTTTCAACGGCGTGATCTCCACTTCCGTAAGACCGGAGCTGATGCATGTACTATCACAAGAGCTACAAACTCTTCTGAGCAAAGAGGCCATAGAACATGTTCCTCTGCCAGAGAGGGAGTCAGGCTATTACAGCAGATACTTCCTGGTCCCCAAAAAGGACGGGGGGTTGCGTCCAATCTTAGATCTTCGAGGCTTAAACCGTACAGTCAAAGCGCTCAAGTTCAAGATGTTAACCGTCAAGACGGTCGTGTCGCAAATTCAACATCACGATTGGTTCGTCACGATCGATCTGAAGGACGCATATTTTCACATACAAATATTGCCACAACACAGGAAGTTCCTGAGGTTCGCTTTCGGGGGCGAAGCATACCAATTTCGGGTTCTTCCATTCGGCCTAGCCTTATCACCCCGCACGTACACAAAATGCATGGATGCAGCACTGGCTCCATTGCGACTCCAGGGCATTCGCATTTTGAATTACATCGACGATTGGTTAATACTAGCACAATCGCAAGAGATGGTGCTTCAACACAGAGACATCGTGTTGGCTCATCTAGTTTCTCTAGGGTTGAGACTCAACACCAAGAAAAGTGTTCTTTGTCCTGCCCAGAGAACGACTTATCTCGGAATTGTTTGGGATTCGATTACGATGCGGGCACAATTGTCCCCCGCTCGAATCGAGACCATTCGGGTAACTATGAGCAAAGTCAGGCTAGGTCAAGATCGTACTGTTCGTCAGTACCAAAAGATGTTAGGTTACATGGCTTCAGCATCCACGGTGATTCCTTTGGGGCTATTGCACATGAGACCCTTTCAGTTAAAAGCCAGGGGCTAAAAGCCAGGGGATTTCATCCAAGGGCCAATCCTCAAAGGCAAATAAAAATGATGCGCCGCGGGCTTCGTACACTATCTCTGTGGCTCAGACCCCGGTTCCTCGCCTTGGGTCCCACTCTAGGGGCGCCTTGTCGTCGCAGATTGCTAACGACAGACGCCTCCCTGTTGGGCTGGGGAGCGGTCTTAAGTGGTCGTCCAGCTCAAGGGGAATGGGAGGGTCATCAGCTCGATTGGCATATCAACTGCCTCGAGCTGATGACTGTATTTCTGGCCCTGAAATACTTTCTCCCTTAGTTGAGAGGCTGTCATGTCCTAGTGCGGGTGGACAACACAGCGGCAGTTTCTTATGTAAATCCCCAGGGAGGTCTGCGCTCACGCAATCTGAACAAAATAGCGAGGCAGATTTTCCTCTGGGCCCAGGAGAAGTTCCTGTCACTCAGGGCAGTGTACATCCCTGGGCACCAGAATGTGGGAGCAGATTTACTGTCCAGACAGAAACTGCTGACGGGGGAATGGAAACTCCACCCAGAAGTAGTCGATCAGATCTGGACCAGATTTTACAAAGCGGAAGTGGACCTCTTCGCCTCCCATCAGACAGCGCAATGTCCCCTCTACTTCTCTCTGAGTCACCCAGCCCCCCTGGGTCTGGATGCGATGGCGCACACATGGCCCAAAATGCGCCTGTATGCGTTTCCTCCTGTGGCTCTGCTCCCGGGAGTTCTAGCCAGAGTTCGCCAGCAAGGGTCTTGCCTCTTATTGATAGCGCCGCGTTGGCCGAACAGAATGTGGTTCTCGGAGATAATATCTCTCCTCAACGGCTCGCCATGGGCGATTCCGGAGAGGAGGGACCTTCTGTCCCAGGCAGAGGGCACAATATTCCATCCCAGGCCCGACCTGTGGAACCTTCATGTTTGGCCCCTGATGGGTACCAACTGAGGGACACTGGGCTTTCGCCTGCCGTTATTGAGACTATTCTAAGTGCTAGGGCTTCCTCCACTAGAAAGAGTTTTGCCAACAAATGGGGTGTTTTTGAAAGGTGGTGTGTTTTACATAATGCAGATCCGGTCAACTGCCAGATTGCTTCAGTTCTGGATTTCCTGCAGGAAAAATTATCAACAGGCACATGCCCCGCCACTCTCAGGGTTTATGTGGCCGCTCTTTCGGCTTGCCACGCCTTGGTTGACGGGGTGCCACTTGGGAGACATCCTTTGCTCGCTCGCTTCATTCGTGGGGCCAGACGACTGAGGCCTCCCGTAAGAACCAAGATCCCTTCATGGGACTTAGCTATAGTCCTAGAGGGTCTGGTTGAGACCCCCTTCGAACCTCTAGAGTCAGCGTCTGACAAACTTCTGACCCTAAAGATGGTTTTTCTTATGGCTATAACCTCTCTAAAAAGAATCGGGGATATGCAGGCTCTGTCAATATCGCCATCCTGCTTAGACTTTGCCCCAGGAATGGTGAAAGTGATTTTGCATCCTCATCCTGATTACCTGCCTAAAGTACCGTTTTCAGCTGTACATCCGGTCACTCTTGAGGCCTTCTGCCCTCCACCGTTCACAACGCTGGAGCAGGAGAGATCTCACAGACTGTGTCCAGTCCGTGCTCTTCAGGCCTACGTTCACCGTACTAGCCAGTGGCGTAAGTCAGAGCAACTATTTGTTTGTTATGGGGGCAGTAACAGGGGTGCTGCCGCTACTAAACAGACCATGTCACATTGGGTCAGGGATGCTATTGCTCTTGCCTATGAGGCGCGCGGCCAAGCTTCGCCAACGGGTCTAAGGGCTCACTCCACCAGAGGAGTCGCCTCCTCTACTGCTTTGGCAAGGGGTGCCCCCTTACAGCATGTTTGTGATGCGGCAGGCTGGTCCTCTCCGCACACATTCATAAGGTTTTATAGTTTAGATGTTCATGCCACTCCGGGCTCTCATGTCCTTGAGTCGACATCACAAGCTAATGTCTAGGGCTTTCTTGCGTTCTTGTGAGCACACCTACACAACCGTAAGGAGTCCAGACACCTTCAAGCACGGCGGCGTGGGTATTCTCGTTCCCAATGCGCTAAGCAGCGCAGCATCGATTGTAGCTTTTGAAAGGGAACGTTCCGGGTTACTTGACTGTAACCCTGTTCCCTGAAAAAGCGGAACGAGATGCTGCGCTACTTTGCCGTGCTGATGATGTCCCAGGACTGCTCTTCAGACAAAATATCCTGACGATGCACCTGCGGCTCATCTATTTATAGCCTCGCGGGTGCACGCGAGTGTGCGTGAGTGCACGCGGGCGCGCGACGATGACGTCACCGACCGAGGCTATATTACTTCCGGTCGATTCTATCGACGTGTTTACACACTATATTCACAGCGGGTCACGATTAAAGACGTTCCCAATGCGCTAAGCAGCGCAGCATCTCGTTCCGCTTTTTCAGGGAACAGGGTTACAGTCAAGTAACCCGGAACGTTCCCCTGCGCGAACACGGGGTTCGCATCCTGAATTACCTCGACGACTGGCTAATATTAGCTCACTCTCGAGTCCAGGTTTGCGAACACAGAGACCTAGTGCTCCGGCACCTAGCCCGTCTGGGCCTTCGGGTCAACTGGGAGAAGAGCAAACTTTGCCCCGTGCAGAGGATCTCTTTTCTCGGTATGGAGATAGACTCGGTCGCCATGTCCGCGCAGCTTACGAGCGAGCGCGCACACTCACTGCTGACTTGTCTTCGACAGTTCGAGGGCAAGAGTGCGGTCCCACTGAAACTTTTTCAGAGGCTCCTGGGGCATATGGCATCCGCAGCCGCGGCAACGCCACTCGGATTGCTTCATATGAGACCGCTTCAGCTGTGGCTTCGCGATCGGGTCCCGAGGTGGGCATGGCATCGCGGTACGCTCAGAGTTCCAATAACTCCGACCTGCCGTCAGTCCTTCACCCCGTGGCGTAACCTCAGCTTTCTACGGGCCGGAGTTCCCCTAGAACGAGTTTCCAGGCATGTTGTTGTCTCCACAGATGCCTCTGCCACGGGCTGGGGCGCCATTTGCAATGGACATGCATGTCAATTGCCTCGAGTTGCTGGCAGTACGCCTTGCCCTGCACCGCTTCCACGCGCTGCTCCAGGGTCAACACGTACTTGTCCGTCCGGACAATACCGCGACAGTAGCGTACATCAACCATCAGGGTGGTCTACGCTCTCGCCGTATGTCGCAACTCGCACGCCACCTCCTCTTATGGAGTCAGAAGCACCTGAGGTCCCTTCGTGCTATTTACATTCCAGGAGAGCGGAACCTTGCAGCCGATGAGCTGTCACGGCTCCGGCCAACCTCTGGCGAATGGCGACTCCATCCCCAGTCGGTCCAGCTGATATGGGACCAGTTCGGGGACGCACAGATATATCTGTTTGCCTCCCACGACTCATCCCATTGCGCCCTGTATTACTCCCTGACCGAGGGCACGCTCGGCACGGATGCACTGGCGCACAGCTGGCCGCAGGGCCTACGCAAATATGCGTTTCCCCCAGTGAGCCTTCTCGCACGGACTCTGTGCAAGATCAAGGAGGACGAGGAGCAGGTCATATTGGTCGCCCCATACTGGCCCACCAAGACCTGGTTCTCCGAACTGATACTCCTCGCGACAGCACGTCCTTGGCCAATTCCTCTGAGGAAGGACCTCCTTTCTCAGAGACGTGGCACCCTATGGCACCCTCGTCCCGATCTTTGGGGACTCCACGTGTGGTTCCTGGACGGGACGAGGCAGGTTTGAGTACCCTGCCACCTGCGGTGGCGGCTACCATCAATTCCGCTTGAGCGTTGTCCACGAGACACGTCTACGCGTTGAAGTGGAACCTCTTCGTCAACTGGTGCTCTTCTCGGCGAGAAGACCCCAGGAGATGCTCGATTGGTGTCGTGCTTTCCTTTCTGCAAGACGGGCTGGAGTGAAGGCTGTCTCCCTCCACCCTGAAGGTGTATGTGGCCGCTATCGCCGCTTATCACGATGCAGTTGAAGGTAAGTCTCTGGGAAAGCACGACCTGATCATCAGGTTCCTGAGAGGAGAGAGGAGACTGAATCCTCCTCGCCCTCCTCTCGTTCCCTCTTGGGACCTCTCAGTGGTCTTAAATGCCCTGCAGAGGGCTCCCTTTGAGCCTCTGCAATCAGCTGAGCTTAAGATCCTGTCAATGAAGACAGCGCTCCTGGTTGCGTTGGCCTCCATCAAGAGGGTAGGGGACCTGCACGCATTCTCCGTTGACGAAGCGTGCCTGGAGTTCGGGCCCGGTCACTCTCACGTGATCCTGAGACCCCGGCCTGGATATGTGCCCAAGGTTCCCACCACTCCCTTCCGGGACCAGGTGGTGAACCTGCAAGCGCTGCCCCGGGAGGAGGCAGACCCAGCCTTGGCACTGCTCTGTCCAGTACGCGCACTCCGTGCTTACGTAGACAGGACGCAGTGTTTCAGGACCTCAGACCAGCTCTTTGTCTGTTATGGTGGGAAGCTGAAGGGAAAGGCTCTCTCCAACAAAGGTTGTCTCACTGGATAGTGGACGCCATTGCTTTGGCATACCAGCAGCAAGGTCGACCATGCCCCCTTGGTGTGACCGCCCACTCCACCCGGAGTGTGGCGTCCTCTTGGGCTTTAGCGCGTGGCGCCTCGCTGACAGACATCTGCAGAGCTGCAGGCTGGGTGACACCTAACACATTCGCCAGATTTTACAATCTCCGAGTGGAGCCAGTCTCCTCCCGTGTACTGTCTTTTTCAAGCTAACACGGGAGCCGTTAGGTGTCTTCGCTTGCTTGCCACTCCACTCCACGGACTGGATACGTGCGATATTTCCTCAGGTAGCCTTCCTCTCTGAAGCCCTGAGTTCCTCCAGCACTGTTGACGCTGGCGCCAGTGTCTATTACCTGTGCGTCGGCTAGGTGCCTCCGTGTGCATGGTTCCTCCTCCGAGCAACCCCCACATGTGTATTTCCACTGTAAGCCTCTTTGAGCATGTGTCTTTCCCTCGGCAAGCCACCTTGCCACTCCTGGAGTTGAAAGTAGATGCCACCCTACGGGCTGGTCACTCCAGTGTTCCTCCATATGTAGCCCCATCGGGCCATATGTGTATTCTTAAGTCCTCCCTACGGGTAGGCATGCTGCGGCATATCTCCCCTGAGATATGCTTCCCAGTGTACCTTGGTATTCCTGTGTTAAGTAGGACTCCTTCGTCCGTGCCTATATCACGACAGGGAGGTCAGACTTCGCAGGGCACTGGAAGACAGCTGTGAAGGTGGCGTGATTACACGGGGACCCCCATTCTCCGTCATCCGACGTAACTCGGAGTGACTACGAAAGGGAACGTCTCGGTTACGGATGTAACCCTCGTTCCCTGAGTAGAGAACGGAGACGTTACGTCTCCCTGCCACTTCCGCTGTACCGCTGGGTAGACGCCTGAGTTCAGTCTCGGCTCCTCAGCGAAGACATGATCTGCTGTTGCAGGTGTCTCTCCTTAAATACCCACGCGGTGGGGCGGAGATACATTATGCAAATTCCGCAGACCCATGGCATTTCATTGCCATAGGCTCGTTTTTTAATACTCGAAGATGATAGGCTTTCTGGCGAAACCCCCATTCTCCGTCATCCGACGTAACGTCTCCGTTCCCTACTCAGGGAACGAGGGTTACATCCGTAACCGAGACGTTTTCCCTTTTTCCTCCCCAGATCCGGTATATTATAAGTTTGCTGGATTTTTGTAACTTCTTTTGTTTTTGATTGTAAATAATAATTTGTTGCTTCATTTTTCTTCTGTCTTATATACATATTGGCGGATCATTGCACATAATACATTTGTTCCCCTGTTCTCCTGCTGTTTCTCAGTGGTCTTATTCACTCTCTCAGTATTTAATGGTAACAATTGCTTATGGGAGGACTAATGTTCCCCTTCTAATTCCCTAGACTTTTAAAATCAGTGAAGGGTCGTAACACTCACTTAAAGCAAACAACACACTCTCCAGAATAAACTATTAGTGTTTATCAGAGAGCTGTTCAAATCACTGACACACTCTTAATATCAAGATCATTCTTCATCATCAGATGTTTGAGTGACACTATGTCCAGTATCAGGAATAATACAGTATGATCTGTGTGTATCAATACACAACTCTGAGATCACAATGTGAATGTGTGCAAGAATAAACTGAGCATGTTCAAATGAACTCTTTCCAGACTAATTCCACTAAATGTGTTTAGAGAAAATAGAGATTTCTTTACCTGTGAGAAGTGAAGAGAGAACGATCAGTCCCAGCAGACACAGATCACACTTATCAGCCATTTCTGTTTCTGTCCGTCTTCCTCTTCATTATATATAGTTACAGCTTCTCCTTTAAACATCATCATCTCTTCCTCTTCATTATATATAGTTACAGCTCTTCCTTTAAACATCATCATCTCTTCCTCTTCATTATATATAGTTACAGCTCCTCCTCTAAACATCATAAGCTCTTCTTCTTCATTATATATAGTTACAGCTCCTCCTTTAAACATCATCATCTCTTCCTCTTCATTATATATAGTTACAGCTCCTCCTCTAAACATCATCAGCTCTTCTTCTTCATTATATATAGTTACAGCTCCTCCTTTAAACATCATAAGCTCCTCCTCTTCATTATATATAGTTACATCTCCTCCTTTAAACATCATCAGCTCCTCCTCTTCATTATATATAGTTACAGCTCCTCCTCTAAACATAATCAGCTCTTCCTCTGCATTATATATAGTTACAGCTCCTCCTCTAAACATCATCAGCTCTTCCTCTTCATTATATATAGTTACAGCTCCTCCTTTAAACATCATAAGCTCCTCCTCTTCATTATATATAGTTACAGCTCCTACTTTAAACATCATCGGCCCCTCCTCTTCATTATATATAGTTACAGCTCCTCCTCTAAACATCATCAGCTCCTCCTCTTCATTATATATATGTCACGACAGACTGACGGAAGCAAGTGCAGTTAAACTCTTTATTTAAAGGTAGTTACAATGCGAGAGTCCAACACAGGCAAACAGGCGGGTGGCGCAGGAACTCCGATGGTCAGATGGTAGGTGAAGCAGAGGTGCGGTGAAAGGTGTCCAATGAGCGATAGTGTCCAGAAAATCCACAGAACAAGAACCGGAACAAGGAAGGCAAGAGACTGGAACGCGACAGGAACACAGACACACCGGGGAAACCACATACAACGATCTGACAGGGAAGATGAGAAAGTGGTGAGTATAAATACACATGAATTGACAAGCTGCAGCTGGTGAGGGGATAATGAGCTGATAGATAATGACGCTGACGAGCGGAACGCCCATCTAATCAGCGCGCTGACATATAACAACAGAAACACGAGACAAGAAGAAAACGTAGGATTTACCAACCGTGACAGTACCCCCTTCCCTAGGAACGCCTCCTGGCGTTCCCAGACTCCCTTACCTGCCGATTGTAATCATCGATAAGGGAGTGATCCAGGATGTCTCTAGCTGGTACCCAACTTCTCTCCTCCGGACCGTAACCTTCCCAGTCCACCAAGTACTGGAATCCGCGTCCCCTCCGTCTCGAGTCCAGAACACGATTGACCGAATAAGTAGGTTCCCCGTCTACGAGACGCGGCGGGGGGGGAACCGGGACTGGCGGATTAATGCGAGCAAAAAATACGGGCTTAATTTTGGAAACATGAAATACGGGATGAATCCTCCTGTACACTGGAGGAAGGTTGAGACGGACTGTCACTGGACTAATGATTTTAGTGACAGAGAACGGGCCAATGAATTTTGGTGCGAGCTTATTCGAAACGGAGCGGAGAGGAATATCCTTGGTAGAAAGCCACACTTTGGAACCGACGACGTATACGGGAGGCCTCCGCCGGTGGCGATCGGCTTTGGCCTTGGTGCGTGCCCCCACTTGGAGTAGAGTCTCGCGGGCTCTAGTCCAAGTGCGGTGACACCTCTGGACAAAGGCGTGGGCGGAGGGGACCGCAACTTCGGATTCCAGACTAGGAAAAATTGGTGGCTGGTAACCTATGCTACACTCAAATGGTGATAGGCCCGTGGATGACACTGGCAACGTGTTGTGGGCGTACTCCACCATAGACAATTGCTGACTCCAGGAGGAAGGATTCTTGGACACTAAACATCGCAACGTTCTTTCCAAATCTTGGTTGGCTCGCTCAGTTTGACCATTGCTCTGGGGATGGAACCCAGAGGACAGACTGACAGTCGCCCCCAGAAGTCTACAAAACTCTCGCCAAAATTTGGACACAAATTGGGGTCCTCTGTCAGAAACCACGTCTGTCGGGAGGCCATGAAGCCGAAAGACGTGGTCAATGACAACCAACGCTGTCTCCTTGGCTGAGGGTAATTTGGGCAAGGGAATGAAATGGGCCGCCTTCGAGAACCGGTCCACCACGGTCAAAACTACCGTGTGACCCTGGGAGGGTGGGAGGGCGGTGATAAAATCTAGTGCGATATGGGACCAGGGTCTCGAAGGCACCGGCAGCGGTTGGAGTAACCCATCTGGAGGTTGATTGGAAGTCTTACCCGTGGCACAAACTGAGCAAGCCAATACAAAACTGCGAACGTCACGAGCCATGAGAGGCCACCAGAATCGTTGCTTAACCAAAAACATAGTACGATTGACTCCTGGATGACAAGCCACATTGGAACAATGACCCCACTGAATGACGCTGGACCGTAAACTCTCCGGCACAAACAAACGGTTCGGTGGGCAACGAGTCGGAGGCGTTACCCCTTCTAAGGCCTTCTTGACCTTCGATTCGACCTCCCATGTGAGTGTAGAGATGAATAGATTCTCTGGTAAAATGCACTCGGGAGTAGACGGGCGATCGGAACGGTCAAAAATGCGCGATAAAGAATCGGGTTTGATGTTTTTGGAACCCGGGCGGTACGAGAGAGTAAAGTCAAAACGTCCGAAAAAAAGAGCCCACCGAGCCTGCCTGGAATTAAGTCTTTTAGCGGTACGAATGTATTCCAGATTCTTGTGGTCGGTCCAGACGATAAAAGGTACCCCTGACCCTTCTAACCAGTGGCGCCACTCCTCCAAGGCTAACTTGACCGCCAACAACTCTCTGTTGCCAATGTCATAATTGCTTTCGGCAGGGGATAAACGATGCGAAAAAAACGCGCAAGGGTGCATCTTGTCGTCTGAAGGAGAGCGCTGGGATAACACTGCACCTACCCCCACCTCTGACGCATCGACCTCCACCACGAACTGACGTGATGGATCAGGGGTTATCAGGATGGGGGCTGAAACGAAGCAACCCTTGAGTTTAGCAAACGCAGCTTCTGCTGCGTCTGACCACCTGAACGTCGTTCTGGGGGAGGTCAAGGCGGTCAGAGGTGCGGCTAGTCGGCTGAAATTGCGAATAAAACGCCGGTAAAAATTGGCGAACCCCAGGAACCTTAGTAGGGCCTTACGGGAATCTGGACTTGGCCAATTCACCACAGCCTTAACCTTGTCAGGATCCATGCGCATTCCCTCAACCGAGATGATGTGACCTAGAAAAGGAACAGACTGTGCATGAAAAACGCATTTCTCCGCCTTGACAAAAAGCCCATTCTCTAGCAACCTCTGAAGCACTTGTCGAACGTGTTGCACGTGTTCCTGGAGAGACGAAGAAAAAATCAATATGTCATCCAGGTAGACATATATGAACTGGTCGATCATGTCTCGCAACACGTCATTGACAAGTGCTTGGAAGACCGCTGGGGAGTTGGAAAGGCCGAACGGCATAACCAAATATTCAAAGTGCCCCCTAGGGGTGTTAAAAGCGGTCTTCCATTCATCCCCCTCCCTGATGCGGACCAAATGATAAGCATTCCTTAAATCCAGTTTTGTGAAGATAGATGCTCCTTGCAACCTCTCGAAAGCTGAAGACATCAACGGCAAAGGATAAGTATTCTTTACCGTGATGTTGTTCAACCCCCGGTAATCAATACAAGGTCGCAACGACCCATCTTTCTTCCCCACAAAAAAGAACCCCGCCCCCGCTGGAGAAGAGGAAGGCCGGATGAATCCCGTTGCTAGAGAATCAGAAATGTATTTCTCCATGACCTCTCTCTCTGGGACAGAGAGTGAATATAACTTGCCCTTAGGCGGAGACGTACCTGGCAGTAAGTCTATAGCACAGTCATAGGGACGATGCGGAGGAAGAGAATCAGCCCGAGACTTACTGAACACCTCCTTCAGATCCCGATACTCCGTGGGCACGTTTGATAAATCCACTGTCTCCTCCTGTAACACATCAACAGGAACAGACGGACAAGCAGACACAAGACAAGACTTATGACAAAAACTGCTCCATGATGCCACCGAATTGATCTGCCAGTCTATCTTGGGATTGTGACGGATGAGCCATGGGTGACCAAGAACGATGGGTGCTAGTGGAGTGTCCAGAATGTAAAAGGAAATAGTCTCAGAATGATTGCCGGATGTGATGAGTGTGAGGTCTTCGGTGATCAGTGAAATCGTGGGGAGTCTTTGTCCATTGAGGGCGTGAACGTTGATTTGGTGTGAAAGGGGTTTGAGGGGAATTTGATATCTGAGTGCAAATGAGTGATCCATGAAATTACCTTCTGCCCCTGAGTCCAGTAGTGCCCGACAGTCGTGGAGGTGAGTTGACCATCGGAGTCTTACCGGGAGGAAGGTAGATGTAGATGAGGGCTTCTCGGCAGAGATCCCACCCGACAGTAGCCTCATACTTACTGTCGGGCTGGGCCTTTTAACGGACAATTGTACGCGAAATGTCCAGCTCCACCGCAGTAAAGGCAAAGGCCCAGGGATCTCCGCCTCTCCTTCTCCTCCCGGGAAAGCCGGGCTCGACCCACCTGCATAAGGCTCAGGGACTGGTAGACGAGGCTCTGACGGGGATGGGTCCGCTGGTGGTGGTGGGGGAATTGGCGGTGCAGGTGGCGCAGCGGGCACGCGAAGCTGTTGAATCTGTTGGGTGAGCCCGGACACCTGCGCCACTAAAGCCTGAACAGCACGAGCCGTATCATTGATATTCTTTTCCTGGATGTCCATTCTTTGACTGCTGTTACTCAGAAACGCCTCTAGTGATGATGAAGGGTCTCCTGCTGCTTCCATGTTTGAAGGTCAGATCGTTATGTCACGACAGACTGACGGAAGCAAGTGCAGTTAAACTCTTTATTTAAAGGTAGTTACAATGCGAGAGTCCAACACAGGCAAACAGGCGGGTGGCGCAGGAACTCCGATGGTCAGATGGTAGGTGAAGCAGAGGTGCGGTGAAAGGTGTCCAATGAGCGATAGTGTCCAGAAAATCCACAGAACAAGAACCGGAACAAGGAAGGCAAGAGACTGGAACGCGACAGGAACACAGACACACCGGGGAAACCACATACAACGATCTGACAGGGAAGATGAGAAAGTGGTGAGTATAAATACACATGAATTGACAAGCTGCAGCTGGTGAGGGGATAATGAGCTGATAGATAATGACGCTGACGAGCGGAACGCCCATCTAATCAGCGCGCTGACATATAACAACAGAAACACGAGACAAGAAGAAAACGTAGGATTTACCAACCGTGACAATATAGTTACAGCTCCTCCTTTAAACAGCATCAGCTCCTCCTCTTCATTATATATAGTTACAGCTCCTCCTTTAAACATCATCAGCTCCTCCTCTTCATTATATATAGTTACAGCTCCTCCTTTAAACAGCATCAGCTCCTCCTCTTCATTATATATAGTTACAGCTCCACCTCTAAACATCATCAGCTCCTCCTCTTCATTATATATAGTTACAGCTCCTCTTTTAAACATCATCAGCTCCTCCTCTTCATTATATATAATTACAGCTCCTCCTCTAAACATCATCAGCTCCTCCTCTTCATTATATATAGTTACAGCTCCTCCTCTAAACATCATCAGCTCCTCCTGTTCATTATATATAGTTACAGCTCCTCCTTTAAACAGCATCAGCTCCTCCTCTTCATTATATATAGTTACAGCTCCTCCTTTAAACATCATCAGCTCCTCCTCTTCATTATATATAATTACAGCTCCTCCTCTAAACATCATCATCTCCTCCTCTTCATTATATATAGTTACAGCTCCACCTCTAAACATCATCAGCTCCTCCTCTTCATTATATATAGTTACAGCTTCACCTCTAAACATCATCAGCTCCTCCTCTTCATTATATATAGTTACAGCTCCTCCTCTAAACATCATCATCTCTTCCTCTTCATTATATACAGGTCCTTCTAAAAAAATTAGCATATTGTGATAAAGTTCATTATTTTCCATAATGTAATGATAAAAATTAAACTTTCATATATTTTAGATTCATTGCACACCAACTGAAATATTTCAGGTCTTTTATTGTTTTAATACTGATGATTTTGGCATACAGCTCATGAAAACCCCAAGTTCCTATCTAAAAGAAAATAGCATATTTCATCCAACCAATAAAAGAAGTGTTTTTAATACAAAAAAAAAAGTCAACCTTCAAATAATTATGTTCAGTTATGCACTCAATAGTCAATACTTGGTCGGGAATCCTTTTGCAGAAATGACTGCTTCAATGCGGCGTGGCATGGAGGCAATCAGCCTGTGGCACTGCTGAGGTGTTATGGAGGCCCAGGATGCTTCGATAGCGGCCTTAAACTCATCCAGAGTGTTGGGTCTTGCGTCTCTCAACTTTCTCTTCACAATATCCCACAGATTCTCTATGGGGTTCAGGTCAGGAGAGTTGGCAGGCCAATTGAGCACAGTAATGTCATGGTCAGTAAACCATTTACCAGTGGTTTTGGCACTGTGAGCAGGTGCCAGGTTGTGCTGAAAAATGAAATCTTCATCTCCATAAAGCTTTTCAGCAGATGGAAGCATGAAGTGCTCCAAAATCTCCTGATAGCTAGCTGCATTGACCCTGCCCTTGATAAAACACAGTGCACCAACACCAGCAGCTGACATGGCACCCCAGACCATCACTGACTGTGGGTACTTGACACTGGACTTCAGGCATTTTGGCATTTCCTTCTCCTCAGTCTTCCTCCAGACTCTGGCACCTTGATTTCCGAATGACATTTAAAACTGAGCAACAGTCCAGTGCTGCTTCTCTGTAGCCCAGGTCAGGCGCTTCTGCCGCTGTTTCTGGTTCAAAAGTGGCTTGACCTGGGGAATGCGGCACCTGTAGCCCATGTCCTGCACACGCCTGTGCACGGCGGCTCTGGATGTTTCTACTCCAGACTCAGTCCACTGCTTCCGCAGGTCTCCGAAGGTCTGGAATCGGTCCTTCTCCACAATCTTCCCCAGGGTCCGGTCACCTCTTCTCGTTGTGCAGCGTTTTTTTGCCACACTTTTTCCTTCCCACAGACTTCTCACTGAGGTGCCTTGATACAGCACTCTGGGAAAAGCCTATTTGTTCAGAAATTACTTTCTGTCTTACCCTCTTGCTTGAGGGTGTCAATGGTGGCCTTCTGGACAGCAGTCAGGTCGGCAGTCTTACCCATGATTGCGGTTTTGAGTAATGAAACGGGCTGGGAGTTTTTAAAAGCCTCAGGAATCTTTTGCAGGTGTTTAGAGTTAAAGGGACACTATGCAGCTTTTTTAGCTTAACTGAACAGCTTCAGAGTTATTGAAATGGTTATATAACTTCTTTCGGGTTGAATGGTGGGCGTCTCGACCCCCCCTGGTGCCTGTGAGCGAAAAAATCTCACTTGCAACTTCGGTGCGGCGGGCCACGTCAGGAAGTATCGCGTGATATCAGCTCTCGCGATGTAACATATTCCTTTACGGCAACTGCACACATACACACAGGAACAAGGTATAGATGGATGGAGTTTGTCACACTTTCGTCATGGCTGAGCCGGCATATAAGATGCAGAAAGCTAGGAAAGCATTGTCGGAGGAACAGAGAAAGAGGAAACGGCAGACTGACCGAGCGAGGAGTCGGACACGAGCATAGGCATAATTTGCGGGTGTGTTATGTCCCCATTGAAACTTCTCGCGGCACGGATGTAACGTTACCATTACAAACAAATAAAACATCTCCAGGTAACTCTAGTAGAGCATTCATTTCGTTCGTTTGTTAAATAAGAGGCGATCTGAAATGTGTTATTTTTGAAATCAAGTGACCAAAGTGCTCGTTGCCTCTGCGATCAGTGGTGCAGATAAGTTACAGTGTTCTGTTGTGACGCGCGCCTGAATCCGTTGCGGGGACTGAGAGACTCTCTATATTTTGTTATGGTGAAATCACAAAATCTAATGCACAAAAAACATGTCCCTGCTTGAAATACAACCACTAATAAACAATCGGTTTTGATGAGGAAAATAAACTTTACTACTAGTACCGATTAGAACCCAGAACCTCTGACACACTTGGCAAAAGTTCTGCCTCTGGACCATTAAAATTGTCGGATCTATGTATTTAATCACGTGAAAATTCTCACCACTAACAACATACACTCACCGGCCACTTTATTAGGTACACCTGTCCAACTGCTCGTTAACACTTAATTTCTAAGCAGCCAATCACATGGCGGCAACTCAGTGCATTTAGGCATGTAGACATGGTCAAGACAATCTCCTGCAGTTCAAACCGAGCATCAGTATGGGGAAGAAAGGTGATTTGAGTGACTTTGAACGTGGCATGATTGTTGGTGCCAGAAGGGCTGGTCTGAGTATTTCAGAAACTGCTAATCTACTGGGATTTTCACGCACAACCATCTCTAGGGTTTACAGAGAATGGTCCGAAAAAGAAAAAACATCCAGTGAGCGGCAGTTCTGTGGGCGGAAATGCCTTGTTGATGCCAGAGGTCAGAGGAGAATGGCCAGACTGGTACGAGCTGATCGAAGGGCAACAGTGACTGAAATAACCACTCGTTACAACCGAGGTATGCAGCAAAGCATTTGTGAAGCCACAACACGCACAACCTTGAGGCGGATGGGCTACAACAGCAGAAGACTCCACCGGGTACCACTCATCTCCACTACAAATAGGAAAAAGAGGCTACAATTTGCAAGAGCTCACCAAAATTGAACAGTTGAAGACTGGAAAAATGTTGCCTGGTCTGATGAGTCTCGATTTCTGTTGAGACATTCAGATGTTAGAGTCAGAATTTGGCGTAAACAGAATGAGAACATGGAACCATCATGCCTTGTTACCACTGTGCAGGCTGGTGGTGGTGGTGTAATGGTGTGGGGGATGTTTTCCTGGCACACTTTAGGCCCCTTAGTGCCAATTGGGCATCGTTTAAATGCCACGGCCTACCTGAGCATTGTTTCTGACCATGTCCATCCCTTTATGGCCACCATGTACCCATCCTCTGATGGCTACTTCCACCATGTCACAAAGCTCTAATCATTTCAAATTGGTTTCTTGAACATGACAATGAGTTCACTGTACTAAAATGGCCTCCACAGTCACCAGATCTCAACCCAATAGAGCATCTTTGGGATGTGGTGGAACGGGAGATTCGCATCATGGATGTGCAGCCGACAAATCTGTGGCAACTGTGTGATGCCATCATGTCAATATGGACCAAACTCCCTGAGGAATGCTTCCAGCACCTTGTTGAATCTATGCCACGAAGAATTGAGGCAGTTCTGAAGGCAAAAGGGGGTCCAACCCGTTACTGGCATGGGGTACCTAATAAAGTGGCCGGTGAGTGTATATTATATCTCATTAAACGACAAATTAAACATAATGTACTATTGTATACTATGTAACAGGCCATGTCAAGCTCTGAGTGAGTGGTATTTACGACAGTAACATTAAATTCAAGTACTCCACAGTAACTCTAGGGGTCGCTGTTTGACAAAAACGGGATTTCTGCATAATGCCCCTTTAATTAGTTGATTCAGATGATTAGGTTAATAGCTTGTTTAGAGACCCTTTTCATGATATGCTAATATTTTGAGACAGGAATTTTGGGTTCCCTTTCGAGAGGTTCCTCCTATTGCGTAATAGCTTACGCTATGGGAAAACTCCTTTTCTCGAGAAATATTGAAGTCTTTATGTAAAACGCATTGCAGCTGCACAGCATACAGCAATGAGCGAGGCAGCTCGGTCATTGGCTGTGCTGCGGCAACTGCACAAACCTATGACGGGGCGACTCTGAACCCGCTTCCAATGAGCGTGCTTGGCGCCCAAGCGTGCTTCCAATGAGCGTGCTTGGCGCCCAAGCGCGTCAGAGCCCGCCAAGATGGGCGTGGCCAAGGGCTATATATTGGGCGCCCCGTCGTCTGAGTTCTTTAGATTTAATCTCCTTCAGCAAAGAACCTTCTCTTCGCTGGATCCTCCGGATTTCTTGGAGTCTTTTCGCCGCCGCCGTCGACAAGCCTACAGCAGGACTGCTTCGAGGACGCCGGCGCCTTCAGCCGCCTTCGATCGCCTTCTGCTAAGCCATCCGTCGCGCATCATCTTATATCCTTTTTCAAAGCTTTCAGTGTTCGCCCCCGCGACACTTTCTAAAAGAGCAAATTAACAAGGCGTTGTTTCAAATGCCTTCCTGCGCCTCGTGTCGAGGCCCTCTTCAGGACGGGAATCGTCACATCATTTGCGCCCGCTGCTTGGGACCGGACCACGCAGAGGCTGCCCTTACTCGAGGCGGATGTCCCGAGTTTGACGCCCTGGGCCTCACCGAGCTGCGCGCTCGCTTCGCCGTTTTCCCCTGTGAAAGAGCCCACCTCCTCCGTGCTGCCATCTCCTCTGGTCAAGCCGCGCAAGAAAAAGCGCCGCTCACAGAGGCCGCCGGAGCACGCGGTTTTGCAGTGATGTCATGCCGGGCCAATCCCCACGTGCTTCACCACCACCCGAAGACTCCCCGCCGCCAGTCCAGTTCACACAGGCGGACCAGCACCCCTCCAGCGGAGCGATGGGGCTTGTCTCGTTTGGCGCGTCAGGGGATGACGATGACAAGGATGACAGTTTTTCCGGTGATGCTGCATCCGACGACTGGCCGGGTTCGTCCTTCGACCCCGCGCCATCGACATTAGCAGGCACGAGCGTGGGCTCCAGCATGGACTCGGAGATCGTCCGCATCCTGTCTAAGGCCGTGGAAGACCTCGGGCTCGATTGGTCTTCCCCGGAAGAACCCGCCCGCAGCCGACTGGACGAGTGGTTCCTGCAGGGGCGCCAACAGGCCCCTCGACAAAGGCCCTCCCCCTTCTTCCCGGAAGTTCACGACGAACTCACGAAGTCGTGGAAAGCCCCGCACTCCGCTCGCCTGAAGCCTTCTTTTTCTTTGTCGCTCTCCTCTGTGGACGGCACGAAAGAAAGAGGCTATGAGGGGACTCCGCCCCTTGAGGAGCCTGTGGCCAATCATCTGTGTCCACCCTCCAACGCTGGATGGAAAGCTAAAGCTTCTCATCCCTCGAAGCCTTGCCGGTCTACTTCAGCTCTCGCCGGTCGCGCATACGCCGCCGCCGGCCAAGCTGCATCAACGCTTCACTCCATTTCACTTGCATGGTCTATATAGCTACAGCTCCTCCTCTTCATTATATATAGTTATAGCTCCTCCTCTGGCCGCTTCTCTAAAAAAATCTCTACAGTGCAACAGTTGGTTACGGTATAGCCTATAGTATAACGTTTACTGACCAGTATGGAATTTCAGTGAGTTATACTAGTGTCGCTGCTCACTAGTAAACATTGTGGATTTGGATGTGTTCTGTACAGATTCCGCCGCTGAAATAAAAACATTTCTTTTTAGGAGAACTTATGACCTTTAACTACCATGTCTATTTGTATTTCATATTGATGTTTTTTACCATGCTTTTATGATCTTAACTGTAGCACTTTGAGATTTGCCCTAAATGTAAGGTGCATTGCAAATAAAATCTATTATTATTATTATTATTGTCTGTGCACCATGAAGCTTTTATTAGGCTACTAAGTTTGTGCTTGTGAAACCACAAGTTCCAGAAGAGTTGCATTGACAAATGCGTCAAGATCACACTTCATCTATATATACACACCAAAAACTCCAGTGTAAAATTAACTCTCCTGTGAGTGTTTTTTAGATCACACTCAAAAGTGTTACAATAAGGGTACATTAAAATGTCAAGGGTCGTGAGCCTAAAGTAAACAACGAGAGAAATATATGTCTACTACCCAGTGGTGTAGTCTAGTTTTTTGTAGTATACTGTGATATACCAAGCACAGGTTTTATCAGCTGACAATTAAAAGACTTAAACATTATAAGCACAAATAAAAATTTACTTTTTAAAAACGTGTGTGATATTCCTTTAAAATTATGTTTTAATAGATTTGATTATTATTATTTTAAAAAGTACATCTTACTATGCAATTTCTTTCATAATTCCCTCGAGTTACTTTATTTCTCTCTACAAACTTTTATTTTGGTGGGTTGTAAATTAAAGACATTTGAGCTTCTGTGTGTTTTAATAAACTATTATTATTATTATTATTATTATTAGGCCTACTTGAAGTATACTCTACTGTGCAATAGTAATATATTTCTGTTATATTTTCATCAAATTATACAAAACTTTGATTTTGACAGGTTGTCATGAAGACTAGTTTGTGAGTGAGTGTATATGATACGAATGAATGACGATAGTTTTATCAAATGAAATGGTAAAATTCTTGTGATGTGACTCTCATAAAAGCTCTGCGATGAAGTTCAAATGTGTGCCTCATCATAGACGCTGAAAACACAACGCGTCAAGCCTTGTTTATACTCGACGCGTCCGCACGAGCGCGAGTCTCCGCTGACTGCGCGCGCACCTCTCCAAACGGACGAGGCGTTTACCCCTCATTTACGGTGCAGATCCACTTGTCCGTGCGACACTTCTGTTGCGCCGCGCTCCACTTTATTCCTATGGGTGACTTCACGCGACTTTAACGCGCCCGCAAAGCATCCCGGGAAGGCGGCGCTTCATTTGGAAAAATGCTGCGCGTCAAAAAGCTGGCCGATGCCCATCTTTATGCGAATGAATTCCGTTGAACGCGACGCGACTATCCAATAGAAGCAGAGCATATGTAGACGGGGGAAGTCTCTCGCAGGTCCTCTGTTCTAGACTGGCCGCTGGCTCAAAACCACGCCCATAGCGGTAAACTTGAGGAACGCCCATCAATGTACAAATGTGGGGAGGCGTCGCGACACCACGCTACAGTCGTGTCGCAAAAGTGGATCTCTACCGATACACTGCACACGTCTGCGGCGCATTACGGCTGCGACACGGTTTTATTCCGTCCTTCACACAGTGCCAACTCACACCAGGAGCATTTCAGACGCGAAGCGACTGGATGCGCGAGACCACGTGATTTGCCTTTATTATGAAATTGGCAGTGTTTTTTGACTTTTATTTTGTATTTACGGTGCGGCTTGAACGCGGCGTCCGTCAAAAATAGACTAGGCGCCTATATTTAGCGAAGCGGCGCGGAGAGCCGCTTCTGGGAAGCTTCTGAAACGCGCCGCTTCGCGGCCGGTGTAAACACACGCATTGACTAGAATGGGCGCGATCAGCTCCGGTAGCCGTGTTGCAGCCGTAATGCGCCGCAGACGTGTGCAGTGTAAATAAGGGGTTAGGCCGGAGACACGGCTGCGCGGCGTGTCCGTTTTTATTTCGGCTCCCATGTTAACAGGTTAGAGCTTGCACACTGCCTGCGTGACACGCGCGTCTCAGGCGCAGCATGAGCCGCGCGGAAAACGCGTGCATGCTAGAAATAGAACCGACGCCTATTTTTCATGCGACTCGCAAGGTGTTGGAAGCGTTTGCAGGCAAAATAGTATAGGAAAAGATGTTTATATGTCATTTTGTACACGAATATATATTAATAAATTACATTTTGATGTTTGAAAATCTAGGTTTTGACATAAATTCAGATATAAATGTATTTTTTTTTTAATCCCATTATTTTTGCCTATGTAATTTCATGTCATTTTATTTTTTAAACAGTCGAGTCCTGGTGTCCACTACAGAGGTCATAGCAAGGGCGTAGGTTTAGGGGGGGACGCTAGGTACTAGTCCCAATCAATATTTTGAGATGACAAATTTGTCCCCACCAATATTTAGCAAGCTCCTTTGAACTGCTATTTTGATATTTGCGCTGCATTTGGATCGATTCCAACGGCCAGGACGACGACAGTACAAGATACGCCGTAATTTGATTGGCGGCGGGGTATCTGACAGGCAGGCTACACGCGCGGGCCGGGACTACTTTTTGTGCTTGCACTCACTGGCAGCGAGCGAGCGGGTGGTGTGTGTGTGTGCGCGCGTGACGACGCCGACGGTAAGTTACCAGGGCTGTCTCTGCGTGCCATATACAAAGGCCAGAGTAAAACATTTTAATATTCCGTTTTTTTGCCCCTTTTTGTACTTTGTAGATCAGCTATGTCACCCAAGAAGAAGAAAGGGGACATACGAAGCTTTTTCATAAAGCAGAGTGTAAGTAGGCAAAAATAAATAGCAGTAGTAGTGACTGACCAGGCTTTCAAATGCAGATTAGTGGAAAATAGTATTAACTGGTGATCCTGGTTACCCAGGATATTGTTACAGTTAAACCTAGCTTGAAGCTTCTGCAATCTTTCAAGGTTAGGAGCATTAATTAGGGGTGTGCAGCACAGAAAGACTCATAGAAGTCGCACTATCATGATAGAATGCTACGTTAGCAAGTCACTGAATGTTAATTAGCCTACCTTAACTTCTACCTTAAAATCTTGCCGTCATAAACAGTGGATCATCTGAGACATTTTTCGTTTCTACATTCTGTTTATGTAATGTATTTGTGAGTGTAGCCTACTTGCTTAGACACATGTGCTGGAAAAACATGTTGGCAATGTTAAAAAGGCAAAAGTTAACACTGTTGGTTATTCAAATATAATAAATCATTATTTGATTGATAATATCCAAAATAACAATATCTGGTAGGAGGGTTAAACTTGCTAGCCATAGGATAGACTACAAAATTAATTAACCATTTTGTTATGCAGGAAAGACAGCATCAAACCACAACAGATTTACATTTATTCATTTAGCAGACACTTTTTATCCAATGACTTACTATTGAGAACAATAGAAATGACAAAGGAAATCACCATTAAAGCACTGTTACTTATCTTACAACAAAATAATTCCCGGCTGGGGGGGGGGGGATGTCCCCACCAAAGCTGAGACCAAACCTACGCCCATGCGTCATAGCATATGAATAAAATATAGCCTATATATATTTTCATTTTTTTCTAATGCTCTTAACAATGTGATTACATGAAAAAAAAATCAAAAAATTATTTGAAAAAAACTTTCTGGGCCTCAGGAGGATATAAAGTTAGGATAGGCTACAATAACATCGTAGTGTGTCTTCTGAGTGACGGTCCAACATCAGGTAGGCTAAATATAGGCTCTTTAAAGCTACACAAAATTTGTAAATGTTATTGAAATAAACAGACAGCCGCATGTTTCCCTATTTTTCGGATTTTGGAAGATGCGTGATAAAAGTTGAAATTGTTGTCGTAAAGGCAAGAGCAACAGTAATCCAAATGTAGACTGGTCTGTCGGCGCCCTCCCTCTATGTCACATAGCGAATATGTATTCGTGTACGCCACGCAGCGCCGCGTCAGACACGCTTCTGGTGTGCAAAGACACAGAAAACGCGACGCAGCCGCCACGCAGCTGACACGCAACAGAAACGCCACGCTCACGCCTTAAGCCCCGTTCACACTTCACGCGACCAAGCGACGCGATACCATTCATTTCAATGGGATTTAAGCTGGCGATTTCCGGCGACACGCGCGACAGCGACCGTTGGCGACCGGATGGGGCGTGTCTGGCGACGCGACAAAGTTGAGATCTGTTTAACTTTATGCAAATAAGATGCGACTTTCGGGAGCGACAACCAATAGGAGCGGAGCGCGTATGATCCTTCTCCACATCATTGGATGTCATTCATAAAGGCAACCAGTAGTGGGAACTCCCACTAGTGACCTCATCGCCAGCCACTGGCGACATGCAGCGACAAAGTCGCTTGTAGTGTGAACGGGGCTTTATACTTGACGCGCTCGCCGTTGTGCTATTCTGTGAAACGACAGGGGGCGACTCGGAGTAATTCTCCTCTAAACCACCAGGAATCAGCAGTGAAGAAGTAGTTTGCCGTTTATTAGTAGTTTATTAATAGCTGATTCATATTAAAAGAGTAATAAATGCAGTGGGTGTATTGTACTTTCTTGTACAAACTCATTAAACAACTGAAGCCTTATTGAAGAGTGTTTAAACCTTAATTTCATCAGCAGGGCTTACTTCTGCTATTGTAGGCTTATTTTATAAATGTAAGCACTTTAGACAAGTGCAAACTGTGCTTAATGCAAATGTGTTCCTATTCACAAAATGAGAGGCTTTTATGGTCGCCCATCAATGCAAATGTCTCTGTGTATAGAAGGATCATAAACATGCTGGTACAGACGTACCAGTTCGGCCTGATTCGGCTCGAAGTCGTTCATCTTCGGATGCGGCGCCGCGCGCGATGTTACAAAAAGTGCCGTGCACACCGCCAGGCGAAATGGGGTCTTGCGCACCCAACGCGCACGACCGCCCACACCGCAATGACGTCATTTTGCCGTGCGCACCTTCGCGCTCTTGCGGACGCGTCGAGTATAAACAAGGCTTCACGTGTCACGCGCGCTTCAGTGTGTAGTAGAGCACACATTGAGCGCTCATTCACAGAAACACGCAGAACATGCTTTAAACAGTTTAATATGGATCCGGCGACTCAAAATGGGGGTTGGAGGTAACGGTAAAAAAAAAAAAAAAGCTACGTAGCTTCTCTGACTAAAAAAAAAAAAACCTTAACAACGCTGTGTGTGTATCAGGGCAATGTTTATTTTAATTTCAGAACATGCACTACATGGGTGCAAAATGTAAAAAAAAAAAACGTTTTCACAAGCAGCAAGGGGGTCGCACACCGGACGAGAAGCGCTGCGTAGGACAACTCGAGGTATCGCACACCGGACGCGCACTTTCTCAGTTTATGGCCAGCAATATTGTTATATTTAAGGACATTATGGAATTAAGATAATGTCTGTATTATGTTATGATTGTACTGGACAATCGTTGCTAGTCTGCAGACTCTGAACACTTCACATCAGAGTGTCTGTTAACTGAATGAAGCGAGAATCTCACCTGAAAATCCGATAACATCAGCAATTTTCATTCAAGCAACTGATTTCTGTAAATGAATGTAAAACTAAATGTATATTGCATGCAGCACATGGTGAAGTCAGACAGTATTTACATTAACAACACCGAATGGCGCTGCCGGTATGTCTACATAGAGAATAATGTGTTAGAATTTTAAAGATGTGGCGCTGCACGATGCTGCGCGACGCTTCTCGTCCGGTGTGCCGAAAATTCACCTCAAAAACGCATCGAAACTGCAAACACAAGATTTTTGTGGAACTTCAATGGGGAATAAAGACTAACAAGACAGATATCAACATTGAACACTAAACAAACAGTAATTATTCATTTTCCATAGTGACACAGGAGGAGCCGGATCCAATAAAAAAAGGTTCCCGGCTCAAATTAAGCCCTGATTATAATAACTTAAAAGGTGCAGGGAGCACCCAGCAGCATTCTGTAAACACTTTGTAAAACTTTGTACTTTATTTTAATGTTTAAATTAAATTTTAGTAATCAAAAAGCATTTCTAATTAATTGAAATCATCAAACTTATTCAATTTATTTACAATTTAACAAAAATGGTATTTTTAGAGCCCTATGAAAAACCGAACTTTTATTTTGACGGGTTGCCGTGGAGATCTTTGTGTTTATGATATGACGATAACTTTTCTCAGTTGAAGCATTAAAAAGCTCATGAAGTGACTAAGCGACTCTGGAGATGATGTTTATGCAATCATGTCCTCATATAATGATGCGGCTGAGGCTGAAAACAGCGCAAGCGTCACGCGTGCTCCAGTGTGTGTGTGTGTGTGGTAAATGAATTTACGCGTCTGCGCCATTCATTTAGAGACACGCAGGATTCATATTTAAAGTCTTCATATTCTGTTTTTATGACTGGATTTCGTCTGTTTTCTGCATCGCGGAAATCACAGGGCTCTATTATATTGAGGTATTTTGCAACTTCAGTGTAGTAATGTATTGCTTCTTCAGCAAAGTCTGCTGCTGCCTCAACTTTGAGAGACAACTGATGATCAGTGAAGCAGCCTCAGTCTGCAAGAGCTTTCGGTGTGAGAGTGCAAAACTTTCAGTGCCTTCAGCTTTCCGCGTTGATCCGCCGGACTCTGACTCCCAACAACTCAGATGGGCGGGGACATTAGTCTAGTCTACAGAGTGGTGAGTTCGACAGATGTGGCTGTGTTAGAGCCAAATATAGCGCATTTCAAAATAAAATTATTTTATCGGCAAATCGGTTTTGAAAATGACCGATACCGATAACCATAAAAATGCTTAATATCGGCGCCGATAATCGGTCGACCCCTAACTCAAAGTGCTTTACATGGAAGGGGGAATCTCCTCAACCACCACCACTAATGTGCAGCTCCACCTGGATGATGCGACACACACACACACACACACACACACACACCAGCTTACTGGTGGAGAGGAGACAGTGATGAAGCCAATCAGTATATGTAGATGATTAGGAGGCCATGATGGACAGAGGCCAATGGGCAAATTTGGGACCACAGTCACCAAACAAACCATTGGTAACACACTACGCCGCAATGGATTGAAATCCTTCAGCCCCCGCAAGGTCCCCCGCTCAAGAAGGCACATGTTCAAGCCCATCTGAAGTTTGCCAATCAACATCTAATGATTCAGAGAAGGCTTGGGAGAAAGTGCTGTGGACAGGTGAGACCAACATTTTTAATTCTTTGGCATCAACTCAACTCGCCGTGTTTGGAGGGAGAGAAATGCTGACTATGACCCCAAGAACACCATCCCTACAGTCAAGCACGGCGGTGGAAACATCATGCTTTTGGGCGGTTTTTCTGGTAAAGGTACAGGACGACTTTATTGAGGGGCCAATGCACCGATGGGTCGAGGATGGGTCTGTGCTTGCCGACTGTGATGAAGCGAGTGCCACTGGAAAAACGGTAACTGGGGTCCATGAGGATGAAAACAAGTGATGCTTACTCGCAGAGCACTCTCGTGCAAGGTGTAATTTATTTACAGTGCCAATAAGAGAGACAGTCCACAGTGAAGTATATATCCAGGTGCACACAAAAACCTAAAAAGTACCAAAAATAAATAAATAAAAAATAAAGGCGAAAACTCTCCAAACCGTATCCACAGTACACAAAGGTTTGCTTGAGGCGCCGCAGTTGCAGTCAACAAGTCCTGATTGTGAGTCTGGCCTCGCTTTTATAGGGAGAGTAGACTCAAACACCCTTTGACAGGTAAGTATATATTTAAGCTCTTACCTGTTTATGATATATATGAGCAGAGCATGAGCATGAGCATGAGCAGAGTCCAAAAGCATAGCCCGAAACTTGTCTTTCTAAAAGAGTGCCTGATCCTCACTGATTTCATCTGGGATTGGGTCAGGAATTGACTGAATAATCTCATCAACCCTCTGCTGGTAGATGCTGGAACACCATCATGAGTTCTTCATTGACTGTAAATGCGATAAAGGAAATGTTTAATGTAAAATGTTAGTGTTTATGTGTGTTTAAAATCTGCAAAATAAAGAGAAATGTTCTTCATTGACTGTAAATGCGATAAAGGAAATGTTTAATGTAAAATGTTAGTGTTTATGTGTGTTTAAAATCTGCAAAATAAAGAGAAATAGGACTATCACATATGCAAAACATCAAATGTTGTCTTTTAGATGATTTAACTGAGAGAGTTACTCGGGAGAATAGAGAAAGCTCAGATATAAGACTCTGAAATGGACTTCAAGTGTAGCATTCAGTGTGATTTCCAGATGATGCTGATTTTGCAGATGCATTTGAACACATTCAGAGAATAGCTCTGTTCTCAGAATAGGTTAAACGCTGATAAAGCAGATTTGAGGAAGTGTTCTGTGTCTGCTTCCCGGACAATGTTAGGAAGACTGTTCCAGAGTTTTGGTGCTAAATAGGAAAAGGATCTCCCGCCAGCAGTCGATTTAGATATTCTAGGTATTATCAACTGGCCGGAATTTTGAGATCGCAATAGACGTGAAGGACTATAATGCGTTAAGAGCTCGCTCAAGTACTGCGGAGCTTAACCATTTAGTTCTTTGTAAATAATCAGCAATATTTAAAAATGTATACGATGTTTAATAGGCAGCCAATGCAGTATTGACAGAACCGGGCTAATATGGTCATATTTCCTGGTTCTGGTAAGAACTCGAGCTGCGGCGTTTTGAACTAGCTGGAGTTTGTTTATTAAGCGTGCAGGGCAACCACCCTGTAGAGCATTACAATAATCCAGCCTTGAGGTCATGAACGCATTAATTAACTGTTCCGCATTTGTCAGTGAGAGCATATGACGTAATTTAGATATATTTTTAAGATGCAGTTTTACAGATACTAGACACGTGACTTTCAAATGAAAGATTGGTATCAAAGAGCACACCCAGGTTCCTAACCGACGACGAGGACTTGACAGAGCAGCCATTAAGTGTTAGACAGTATTCTGGGTTATTACGTGTGGAAGTTTTTTGTCCAATAATTAGAATCTCTGTTTTTTCAGAATTTAGTAGTAGGAAATTACTAGTCATTTAGTTTTGTATATCAGCTATGCATTCCGTTAATTTTGTGGATTGGTATGTTTCGTCAGGGTGTGAAGAAATATAGAGCTAAGTATCATCGGCATAACAGTGAAAGCTAACTCCATGTTTCCTAATGATATCTCCTAATGGTAGCATGTACAGAGTGAACAGCAGCGGTCCTAGTACTGAGCCTTGTGGGACGCCATACTGAACTTGTGATCGATAAGACATCTCTTCATTTACTGCTACAAACTGATAACGGTCAGTTAAGTATGATTTAAACCATGCTAGTGCAATTCCACTAATGCCAACATAATTTTCGAGTCTATTTAAAAGAATGTTGTGGTCAATCGTGTCAAATGCAGCTTAACACTAATATAGAGATACAACCGCGATCGGATGATAAGAGCAAATCATTTGTGATGAGAGATGTCTCAGTACTATGATACGGTCTAAATCCGGACTGAAAATTCTTTCTAAAAAGGAACATAGTTGTGAAGATACTGCCTTTTCTAGTATCTTTGACAGAAAAATGGATATAGGCAACAAATCAATATTGGGCATCAAAACCTGCAGTGTAAACGAGATTCCATCGTTTCAACATCATCGTGTGCATAAGGTACGAGGTCAGTGTAATGGTCATCTCACCTCGCTCGACGTTTGGACTTAGTTGGTAAAGTCTGACTAGTTTATTGTCTGTTTGAATCGAAACATTAACTTTACGTCAGAACTATGAGGGTAAATTTCAGCTTACAAACATGAATATTTTGTTCTCAAATTCTAATCTACAAGCTCTCGAATTTTGCTACTCTTTTACCTTCATAGAAGAATTAATTTAAATCGTGAATTCAAACTATGAAACTTTCCAGCTAACAAGAGCAAGTTTAGTTACGTCTGTTTTTACAGGAATGGAAGAGACGACAACTTTTAAATCATGATTCTTCATGCTCTTTATTGTCACATGTGAAAAAAAAGAAAGAAATTACCTGCCATTTCGTAACATATAGACACTGCAAAGTAAAACTTCTGAATATTTGATGACAATATAATGCAAGCAGAGACTGATGTAATTCTCAGACGGACGTCTCTCTGTAGAAGAAACAGCTGATATACAAGCTGAAGCAAGAGGATCATTTCAGCATGAGCTTCTGCATGAAGATGAAGGTTTTCAGACAGAAATCCAGCGGATAATCTCTATCTTTACTGTAGCTGTGATGATATAGATGAGATTCTGTGCTCAGACCGACTACAGACCAGATGATGACTCACAATAAATCTCATTCATATTCACAGTACATTAAACAAATATCTGCTCGTTCACACACAAGTATACAATTCCTCCAAACACCAGATTTCCTGATACGATCCCAGATAGCAACATTGTTTCGGCCCAGATCCGGCCCACATCTGGCACTTGTGTGGGTCAAGGTCCAGTTCTGGTTTATTTCTTTGCTCTGGCTGACATGTGGCATTGCTATGGCCTGCTTGTGGCCCAGATCTGGCAAACAGGAGCGGTCCGTCCTAGGGCCGTCCTTCCACACAGCATGTGGGCCAGATCTGTGCTGAAACAATGTTGCTATCTGGGATGAGCTCATGATCTGTATCATTAATGTGTATTTGTGAAGGTCTTGTTCTTGTTCACAGAGGCGTAAAGTTCATCCTGCGGTTCTTCTCTTCCTCTGATGGCAGCATAAGTCACTGTATCATCATGATCCTGAAAGAACAGCACAGAGTCTGTCCATCAATGTTTGAACCACAGCGATTATTATTACCATTATTAGAGCATGAGCTTCATTTATCTGAGAGTCAGTGATGATGGACAGTGATGAAGAACAAGGGAATGTGCTGGTATCTACTCACATTGAGCGCTTTTACTGGCTTTGTATTGAAAGAAGTGACCTCAGAATAAGTCACATCATCTGTCTGCTCCTAAACATCAATGCAAACGTGCAGAGAGTCAAGTTTAACACACACACACACACATCTCTCACTATAATATGTAGAATAACACAAAAGCTTTTAAATCACATTATTGAACAGACAGTGAGCGTAATGTTTGATGATTTAGTGACTCACATCGGCTCTTGCAGGAGGAGTGGACATGTTGATCGTCTCATACGTCCCTTTATGTTCATTCTCATCTTTGACCTTCAGAACAAACAGTTAAACTGCATGAATGACACTTTATTGAGCTTTAAAGACATTAATCAAATCTAAATCACTGCATTACTGAACTCACCGCAGAGTCGCCAGTCCCTCTTTTATTATCTGAAAACAAGTGCCTCATGAAATATGAGTATTTATGGACAATCAGATTTTGTTGAAGCATTAAAATGAATAATAAAAATGATTGTTGACTTGATATCTCGTTGAGATTGACATTATAGGATTTTCTGTTTGAGAATTTCATATAATCCACATGTTTCTGTGATTCTTACAGTCTGAACATGATGTGTTTGTTTGCTCATCTGAACTGTTTTTAAAGGTGCAATGTGTACAAATTTTGAGTATCTATTAACAGAAATGCAATATGACATCCATAACTATGTGTTCAGTGGTGTATAAAGAACTTACTTAATAAACCGTAATGTTTTTATTACCTTAGAATGAGGCATTTATATCTACATAGGCGCGGGCACCCCCTTCTATGAAGGTCTACATATTGTGACGTCATGTTTCTACAGTAGCCGAACGCGAACAAACAGCGTTACAGAGCGCGTTTCGTCACTACCTTGAAAGAGAAGCCGCAGAAACCTAGAAGCTAGCCATAAACACAGTAAGTAGTGACTTTTCCCTTGTCAGTGGTGTAAAATATGTAGTTGGACTGTTTCATGTAACTTTAACTTAGTTCTTCCTCGCTGTGTTATGGCTTTGCTATGTGGGGATAAATGTGCTGGTTACGTGTGCAATGTGCAATGTGTCCCTGAGCAAGACACTTAACCCCTAGTTGCTCCAGAGGTGTGCGACCTCTGACATATATAGCAATTGTAAGTCGCTTTGGATAAAAGCGTCAGCTAAATGAATAAATGTCAGCTAAATGAATAAATGTACGTTCGTGAGACGGCTGATTAGTACTCTTGTCATTGACCGTAAAACAGTAACGTTACAGGAGTCACCAACCCGTCGATCGCGGTCGACAAGTCGATCTTGGAAGCATTTTAAGTCTATCGCGAAGAGTTTTCAATATCAGAGAAAAAAGCCTATTGTGTGTAGTAAATGGTGTCTAGGGCATGCGGAGACACGCGCGCTGTTTAACCAGCTCAGCCACAGTAACTGCTCATATTAGCCAGCTAAACTTTTACTACCCTGTTAGAAAACATATGTAGTTGCATAGTTTCACATGGTTCTTCTCCGTCGCTGTATTTTGGGTTTGCTATGTGGGGAGAAATGTGCTGGTTACGTTTGTGAGACAATCAGCTGATTACTATTATTATATTATATATTAAGACCCTTGATCCTCACCTGACTATGGCTTTGTAAACTTTATCCATGATGTGGTTTATAATGGACTGTGGTACAGAAACTTGGCTTACACTGGCTATTCTCTGCTGTCTCAGACGACGATATGTTTGTCCCGTTTTAGCCACCGTAGCTTCTTCGAAAGGGAGGGGTGAGCAGTGGGCTGAGCCCTTAGTGTAAACTCGCAACCGGACCGCTAGATGTCGCCAAAAATCACACACTGGACCTTTAATTGTTATAAAGGAGTAAATGTGAAAACTCACCAGCTGTTTTTCTGCAGATCAGCCAGAGAAGAGCAAGAAGGAGAACAGCGACTGCAGCGACAGAAATCCCTATGACTGAAGAAGAGATCGAGCTCAGAGTCAGAGACGGACAGGGCAGATTCAGGACAATTATAGACAAAGACTAAAGACTCTGATTATGAAGCTTGTGTGTTTGCAGGATCCTGAGAGTGTGTGCCTGGTGTTGTTGTATCTGCTTGATCTGAAAAGGAGGATTGAGGAAAATTACTTCTCTTTGGCTCTCAACGAAGGCGGTCGCATTTTCATTCCCTCCTCTCTCTTACCTCCTCTGCTTTGCTCCTCTCGTCTCGTCTAGTCTACTGTCTCGTACTTTTTGAGAGACTCTCTCCGCACTGCTCTCCAAACTAAGAAATTATGGATTTGATCAACTGGTCTCTCAACGCTATTGACACCATCTTCTCGACGAGAAGCTTGGGTTCGCGGGAACCTAACTGCCCTGCCGGAACGTTCGCAGCTGGCTACACGATGGACGCGTGGGAGAGGTGAGGGTCGTGTGTCTGGCGGCTCTTTCCGTGGAGGACATTGAAGATATCTACCTATTCGGAACCATGATAACAGGTTTTCTGCTGATTGGATTAGGCATTGCCCTGGTTTATCGAGAAATGAAGAAGTCGGCGACAGCTGTCCAAAGCTCCACAAGGCTGCCCGTCATGATTGAAGCAGTGGGCAGAGCTGTCAGCACTCAGACTGTGACTATGAACCACAATATGGATAACATCATGGAGAAGCTCACAGCTCTGCAAAGGCAAATGGATCGTTTCGGAGACCAAAATGGACCAGGGGCTGTGTAAATCGGAATGCGGCTACTCGTCCCAAGACCAATTAATCCCAATCTTATCTGCTTTCGGCCCCCCTCATCCAGCACTGGCCTTGGCCAAGGCCGCTGTTGGAACAACAACTCCCCCGGAAGAGCACTGCAGTGAGACGCTCTTGCGTTCCTTCCCCCACTCCCCACAGACACCTGCTGATTGTTGACTCTGTCTGGGACATGATCAGGGTTGTCTCCATGGCAACTTGCTGTGTATCGCTATGACAATCCTGCGGACTTGAGGCACTAAGATTATGATGCCAGGCATAGCGACTCTCCAGGCCTACACATACACGAACTCTTACATATATACAGATATGCAATCACCCCCCCACCCCCCATCCCTCGCCTTCAACGCTTTGTACCACCAGTCTGACAGGCGGGTCTGTGACCAGCGCCGAGAATGGCTGCAGGACCGGACGGATACCTGTCTGAGCTGGGTTACCTCCATCCCCCACTCCCCTCCCCTGTTGCAAGTCTTGTGTGTTCATGTTTGTAGAGTGTACTGATTATGTGCAAATGTTGCTGAGGTGTTTTTTACTGTTCCCAAACTGTACTCCTCACAGGAGCATAGTCTGGGGGTTGCCTTTTTTTTCTCCTCACCTCTCCTCATGTTATGCTGTATTTTCTTCCTAAATGCTCTGTCTTCCTGTCCTGTCTACCCCCTTGTCATATTGTATGTATGTTTGTATGGACAGGTTGATGGCTAATTTCGTTGGTACTTGTGACCAATGACAATAAAGGCTACTACTACTACTACTACTACTAATTATAGACAAAAGCCATCGGCACTGAATGAGATTTCAAACGATTCTGATCTTCCTCTGACTGTATTAATGCCCTGTGATTTATTTACTGTTTATTGCTCTTCTCTCAAGAAACAAAAGGAAAAGGTCAACTCAACTCTTACACGCTGATTATTTATATAATGTGGTAGAGTGTCTATATGGTAATCCATTCATATTTTCTATAGAATTATGTTAGACAAAGCTGTTCTGTGAATAACATCATCAATGGCTTAAAAGCATCAGCATCATCATGAGCCTTGTGTAGAAGGACTCACTGCTGTCAATATCTAGTTATATTTGAACTATACGGACAATTGTAGACACAGACAAAAGACTGTGATTATGTCGAATGATCCTGAGAGTTTGTGCCTGGTGTTGTTGTATCAGCTTGAGCTGAAAAGGATGAATGTTAGTTGAGATGCTTCATAATAATATCCAGGATGAGGAGGACACGAGGTGAGGCGTAGCAAACCTAGCAACTTAAACTTTATTTTACCAAACTAAAGAGAGTAATCCAACATGAGAATCCACACAGCAAAATCCCCAGATTTCATTTAAAGGTCCAGTGTGTGATTTTTGGCGACATCTGGCGGTTCGGTTGCGAGTTTACACTAAGGGCTCAGCCCACTGCTCACCCCTCCCTTTCGGAGAAGCTACGGTGGCTAAAACGGGACAAACATCGTCGACTGAGACAGCAGAGAATAGCCAGCGTAAACCAAGTTTCTGTACCACAGTCCATTATAAACCACATCATGGATAAAGTTTCAAGTGAGGATCAAGGGTCTTAATACATAATATAATAATAGTAGTGCTGGGCATCGATTAAAAAATGTAATCGCGATTAATCGCATTGTTACGCGCAAAATTGAATAATGAATTCTAAAGTAGTGTATTGCGCACTTTTGATTTAAATGTACTGCTACAAAAGTGCAATAACATGTGGTTTGCAAAAACTTTAAACAAATAAGGTGCTTTTATACCAGCAGTATTTCCTTTACACAGTATCAATAAAATATTTCTTGTAAATCTCAACTTAAACATTAACGTAATCAAATCAAATATTTAAACAAAGCTATTTGCCACTGCATTACCTTTTATCTAGCTTGTTAAAACGAGTCCAGTTTTCTTTTTTTCTTTTTTTTTCTTTTTTCACTGAACAGGTATTTTGTATCAGGGAGCAGCAGAAACAGTCTATGTAGTCAAAGGGTCATGATCACTACTACAGATATAAGTCGACCAACGTTACTTCTCTGATAGCAGCTTAGGTGTGGTCATGGCATGCCATGGTTTCCCACGTAAGATTACATTAAACAGAGGTAAAGCCCAATTTATACTTCTGCATCGAACTCACGCCGTAGCTGTGTAGCGCGCGTACCCTGACGTGCATCTCTCCAAAAATGTAACGTCAATTCTACGCGTACCGCAAGCGCTGTGATTGCTAGAACCGCTCCCCGGGTTTCTCACTCTCCCTCTGCATGTGTAATTGCGCGTCAACGCGGACAACGACGCAGATATATAAATGAAAACCAACGCGTAGTCTATAGCGTAGAGGCTCCGGCGTAGGTCCGACGCAGAAGTATAAATCAGCCTAGAGTGAGGTGAAGTGGTCGAGCACAGGTGCAGCGACAAGCGGGTGCGTTCCTGTGAAACTGTTGCAGTCATGCTCGCCTCACGCACGCGCCCGCGCGTTGCCGAAGTGGCATTGTCGAACTTTTTGTACACGACGCGCAGCACAAATTATTGGAAGAGAGACTGATCCTCGGCTCGCTGTTTGTGAGTTTCCAGAATCTAAATAGTTATCAGGACATCAACAGGAGGGAATTCACATGGCAGAGCATCCCCGCTAAACTAAACGCAGGCCTATCAGGTAAAGTTATGTTTAATTTTAATTTAAGTTAAAAAGGCACAGAAGCCGTTGCCCTGGTTACTATCCATAGAGCGCCTGTCATTCACTCGCGGAGCGCTGTCTCCCTTTCTGTTCACCTGAGAGAACCTGCCAAAGCCTCTCCACTGCTGGTTTGGGTGGGTTACTTGCTGGCTGACAAACATCCCACCCCTCCTGTGATCATGGTTTGACTGTAGGCCTATGTGTATTCAGAGCCAGTGAGCAACGGACTTTCAAAATAATAATAATAAAAAAACTGAGTTAACGCGCGATAAAAAAATTGTCGGCATTAATTAATAAATGCGTTAACGCGATAATAACGCGTTAACTTGCCCAGCACTAAATAATAGTAATCAGCTGATTGTCTCACGAACGTAAGCAGCACATTCTCCCCACATAGCAAACCCATAATACAGCGAGGGAGAAGAACCACATGAAACTATGCAACTATATATTTTTTCTAACAGGGTAGTAAAAGTTTAGCTGGCTAATATGAGCTGTTACTGTGGCTGAGCTGGTTAAAGCGTAAGCCTTGTTTAAATTTGACGCGTCGGCATGAGCCCAAAGGTGCGTGCGGCAGAAATGATGTGATTGTAACAGCGCGCGCGCCTCCGCATCCCTAGACACACTTACTACACACACAATAGGCTTTTTTTCTCTGATTTCGGAAACTCGATCGACTTAAAATGCTTCCAAGATCGACGGGTTGGTGATTCCTGTAAATGTTTTACGGTCAATGACAAGAGTAGCCTACTAATCAGCTGTCTCACGAACTTAACCAGCACATTTATCCCCACATAGCAAAGCCATAACACAGCGAGGGAGAAGAACTAAGTTACATGAAACAATCCAACTACATATTTACTTTACGAACATTCAACCCTTCCAAGAGCACCAGAGGATACAAGGGATACCCGCAGCGCTCCAGCTTCCTTTTGTTCAGTCTTATAAGGATCATTTTGGGTGACCCTGGACAGGAGCAGCTCCGTTCTATTTTTTTAACGTTGAGGACCCGCTACAACATCAATATGGCCACAACTAGATCTTTCTCCTACACTTAGGACGAGGGCAAAGCCATCATTGTAGAAGACACTCTTCTGGAAGTGGATTTTGATCAGGAACATGCACAGAGGACAGACACACGTAAAGTGCACATTGATCTACAAAAACTTTCTGAAAAAGAGGTAAAGCTGAATCTTCACATTATTACCTTATCTGACTACTGGAGGCAGGACATGATCCCAAGAGGGTTGAGATTGAATACATTTCCTTCATTTGGTTATGATAATGTGGATTTTAAGGATAAATGGGAAGCAATTCTCAATAAATGCTCCCTAGACTTAATCCTCTTGTTAATTGAAGAAGCCAGAAAGCAGAAGTCAGCTCTACAATCCCAGATTGAGGATTTAAAATCTGAGCTCACTCAGACAGAATCAGAGGAACATAGGTTGCCTTTTGAAAACAAATTAAAAGAAGACCTGGATAAACTGTCAACAAAACTGAAACAAGGCAAATTAATAAAATTTAAGTGAGACCGTAATGACTACAGTAAGGGTTTTATATACGGCTGGGGCAAGAAGGGACACGTGACAAAAAGAAGAGTGTCTTTTAATCTTCCAAGCACTGATGATGAGAACTATGATGAAGGTGATGGTCCTAATGTCCGTGACAAGAGGGATGGGAATTTCCAAATTACTGATGTGTATGACAGAAATGCTTTTTTGGAATCTCGCCCGAGACAGCACAACCAACCTCACAAAAGAGGGAAAGGAAAACGCGGAGGGGTGGAAAGCGGCGGAACTCACTCTCAGGAACCACCAATCACAAGGAGCCGGTTGAAGCATCGGTAGTAATCAATATCTCAGACCTCCCCCTCTCCGATGACTGCGTCTCTGTCTTGTCCAAGGGTCTCTCATTTTCTCCTACAAACTCAGGTAGACCATTTGACACCAAAGTGGATCTCTATCGATTCTATAGGAGTTTACATTTGAAGGCCTGGTACTCCCAGAACGCACAGGATACAGCTACCTACTCAACCATTACGGTAAACTCTTCTTTTCGGCCTAAGTCTACCTTTTCACCTTGTACTACAAATCCTGTACTGACTACTTTCACCAAAAAGGTGTCATATGAAGTAGACAAGCTTTACAGTAAACAAAAAAAGATCACACAGCATAATCTCACAAACAATGAATCTCAAGCACTTAAATGGCTTTCGGAGAGAGATGACATAGTTATAAAAAGTGCTGATAAGGGGGGTGCTGTCTGTGTGTGGGACAAGAAGAAGTATATTAATGAAGCTCTTCGCCAACTAGATAATACTCAGTACTACTCAAAGCCCTCATCCAATCCAATGGACACTATGAGAAGAGAGCTTGAGCAATTGCTTAATGAGGCAAAATCACATAATTGGATTACCAAGAAAGAATATGAGTTTTTACTCTGTCAACACCCACGTTATTCTTCTTTTTATATGCTCCCCAAAGTCCACAAGGATTTGGAAAATCCACCTGGTAGACCGATAATCAGCGGGAATGATTCAATAACAGAACCTGCTTCCAAGTTTGTGGATTATTTCATCAAGCCATTTGTTACAGATTTGCCTTCTTATATTCAAGATACCACACAAGTTTTGAGGAAAATTGAGCAAATAGGGAACATAGGCTCTTGTATTATGGCCACAATGGATGTGGAGTCTTTATATAGTAATATTGTACATGACGAGGGTCTAGAGGCTTTGAAACACTATCTCTCATCCAGACCTGAACATCTTATGCCTCCCAGTGACTTTATAGTACAACTGACTGAGTGGATTTTAAAGAATAACATCTTTCTCTTTCAAGACAAATTGTACAGACAGGAAAAGGGGACTGCAATGGGCGCTTGTTTTGCTCCCAATTATGCTAATCTGTTTTTAGGCTTGTGGGAGGAGCATTATATATTTTCTCAAGATAACCCCTTCAAAGATAAAATCTTGTGGTGGGGTAGATATATTGATGATGTGATTCTGATGTTCTCAGGCTTAGAACAAGAACTTGTAGACTTTCATGTTTATGTAAACAATCTAAATGAGAACCTTAAATTTAGTCTGGACTACGACTCACACGCCATAAACTTTCTGGATCTACGGATCTCAAAGGATGATGAGGGATTCTTGGATACATCTATTTTCAGAAAAGCAACAGATCGTAATACCTTACTGCATGCAAATAGTTTTCATCCCCCATGGCTTATTGATAACATACCCTTTGGACAGATCCAGAGACTAAGGCGTATATGTGATTCAGATCAGGATTTCCAAAATCAGTCTATGGATATGCAGCGGCGTTTTCGACAAAGAGGTTATCAAACACAAACTCTCATTCAAGCTCATAATAGAGCCCAATCACTCGAAAGGAAGAGCCTGCTTCAGTCTAGCCCAACATTTTGTCAACTCAGAAACCCTACTTTGTCACTAATTATAGTAAGGAGGCTATCCAGATCAAACACATTATAAAGAAAAACTGGAACATTATTGAATGTGACCCGACTCTACGGGAAGTATTCACGGAACCACCTGGGATCAGTTTTAAGAGGGCCCCCACAATTAAGGACAAGTTAGTAAGAAGTTACCTCCCTGCTCCTAAACGTGAAATTTGGCTTCGTCAACCTAAGGGAAATTTTCCTTGTGGTAACTGTAATTATTGTGAGAATATGGCTAAAACTGATACATTTATGGATGTTTCCAGTAATAAGACCTACACTGTTAACAGTTTTATAAATTGCAATACCACCCATGTTGTTTATCGATTAGAGTGCACTTGTGGCTGTTTTTATGTAGGCCTCACTAAAAGGAGATTGAGAGACAGGGTAGCTGAGCATAGGTATGCCATCCGGACTGGAAACATCAATTATCCAATGGCCAAACATTATATAGACGCTAAACATGGAAGGGATTCAACCTTACGAGTAGTGGGCATTGAGGCTGTTCGCCTTGATGCCAGAGGCGGGGATATAATCAAACGCCTTAAACAAAGGGAGACATATTGGATCTATTCTTTGAGGGCCACTAGTTATCCAGGTCTTAATGAAGATTTTGACCTTTCACCTTTTTTGTAATTGTTGTGTTTCAATGGGTACAGTATTTTGACTTATCTTTGAATGCAATACCATTTTCTGTCAATGTTGTTTTAGAACCATCTTGACTATGAAATTATAATTATGATGGGTAACTAGCCTATTTCACATTTACTCCTATCTTTCCACTGTGAGATCTCTTATCTTTTGCACTTGCATGTTTTTATTTCTGATATTAGACATGACCTGAACCATTGCCTCTAGTGGCCAAAATTTGTGTTGCAAGTGCCAGAGTGGCACACCTGAAACCAATGCAACTATAAGTATTGCTTGATCTTGTCTGTTTGTTACCAACACCCTGATGAAGGCCAGTGGGCCGATACGCGTTGGTCTTTTTTAATGGTTTAGCCCTCGCTTTAATAATAATAAAGGCTTTTTTACTTTTGTAACCCTCTGAGTGCCTGGACTTGGATTTTTCTTCCAAACTTTACGAACATTCAACCCTTCCAAGAGCACCAGAGGATACAAGGGATACCCGCAGCGCTCCAGCTTCCTTTTGTTCAGTACATATTTACACCACTGACAAGGGAAAAGTCACTACTCACGGTGTTTATGGCTAACTTCTAGCTTCCTGCGGCTTCTCTTTCAAGGTAGTGACGAAACGCGCTCTGTAACGCTGTTTGTTCGCGTTCGGCTACTGTAGAAACATGACGTCACAATATGTCGACCTTCATAGAAGGGGATTCCCGCGCCTATGTAGATATAAATGCCTCATTCTAAGGTAATAAAAACATTACGGTTTATTAAGTAAGTTCTTTATACACCACTGAACACATAGTTATGGATGTCATATTGCATTTCTGTTAATAAATACTCAAAAATGTTACACACTGCACCTTTAACTCTGCTCAGAGTGCATATGGTCCCACTCTAAAGAGTGTCAAAGTTAAGCCGGGTTCACACTGTAATCTTGGCCACAATTTGGCCGTCTGAGACTAATTTTGCAAATCCCTAAGGATTCCTCTGATTCTAGGCTAAAATCTGAGGTCTTTGATCGTTAGTTTGACATGTTCACCGACAGCCGATTCATGACCATTGCGATCAGATTTTACCTCAGACGAAATTCTGTCAGTGTCAGAAGATTTGACTCTCAGTCCTGCAGTGACTTCTGCCACGACAACCATCAAATTGTCTTCGTTTTTCAAGACGAGCCGTGTCCAAAATTAACGTTAGAGATTTCTTTGAAGCGCCCATTTCAATCCCGCGTGTAATGCAGCTCACGGTCACCGAACAGTCATTCATTGATGATGTAAAACTCCAGACGGGTTTCCGTGCGTGCATCCGTTTTTAACACATCTCGACTCTCGTAAAGTCTGACATTAATGACAACTGAGATCTTACAGTGTGACGTGGCTTACAGTGAGGATCATGTTCATACAGTCTGACAAGCAACAATCTTAAAGGACTACTATAAATCACACAGTGTGCACCCAGCTTAATGAGAGTTATGAGAAGTTAATGAGATAATTATGTGATTAATTAAGTGATGATTGAGCATTAGTGATGAACACCTGCTGTTAACAAGCAAAATCACTGAAGAACCGAGAAAACACAAGAACCACAACTGACTTCAGCCACAGCTTTAGATGAAATCAACTGAAGATAAAAGAAGACATTAAGGCCCTGTTCACACGAACACGTGTATTTTCAAAACTGCAGCTTTTTCTATGCCGTCCGTCCACACGCAAACGCAGCATCCGGTCACTGAAACCGAACCGTTTGAAACTCCTGCCAGGGTGAAGATTTTCAGAAACTCCGGTCGTGTAGACGGTGAAACCGTAGATTCTGGCTTGTGACGTCGGAACTGGAACCGGTAATAACCTTTCTTCCAGGCTTCTGATTGGCCAACAGGGCTTTAGGGTTAGGGTTATATCGCCACCTGTTGGTTTGGCATGCTCTTGACAGCGCTTCATAGCGTGTTTTTGCGTTTTCATGTGGGCGATTTTTTTTTTTTTAAGCGAAGGAGGATAAACTGTGTCCAATACCCGTGTATGTGTGGACTTGGCCTAAATTTCTGAAGATTTGTGATGGGAAGTTTGGATCATTTTACTGACTCTCTCGAAATGAACGAATCTTTATTCAAGCCATTTTGTTCATTTAAAGGATTAGTTCACTTTTAAAAAAACTTTTGCTGATAATTTACTCACCCCCATGTCATCCAAGATATCGTCTCGGTTACGGATGTAACCCTCGTTCCCTGAGTAGGGAACGGAGACGTTCCGTCGGATGACGACGAATGGGGGTTTCGCTTAGAAAGCCAATCGACTTCGAGTACTACAAAACGAGCCAATGGCAAAGAAATGCCATGGGTCTGCGGAATTTGCATAGCGTAGCACCGCCCCACCTCGTGGGTATTTAAGGAGCTCGCTGGCAGCAAACCGGCATGTTTTCTTCGCTGAGGAGCCAAGACTGAGCTCAGGCGATCCCCGCGGCACAGCGGAAGTGGCAGACAGACGGAACGTCTCCGTTCCCTACTCAGGGAACGAGGGTTACATCCGTAACCGAGACGTTCCCTTTCGTTGTCACTCCGAGTTCCGTCGGATGACGACGAATGGGGATACCAGTCTAATCACGCCATTTCTCAGCTGTCTTCCAGTGCCCTGCGTAAATCTGAGATCCCTGTCGTGAGACTAGCACGGACGAAGGACTCCTATTTAACACAGGAATACCAAGGTACACTGGGGAGCATATCCCAGAACTTTAGGGAAGTATGCAATTACTGCCAACCCAGAGGGGGGGACTTAAGAATACACATATGACCCGAGGGATGCATATGGGGAATCACTGGGGTGTCCAGCCGCAGGTGGAATATTTCAACCCCAGGGGTGGCAAGGTGGCTTGCCAAGGGAAAGACACGTGCTCAGAGAGGCTTACAGTGGGAATACACATGTGGGGGTAGCTCCGGGAGGTACCATGCACACGGGAGGCACCTAGCCGACGCGCAGGCAAGAGACACTGGCGCCGACGTCAGGAGTGCTGGAGGAACTCAGGGCTTTCGGAGAAGCTCACCTGAGGAGAATATCGCACGTATCCAGTCCGTAGAGTGGAATGGCGAGCAAGCGAAGACACCTGAGCGGGTCCGGTACTAGCTGGTTGAAGCGAGTACATGAGAGGACACAGGCTCCACTCGGAGATTGTAGAATCTGGCGAATGTGTTAGGTGTCGCCCAGCCTGCAGCTCTGCAGATGTCTGTTAGCGAGGCGCCATGCGCTAGAGCCCAAGAGGATGCCACACTCCGGGTGGAGTGGGCAGTCACACCAAGGGGGCACGGTCGACCTTGCTGCTGGTATGCCAAAGCAATGGCGTCCACTATCCAGTGAGACAACCTTTGCTTGGAGAGAGCCTTTCCCTTCAGCTTCCCACCATAACAGACAAAGAGCTGGTCTGAGGTCCTGAAACACTGTGTTCTGTCTACATAGATGCGAAGAGCACGTACTGGACAGAGCAGTGCCAAGGCTGGGTCTGCCTCCTCCTGGGGCAGCGCTTGCAGGTTCACCACCTGGTCCCGAAAGGGAGTGGTAGGAACCTTGGGCACATATCCAAGCCGGGGTCTCAGGATCACGTGAGAGTACGCCGGCCCGAATTCCAGGCATGCTTCGTCAACGGAGAATGCGTGCAGGTCCCCTACCCTCTTAACGGAGGCCAATGCAGTCAGAAGCGCCGTCTTCATAGATAGGAAGTTTAGCTCGACTGACTGCAAAGGCTCAAAGGGAGCACTGCGCAGGGCAGTTAGGACCACTGCGAGGTCCCAAGAGGGTACGAGAGGAGGGCGAGGAGGATTCAGTCTCCTCGCTCCTCTCAGGAACCTTGTAACACTCTGCTTTTCAATTTTCTTTGTTGTCAACAGGTGTGTCACTACAAACGCACAAGGGGATCTTTTTAGAATGAAATCAATAATCAGAAAAATCATATACTTCAATCATAACACATTCTTGATGTCTTCCTTTATCAAATAACCATGCTCAAGCACAAATGCATGGAAATTAACGACCCACACCGTACCAAAACAAATCTTCAGACGGCGCTGAAAATCATTCAAAGGAAAAACCCATATCAACCCGTTCATTTGCTTGACGCGCTGAGCGCCGTATATAAAAAAACCCGTGCGTGTAACCCCACACTTTCCCCACTGTCCCAGTCCATAAACTTAACCCGAAAAGATTTTCAGGCTGGCCCAAGATCGCGCTACAGTCTTTCCAACCAAGATACAGTCAGTTCGCGAGACATAATCCTGTTGGCTGCGTGACAAAAAACGTAATCCACAACAAGGAAAAAATAGAGCGTTGAGTCTCTGGTGTTCCACTCCAATAAAAAAGAATGAGTCAGATCTCACCAGCTCTGTCGATCTTCGGGCAATGTTTACTCACACAGTTTCTCAAACGTGGGTTCAAGCATGTCCTTCTGCTGGAAACGCATCCCCGAGTAAACAGTCCAGGTGGTTAACATATTTTTTGTCCCATTAAAGCCATCTCTTGACGTATCGGTTGAAAAAATTCTCAAACCCTAAGGAAAAACAGCTTTAACTCTGTGACGCTGCAGTTAACAAAAACTGGCGCGCCTCTCTCTTCAAAACACATCACCACCATTAAAAAAGCTTAGGTGCGCCTTGTCCCGTAATCAAGGCCATCCGCAACCTTAAAGGGATATCCCCCATTATTACCAAAATACATAGTAGATACTTAGTATATTAACCAGGAATACATACGAACCATATACATGACATCCATCATTCATCATACATGAACATTACTCATAACCCATGTAATACGTTCTATGACACCATAACAGTTAATATTTTAAAGACACCTTTACATTAATGTGATAATGTTACAGATCCCCCCCCCCCCAGCTGGAGGTACCGGAGGCTGAACTCCAAAGTAGGGCTTCAGATTGACCACATTAACCGTGTCCATCTTTTTATTTTGATCATTCCACTGTACATGGTAGTTAATGGGGCCTAACTTTCTCATCACAGTGGCTGGTCCCGACCACTTGGGCGCAAGCTTCGATGAAAAGTTTTCCGATGCTCTAGAGAGCGGGTGAGTACGGACCCAGACCAGGTCTCCCACCATAAGTGGTGCATCTCTCCTGTGGGTATTGTAATACCTGGCTTGTCTGGACTGACATCCCTCAACTCTCTTCTTGACTTGATCATTCAGTTGTTTCTGTCTTTCCAGCAGGGTGTAAGGTGACTCTTGAGGAGTAGGAGGGGAACTAATGAGTCTCTCCAGGGGGCCTTTCAGGGACCTTCCGAGCGCCAGTTCTGCAGGGGTTCGACCCGTGGTCTCATGATATGCAGCATTGATGGCGAAACGGAACTCCCTGATCCACTGGTCCCAGTTCTTATGTTGGTTCCCCACGTAAGACGCGATCATTGTCTTAATGGTCCGATTGGACCGTTCAGTGAGGTTGGCTTGGGGGTGATAACTAGTGGTGAATTTCTGCTTCACTCCCCAGGTCTTACAGAGGTTACTCATTTCATGTCCGGTAAACTGTGCCCCCCGGTCCGACACCAACTCCCGTGGCACCCCAAAGCGAGTGAAGATTTCATCTTTCAGAACTGTCACAATTCGATGTGCCTTGCCATCTTTTAAAGGAAACATCTCCACCCACTTCGTGAAATAATCCACAAGGACGAGAAGGAAGGTGTTACCATTTTTACTGCGGGGAAAAGGCCCCATAAGGTCTATCCCCAGCTTTTCCCAGGGTTCTTCCACAGGAGTAGGCTGCATGAGGCCAACTGGCTTTTGATTTTCAGCCTTATAGACCTGGCAGATGGCACACACCTTGACGTAGCCCCAAACTTCCTTACGAATAGAAGGCCACCAAGCTACCTCAAGGATCCTCAGAAGTGTTTTCAACCTGCCCAGATGTCCGCTCAGAGGATGATCGTGAAAATAGGCCAAAAAAACAGGCACAAGAGATTTCGGAACGACCAGTTGATACTTGTCCCCCGTGTCCTTAACAGGAGACCGTCGATACAGGAGGCCGTGTAGTTTGGTGAAACCTATCCGGTCACACTTACTAAGATCGTCCGCCCCTTTGGCTAGGTTAGTGACCTCTGAATCTTCTTCTTGGGCTTCCCTTATTTCAAACAGGGAGGAAGGCAGATCAGAAGAAACATAAGCCTTCACTGCAGCATAGACGGCGGCAGATGAAGGAGGTATAACCGCTCGGGACAAAGCATCAGGCACGATGTTATGGAGTCCTTTCCTGTATTGGACTCTAAACCGAAACTGTTGGAGCCGCAGGATCCAGCGGGTCAGGCGAGAGGAGGTTTTTGGACAGTTGAAGGCCCAGGTCAAGGCAGCATGATCAGTATATATGGTGAACTCAATCCCCTCAAGATAGTGCCTCCACTTCTCAACTGCCCAAACAACTGCAAGACACTCCTTTTCAGAAGTGGAGTAATTGCACTCTGCCCCCCGCACTCCCCTGGATGCATAGGCGATCACCTTCTCCCCTTCCACTGTTTTCTGCACCAGCACAGCCCCCAATCCCACATCACTGGCGTCTGTGTGGATTTCAAATGGGATAGACATATCAGGTTGCATGAGGATAGGTGCATCCACCAGCGCCCTCTTCAACTGGTCAAAACTCTGCTGACATTCTTCTGACCAGACCCATTCCACGGTTTTCCTCTTCAGACGATTCAACGGGGCTGCCAGGTCTGCAAAATGATCGATAAATTTATGGTACCACCCAACAAGGCCTAAGAACCGCTGGAGGGTCTTGATGTTAGTGGGCTTGGGATACGCCATTACTGCACGTGTCTTTTCTGGATCCACCTGCACGCCCTTGTCCGAGACTACGTGGCCCAAGAACCTCAGCTCCTGCCGAAACAAGGCACACTTCTTGAGATTAAGTGTCAGTCCAGCCTTATTGAGCTTCCCTAGGACAGCGTGCAGATCCCGAAGATGCTGTTCATGTGTGGGTGAAAAGACTATAACATCATCTATGTACACACAGCAGAATTTCCCTCTAAGCTCCCCTAGGACTTTCTCCATCAATCGCTGGAATGTGGCTCCAGCATTTCTGAGCCCAAAAGGCATACACCGGAACTGATAGAGACCCATGGGCGTTATCACGGCCGTCTTGGCCTTACTATCTTCGGACATGGCGACCTGCCAATATCCCGACTTCAGGTCGAGAGTGCTGAAGAATGCAGCACCATGCATAGACTCCAGTAATTCATGGATGATAGGCATGGGGTAGGCGTCTGGATGGGTTTTTGCATTAAGCCGCCTAAAATCGACACAAAATCGAATGGACTCATCTGGCTTCTTAACTAAGACCACCGGAGCACCCCAGGGAGACTGTGACGGCTCAATAATGCCATCCTTGAGCATCTGTTCCACATGGTCAGCGATGATCTGCCGCTTAAAGGGTGAAACCCTATATGCCCTGCAGCGGACAGGCACCTCGTCAGTGGTGAAGATCCGATGTTCTTCAACCCTTGTCTTACCCAAGGTTCCAGAGCATACTCTTGGCCAGGCCTGGAATAGTTCCCTGACCTCTGAAGGGTGGTCTAGAAAGACAGGAGACACCATTCCTGATGATGGCAATGGATCCAAAGACCCCCGGTAAGGAACAGCTACATATAGGCTAGCATTAGAACAACCTTCAGCGTCCTGCTTCAATCTCCACTCCAGCGGGTGAGACAGAAAAGAATGGAAAGTATAACCCCTGGGGCCTTTCACCCCATAGGTCTGGTCTCCCATATTAAGGATGGTAGAAGTTTTCCTGAGGAAGTCCAAACCAAGGATGATAGGGAAAGCCAGGTGGTTGTCAGCCATAACGAACATCTCCATCGACCATATCATCTCATGCCATAAGTACACCATCTGTGTTTTCCCCACCGCACCATAGGTCTCCCCATACGGGCCACCATCTGTAACACTCTGCTTTTCAATTTTCTTTGTTGTCAACAGGTGTGTCACTACAAACGCACAAGGGGATCTTTTTAGAATGAAATCAATAATCAGAAAAATCATATACTTCAATCATAACACATTCTTGATGTCTTCCTTTATCAAATAACCATGCTCAAGCACAAATGCATGGAAATTAACGACCCACACCGTACCAAAACAAATCTTCAGACGGCGCTGAAAATCATTCAAAGGAAAAACCCATATCAACCCGTTCATTTGCTTGACGCGCTGAGCGCCGTATATAAAAAAACCCGTGCGTGTAACCCCACACTTTCCCCACTGTCCCAGTCCATAAACTTAACCCGAAAAGATTTTCAGGCTGGCCCAAGATCGCGCTACAGTCTTTCCAACCAAGATACAGTCAGTTCGCGAGACATAATCCTGTTGGCTGCGTGACAAAAAACGTAATCCACAACAAGGAAAAAATAGAGCGTTGAGTCTCTGGTGTTCCACTCCAATAAAAAAGAATGAGTCAGATCTCACCAGCTCTGTCGATCTTCGGGCAATGTTTACTCACACAGTTTCTCAAACGTGGGTTCAAGCATGTCCTTCTGCTGGAAACGCATCCCCGAGTAAACAGTCCAGGTGGTTAACATATTTTTTGTCCCATTAAAGCCATCTCTTGACGTATCGGTTGAAAAAATTCTCAAACCCTAAGGAAAAACAGCTTTAACTCTGTGACGCTGCAGTTAACAAAAACTGGCGCGCCTCTCTCTTCAAAACACATCACCACCATTAAAAAAGCTTAGGTGCGCCTTGTCCCGTAATCAAGGCCATCCGCAACCTTAAAGGGATATCCCCCATTATTACCAAAATACATAGTAGATACTTAGTATATTAACCAGGAATACATACGAACCATATACATGACATCCATCATTCATCATACATGAACATTACTCATAACCCATGTAATACGTTCTATGACACCATAACAGTTAATATTTTAAAGACACCTTTACATTAATGTGATAATGTTACAACCTGACGATCAGGTCATGCTTCCCCAAAGACTTACCTTCTATAAGGTCATGCTGTGCGGCAATAGCGGCGACATAGACCTTAAGGGTGGAGGGAGACAGCCTTCGCTCCAACCCTTCTTGAAGAAAGGAAAGCACAACACTGATCGAACAACTCCGGGGCTCTTCTCGGCGAGAAGAGCACCAGCTGACGAAGAGGTTCCACTTCAACGCGTAGAGGTGTCTCGTGGACGACGCTCTGGCGGAAGTGATGGTAGCCGCCACCGCTGGTGGCAGGGTACTCAAACCTGCCTCGTCCCATCCAGGAGCCACACGTGGAGGTTCCAAAGATCGGGACGAGGGTGCCATAGGGTGCCCCGTCCCTGAGAAAGGAGGTCCTTCCTCAGAGGAATTGGCCAAGGAGGTGCTGTCGCAAGGAGTACAAGTTCGGAGAACCAGGTCCGGGTGGGCCAGTACGGCGCTACCAAGGTGACCTGCTCCTCGTCCTCCCTGACCTTGCGCAGGGTACTTGCGGCCCCGCGGCCAGCTGTGCGCCAGTGCATCCGTGCCGAGCGTGCCCTCGGTCAGGGAATAATACAGGGCGCAATGGGTCGAGTCGTGAGAGGCAAACAGATCTATCTGTGCGTCCCCGAACTGGTCCCAAATCAGCTGAACCGACTGGGGATGGAGTCGCCAATCTCCCGGGAGGGGCTGAAACCGTGAGAGCTCGTCGGCTGCACAGTTCAGAGCTCCTGGAATATAGATGGCACGAAGCGACATCAGATGCTTCTGACTCCAAAATAGGAGGTGGCGGGCGAGTTGCGACATACGGCGAGAGCGCAGACCACCTTGACGGTTGATGTACGCTACAGTCGCGGTATTGTCTGATCGGACTAGTACATGCTGGCCCGAGAGCACGGCTCGGAAGCGGCGCAGGGCGAGCTGTACAGCCAGCAACTCGAGGCAATTGATGTGCCATAAGCGGTGGGGTCCTATCCAGGAGCCCGCGGCAGCACGTCCATTGCACATGGCACCCCAGCCCGTGGTGGAGGCATCTGTCGTTACAACAACATGCCGAGAAGCTCGTTCCAGAGGCACTCCTGCCCGTAGAAAGCTGAGGTTCCCCCACGGGGTGAAGGTCTGACGGCAGGTCGGAGTAACTGGTACTCGGAGCGTGCCGTGTTGCCATGCCCACCTCGGGACTCGGTCGCGAAGCCAAAGCTGAAGCGGTCTCATATGAAGCAATCCGAGCGGCGTTGCCGCGGCTGCAGATGCCATATGCCCCAGGAGCCTCTGAAAAAGTTTCAGTGGAACCGCACTCTTGCCCTCGAACTGTCTCAGGCAAGTCAGCAGTGACTGCGCGCGCTCGCTCGTAAGCTGCGCGGACATGGCGACCGAGTCGATCTCCATACCGAGAAAAGAGATCCTCTGCGCGGGGCAAAGTTTGCTCTTCTCCCAGTTGACCCGAAGGCCCAAACGGGCTACATGGCGGAGTACCAAGTCCCTGTGTTCGCAAAGCTGATCTCGAGAGTGAGCTAGAATCAGCCAGTCGTCGAGATAGTTCAGAATGCGAACCCCGTGTTCCCGGAGGGGAACAAGGGCTGCCTCGACGACCTTCGTAAAGACGCGAGGGGACAGGGCTAGCCCGAATGGGAGAACTGCGTACTGATATGCCTGACCCTCGAAAGCAAACCGAAGGAACGGTCTGTGTCGAGGGAGAATGGAGACATGAAAGTAGGCGTCCTTCAGGTCGATCGCTGCAAACCAATCCTGGTGCCGCACACATTCGAAAACGCGTTTGGCGGTGAGCATCTTGAACGGCAGCCTGTGAAGGGAGCGGTTCAGAACGCGCAGGTCCAGGATTGGCCGTAACCCACCGGTTTTCTTCGGGACAATGAAATACGGGCTGTAGAAGCCGGTCTTCATTTCGGCTGGAGGGACAGTCTCGATCGCACCCTTCGCCAGCAGGGTAGCAACCTCCGCTCTCATGATAGGGGCATTGCCACCGACCAAAGTGGAGCGGACTCCCCTGAAGCGGGGAGGAGACCGTGCGAACTGAATCGCGTAGCCGAGCCTGATCGTTCGTGCGACCCAGCGGGACAGGTTGGGAAGCTCTAGCCAGGCTCCCAAGGACTGAACCAGCGGGGTCATGCGAACCACAGACTTCCCGTCGGTGGGGCAGCGAGGCGGTATGACTGACCCAGACGTGGACGGCATAGCGGCCCGATGTGGGGGTGCAGTCATGAACCGCGCCCTGACAGAGGAGACCAGGGAAGGACGAACGTTCCACGGGGGTCTGCTCTGCCAGGGGTCTGGCGACAGAGGGGGATGAGAGCGGCACGGTCCGGGGACAGCGCGCACTGTCATCCGGCTCTGGGACAGAGGAGGACGAGGGGTGCACGGCCCGGGGGCGGCGCACCGTGTCGTCCAAGAACTCTGTATTCTCAGGGATGAATGTGTCACTTCTCTCAAGATTCTCCCCCGGCCCTCCACCGGGGGAAGGAGTGGTCCTGCTACCACCTCCTGAGAAGTGTACATCATCCCTGAGCAGCCCGTCTCAGGAGCGCCGCTTGACCCGGCATTTAGCGGGGGGCGGGACTGGAGAGGGCTGGGGCGCCTTCCTACGGCCTCCTCCGCGACCGGGCCCGGGTGAAGGCTGCTGCTTGGGCCGGGCGGGAGGGGTGGGAGCCGTAGGAGGGCGCCCTCGGCGGGAAACAGACTGAGTATTCTGCCCGGTCGGCTGAGTGGAGGCAGCAGCGGGCCGTCGGGGCAGAATGTGCTTAATAGCCTCAGTCTGTTTCTGGGCAGTCGAGAACTGTTGGGCAAAATCCTCGACTGCACCGCCGAAAAGGCCATCTTGCGATATGGGGGTGTCGAGCAGCCGGGACCGCTCGGCATCCTCCACATCAGCAAGATTAAGCCAGAGGTGTCTCTCCTGGACCACGGCTGTGGACATCACCAAACCCAGGGAGCGTGCGGTCACCTTCGTCGCTCGGAGAGCAAGGTCGGTGGCGGCGCGCAGCTCATTGAAGAGCCCCGGGTCTGTCCTGCCCTCGTGCATGTCCCTGAGCATCTGGGCCTGGTAGACCTGCAGAATGGCCATGGCATGCAAAGAGGCGGCTGCCTGTCCCGCAGCTCTGTAGGACTTCGCCACTAACGCAGACGAGTACATACAGGCTTTGGATGGGTGCTTAGGCTCACCACGAGAAGAAGCGCTCTGAGGACACAGTTGCATCGCAACAGAGCGTTCAACCGGGGGGAGCCCAGTGTACCCACGGGCAGCGGCCTCATCGAGGGGAGGAAAGGCGGATGAAATCAGCGAGCGGTCACGGGAAGACATGGGAGTCTTCCAGGACTTCGAGATCTCATCATGCACGTCCGGGAAGAAAGGTATCGGGGCCTGACGCGGACGGGGGTCCGCAGCCTGACCCAAATACCAGTCATCCAGCCGCGAGCGCTCGGGGCAGGGCGGAGGGTTCCACTCTAACCCGATGCTCGCGGCGGCTCGAGACAGCATGGCCGTCATCTCTGGATCAGACTCTAGCACAACTGTATTCACACCCGAAGGTGGCAGCTGTGATGAGTCTTCACTTCCAGAAGACTCAGACCCACCTTGTGATGCTGCGATAGACATCGCGTCATCCTCTGGAGCGTCAAAGGAAACCCGCGGGACACCCGAAGATGATCCCGCCGGAATCCCCCGAACACTCACGGGTTGCAGCACTGGAGAGGATGCGGCTGGGCACGGACTGATAGTCGGCGCTTTGTTCCAAACCGTCATCCTCAGATCACCCTGGCCACCAGCCGAAGTACTAGCTCTATTTCTAGAGTCAGTAGATCGGGGTGTGGATGAGGGGACCCTCACTCTTGCGAGATCACCGAGTCTTGATCGTAATGCTGCGATGGTCATGTTCCCACAGAGAGAACATGAGTCATCCACGAGTGCTGCTCTAGCGTGATAAACGCCCAAACACACTATGCACCACTCGTGCCCATCAGAGTCATCAACGAGTCTACCGCAACCAGAAGTGCACGGGCGAGGCATCTTTAAAAAGACGTGCCGCGTGCAAGCTCTTTTGTGAGAAAAAGAAACTCTGACTGTGTTGAAGCGCCCGGGGAGAAACACACTCGCTGTCGAATCACGGACAGAAAAGCAGGAAGCGCGTCCTCGCCGGAGATCGCCGTCACACCAACACCAGAGAATCTCGCTCGTCTGCAGAACTGACAGTACAGGAATGGCTTGTGGAGCGAAGGATCACCTTGGCTCCGAAGCGAAAACATGCCGGTTTGCTGCCAGCGAGCTCCTTAAATACCCACGAGGTGGGGCGGTGCTACGCTATGCAAATTCCGCAGACCCATGACATTTCTTTGCCATTGGCTCGTTTTGTAGTACTCGAAGTCGATTGGCTTTCTAAGCGAAACCCCCATTCGTCGTCATCCGACGGAACTCGGAGTGACAACGAAAGGGAACCATGTCTTTCTTTCTTCAGTAGAAAAGAAATTAAGGTTTTTTATGAAAACATTCCAGGATTTTTCTCCACATAATGCACTAAAATGGGACCCAAACGGTTCAAGGTCCAAATGACAGTTTCAGTGCAGCTTCAAAGGGCTTTAAACGATACCAGACGATGAATAAGGGTCTAATCTAGCGAAATGATCAGTCATTTCAAAAATAAATAAAAAAGTTGAAGTTTTATAAGCACAAATGCTCGCCTTGCTCGATTCAATGTGTTGTGTAAATTTAAATGTAAGCCTAAATAGCCTATAACTAATCAAATCGCACTATGTCACTATATCACCAAAATCCGCTATCTCAAAATCAAACTCCTCTCACAAAAACCCACGAGGTCAATATGCGTTGATTTCACTTTTATACAGATGTGCGATTGTGTGGTCTGTTCCCGACCGTGTCAATCAAACGCTGATTCAGCAGATCACACCTGATGAAACATTGAAACACTTCGAGGCTTCGTTTGGCCATAGTCACGTGACATGGGTGTTTTGAATCACGCTTCGGATCAGTGTTTCGAAACATCTGCGCTTCGGGATCTCGCAAAGCTTCGGAACGACTGTTTCGTGTCAGCCATCCCTAGTGATCTTAGTCTTGCCTTGTCCTTTATGTTTCCCTGTGTTCTGATTCTTGCCTGTGTCCTGGATTCACCCTAAGCCTAGCCCTTTGGACTCTGTTTGTACCTCGTTTGGATTTTTGCTGTTTCCCTGGATTATCTGTCTTTGCCTTGCCCCCGTTGGATATTGTTCGCCGATCGTCTACCCACGCTTGCCCTAAGGATTACTCTGTGTCATGCCTCTGCCATACCTGTCTTGTTCGCCCCGTTACACATTCTGAATTTTGATTTTTAAATACATTACAGGATTTTTAGACACACGCAGATGTCAAGAATCAACATATGAATCTCAACAATAGTGACTTGCTTCATGCCGCGATGCATGCTGGGAGACAGCCATAGTATAAAACTCATGGTTCCCAGCATGCATTGCGGCATGAAGCATGTCACACCAGACAACTCTATATAGTATGATATTGGACTTATTTTGATACTTTTTACATATATTTTCTCCAACAGCCCAAGCATGCATACAGGCCTATATAATGATTTGTAAAACAAATGTATAATTTATAATCAGCTGCATATTGGACTGCTTTGAGGCAATCTACATTGTTAAAAGCGCTATATAAATGAGGATGACTTGACTTAACACACGACTCTCACTGTTTATACTGAACATGTCATTGAATATGCATAAGTGCGCTAATTACACACACCATAAAAGTCCATGAAATGAAACTAAAACAACAACTCAATGTGACAATCATCCTGTAGAATATGACCGTCATATGTTGATGAGTGAACACTGAAGATAACTCTAGCATTACGCACTGAAAAGCACTGATGTGAGAAAGACAGTGATGATGTACCTTTAGAAACGTGTGTGTTTATAGTTGAGGGATCCTGAGAGTGTGTGATGTGGACTGGATTCACTGCTGTCGTTGAATCAGCTTGAGCTGTGAAGATCAATGTTAGTTCAGATGATTAATACTGTACAATATGACCATCATATTCTAACTTTGATCATCACATCACATAAAGAGTGAACAGTTGGACTGTTACTTCACTGCAGTTCATTAGTTTGAAGCAATGCTTTGAGTTCCTCTTCTGTGAGAGTCAGAGAAGCTTTTGTTCCCTCAGTTTGTTCTGGTTCAGTGATACTGATAGACCTCAGTGTTCCTGACATTATGAGGCTCTTCTAACACTGTTTTCTCACCTGAATACTTGACAGTGTATCTGACTGAGGTCTGGAGTTGCTTTCTCTGAGTAAGCTGACATCTCCACTCTCTGTTGGCATCTTCATTCAGGAGTGTTGTAGTCAGAGTGATGAGACAGTGATCTGGAGATGATGGATATGATGATGATGATGATGATGATGATAATATCTGATATCTGGAGTCTGTCTTCAGATCAACACCAGCCTGATTCACCCACAACAGCTCAACTCCCACATAACGGACCAAATAATCACAGGAGACTGAATACAACTGACAGGAGAGAGTCACAGAGCGGCCTGGACTGATCTCAGTCTGTGAGGATGAAGATGATGATGAAGACACTGAAACTGAACACAAATCACAGACTCTTCGATCATCATCTGAGTTTAAAGGGAGAATCTGTCCTTTTTAAATTGACCACATAATCATAAACTCACCATGAAGAACATGCAGATAAACACGTGCACCAGTTCCTTGTTGTTCTCCATTCTCATATCGTCGGCAGCTGTAATATCCATAATCTTCTCCTGTGACGTTCTTGATGTTCAGAGAGCAGTCAGACTCCAGACTCAGTCTCTCATGTCTCTCTGTGTCTTTATTCTTTATCCCTCCAGTAATCAGTTCAACTCCTGCTGAATCTCTCAAGCTGTTAGAGTAGATCCATGATGTTGATTTGCAGTCAGAAAGAGCATTATTACAGGACAGAGAGACATTTACACCAGAACTGATGAACACTCGATCCGCTACACTGGTGCCTGAAACACAGTATATCTCAGTGATCATTATGATAAAAACAGAAGTTAAATCATGATATTTTCCTCACTGTTGCTCTCGACTGCATCTGAGAGTGTTAAAGCTCTGTTGTAAAGCCCCAGTTTCGGCTGCTCTGAGTTCGATCGCTCTTTGAGTTGTAAGTTGATGCGAGCGCGGATACATGGAGTTACTGGAGCAGTTTTGCTTCTAGACGGCGAGGATGTGGACCATCAGTGCTTTTTCTCCCGTAAGTCTGATAAACATCAAGGGAATTACTCGACAGTTGAAAAGGAAACTTTGGCGTTGTTGTTTTTCTTGCAGTTCTGTGAAGTTTCCTTAGGCTCTTCCATCCGGCCCACTATTGTCTATAGCGATCACAACTCCCTTGTTTTACTTTCCCGTATGTATAATGCTAATCAACGGCTGATGCGTTGGGCTTTATTAGTACAGAGTTATAACCTTGAAAAACAATACCTGCTCCGGTTTCATTTATTTGTACTTTATTTGGTTATTACTTATAAGCTTTGTTAGTGTGTTAAGATTATCATGTGAAACCAAATTACTTTACTTTCCTTTATTATTGAGTATTAGAGAGCGGTAACGCTGGATAGAGGAAAAGGGAAGTTATGTCACGTGACGTACATCGGACACACTTAGTTCTCATTTATTTAGTTTAGAGTTTAGGTTTAGGGCCAGAGATGGGCACAAATACATCAAAAAGTATTTAATTACAAATTACAAATACTTACTTATCAAATGTATTTAAATAAAATACAAAATACTGCTGTGAAAAAAGTATTTAATTAAAATGGAAGTAATTTGTAATTTGTAATTTGAAAATACAAACAAACTGTAGAGTCTTGTGTAGTGTGAGAGTAAGTGTGGAGTTAGATACATGTCAGAGTAGAGAATATCGGAATATCATCGTTTAGTGCAGAAGATGCACTTTTAACGTACATGTTGCCACAAACTCTCATAATAAAAGATCATTACGCCTATAATACTTATTTGTATAATATTACACAAAAACTAGTTAACGCTGCTGTGAGGAGGTTTCTAATACCCCGTCTGTGACAAAGTTGACATCTTTCTCTCTTCCGACTGCCATTATCAATCTATCTATTTTTTTTTTACTCTTTTTGAAAGTTGTGAAAACACTGTTGTGGCGTTTTTCTTTTGCTATTTGAGCAATTGGGAACACAAAAAATATATTTAATGTAGTCTCTCATTCACTGCTATAAAAGTTTACCCAACTATGACGCCTTCCACTTCTGAGAAACCCGGAAATGTGAACAGGGTCAATAGGATGTGTCAGATCAAGTGATAAAAGTGCATCTATCCATCATAAAAGTGCATCTATCCATCAAAAAAGTGCATCTATCCATCATAAAAGTGCATCTATCCATCATAAAAGTGCATCTGTCCATCATAAAAGTGCATCTATCCATCATAAAGTGCATCTGTCCATCATAAAAGTGCATATATCCATCATAAAAGTGCATCTATCCATCAAAAAAGTGCATCTATCCATCATAAAAGTGCATCTATCCATCATAAAAGTGCATCTGTCCATCATAAAAGTGCATCTATCCATCATAAAAGTGCATCTGTCCATCATAAAAGTGCATATATCCATCATAAAAGTCCATCTGTCCATCATAAAAGTGCATCTGTCCATCATAAAAGTGCATCTATCCATCATAAAAGTGCATATATCCATCATAAAAGTGCATCTGTCCATCATAAAAGTGCATCTATCCATCATAAAAGTGCATCTGTCCATCATAAAAGTGCATCTGTCCATCATAAAAGTGCATCTATCCATCATAAAAGTGCATCTGTCCATCATAAAAGTGCATCTATCCATCATAAAGTGCATCTGTCCATCATAAAAGTGCATCTATCCATCATAAAAGTGCATCTGTCCATCATAAAAGTGCATCTGTCCATCATAAAAGTGCATCTGTCCATCATAAAAGTGCATCTGTCCATGATAAAAGTGCATCTATCCATCATAAAAGTGCATCTGTCCATGATAAAAGTGCATCTATCCATCATAAAAGTGCATCTATCCATCATAAAAGTGCATCTGTCCATCATAAAAGTGCATCTATCCATCATAAAAGTGCATCTATCCATCATAAAAGTGCATCTGTCCATCATAAAAGTGCATCTATCCATCATAAAAGTGCATCTATCCATCATAAAAGTGCATCTGTCCATCATAAAAGTGCATCTATCCATCATAAAAGTGCATCTGTCCATCATAAAAGTGCATCTGTCCATCATAAAAGTGCATCTGTCCATCATAAAAGTGCATCTATCCATCATAAAAGTGCATCTGTCCATCATAAAAGTGCATCTATCCATCATAAAAGTGCATCTATCCATCATAAAAGTGCATCTATCCATCATAAAAGTGCATCTGTCCATCATAAAAGTGCATCTATCTATCATAAAAGTGCATCTATCCATCATAAAAGTGCATCCGTCCATCATAAAAGTGCATCTATCCATCATAAAAGTGCATCTGTCCATCATAAAAGTGCATCTGTCCATCATAAAAGTGCATCTATCCATCATAAAAGTGCATCTGTCCATCATAAAAGTGCATCTGTCCATCATAAAAGTGCATCTATCCATCATACAAGTGCATCTGTCCATCATAAAAGTGCATCTGTCCATCATAAAAGTGCATCTATCCATCATAAAAGTGCATCCATCCATGATAAAAGTGCATCTGTCCATCATAAAAGTGCATCTGTCCATCATAAAAGTGCATCTGTCCATCATAAAAGTGCATCTGTCCATCATAAAAGTGCATCATAATAATTTTCATTATTGGGTGAACTATCCCTTTAAGTCTGGTGATGAAAGTTAATATATGTGAATTTTAGTATTTGAAGTATTTTAAATACAAATTACAGTCTCTCTAAGTATTAAATTACAAATTACATTTCATTTATTTTTGTTAAGGAAAATACAAATGACAAAATACTCAAAAGTAATTAAATACGTATTTCAAATACATAATTAAAATACTGCCCATCTCTGTTTAGGGGCATGTGCCATTCGCTGTCATTTTTCTTTTGATAGATAGAGTAGGGAAGTGTATGACGTCTCTGTAGGATTGAAAATAATCCAAGACATTTGAAATTAACAAAGACACATGCTTTACTGTGTTCCACCCCTTCTTTCAACCACAAGGACCATTTGGAGTTCCCAAAGACACAGAGCGGCTGATAGTGATCAAGGCCTGTAGGCCAAGATTTGTGTACTTTGGGGGTCTATGAATTGTCACACCTTTAGAACAATGGGGGAAGTGTAATTATCTGATTGGTCAGTTTGAATGTCTCACATTTGGGTTTTAGTCACATGGTCAGGGAAAGGATAAAAGAAGACTGTAACTGTTGCTCTGTCTTTTTTAATGCTCTGGCTCTCTCCCTTTGCCTCCTCTTTTCTCTCTCTCTCTCTCTCTCTCTCTCTCTCTCTCTCTCTCTCTCTCTCTCTCTCTCTCTCTCTCTCTCTCTCTGGTAATATTTGACATGCTAGGTAAGATTATTGGTATAAGTTATCATCATCTCATACATCTATTTTGTAACTATTTTAAGTGTAACCATAACCATTTTTTGTTATTAAACCTTTTCAATTACAACTAATGTGCTAAATAGTTTTGATTTGGTATTGACTTTTATGTGCTATCTATTGCAATACAATACTGTCACTCTCTATAGCAACGCTCTCCCACATATGAAGCTATTGTTACTGCGCTTATTTCCGTCGTTGGTATAAGTGGCAGTGGGTGGAATAGACAAGAAATGTACAGTTTTCTACCATCTTGCTAATAACGTTTCTTTAGTCATTCGGCAGTCTTGCAGCCTGAACCCCTGCAGAAAATCCACCCTTACATCTCGAATGTTGAAGACTTTTCTTTCTACATTTTTCTTTTGATAGATAGAGTAGGGAAGTGTATGACGTCTTGGATGTTGAAGACTTTTCTTTCTACATTTTTCTTTTGTATTAGGTAGGGTTAGTTGAAACGAGTGAGAAATATCCTTTTTGTTTAATTATTTTTCTTTGTGTTGGCACCGTCCAGTTTTCCCTTTTTCCTCCCCAGATCGCTTCATTTTTCTTCTTTCTTATCATTGCACATAATACATTTGTTCCCCTGTTCTCCTGCTGTTTCTCGGTGGTCTTATTCACTCTCTCAGTATTTAATGGTAACAATTGCTAATGGGAGGCCTAATGTTCCCCTTCTAATTCCCTAGACTTTTAAAATCCGTGAAGGGTCGTAACACTCACTTAAAGCAAACAACACACTCTCCAGAATAAACTATTAGTGTTTATCAGAGAGCTGTTCAAATCACTGACACACTCTTAATATGAAGATCATTCTTCATCATCAGATGTTTGAGTGACACTATGTCCAGTATCAGGAATAATACAGTATGATCTGTGTGTATCAATACACAACTCTGAGATCACAGCGTGAATGTGTGCAAGAATAAACTGAGCATGTTCAAATGAACTCTTTCCAGACTAATTCCACTAAATGTGTTTAGAGAAAATACAGATTTCTTTACCTGTGAGAAGTGAAGAGAGAACGATCAGTCCCAGCAGACACAGATCACACTTATCAGCCATTTCTGTTTCTGAAGAACACCAACGGAGACCTCCTGCTTAACTTCTTTGCTCAACAAGAGCTATGTCTCACGAACACCTTCTTCATTATATATAGTTACAGCTCCTCCTTTAAACATCATCAACAAGTGTTGCTCTACGTGTGTGTGTGTGTGTGTGTGTGTGTGTGCGTGTGTGTGTGTTCTAACCGACTCTGAGAATTGTTTTCCCCCGAGTAGATTATCGGATTCGTATATTTCCACAAGTTTGCGTCAGAGTTTAGTGACGACTAATATCTGATATCAGATTCAAGTGTACTTGAATGAGGAGACGGGTAGTTTCCGTCTAGAATCAGCTAATGCTGTTTGATCTAGATTTGGGTACGTCTAAATACCTCTGTTCTAATTTAATGTTACTTTAGATAAGTGCACGCTACTAAAGTAAGTTATTGAATTAAGTTCCTGAGGTGGCATTCAAGGGGGCTGTGTATGTCTTCGATTATGTACGTGTGAATTACGGCAAATCCCAGGCATTCAGCCAATTACCTCTGTTTTGATAATCGGAAACTGACGAGATTGTGCCGGAGACCTGGTGAGGAACTCGAAGTGATATATTTTCCTGATCTGAGCGGATAAAATATAATCAGAGTTTAAAGAATAAACAAACCTTCGCTAACGTTTAATGAGTTTCTACACATGGATTATAATGTTCTGCTTTACTCTCTTCAGCCCTGAGAAATAGATCAGATCCAGACTCCTTTATCAACACTACAAACACCAAACGCCAGTGATTTTCCCTTTCCCTGTGACACAGGCTGAGCTGTTTAAAGCACTTCAGAGAAGCTTTAAGAGGCGGTTGTGTGTGTCATTATGAAAGTCAGTGTGTGTCATCGGCACCATGTTCTGAAGATACGGTCAAAAATATAGAATGAAATGTAAAAAATAATAATATCTTTAAATATTTCCTTTTGTAATGAAACTGGTCTTGATAGATTTCTTGAGTCACACCGAGAACAAAGATACCAATCATGCCGTAGTCGGACCGAACCTGCTGTCCACAGTAATGGTGTTTCAGAAGCGTGTCATCGCTGGCGTTGAGAACTCGGTTAGTTTGACCGCACTGTTAAACACACACACACACACAACATCATCTCTGAACCCAGTTTAGGCGGACGGATGTGAACTCTCACACATTCAGAAAACACTTCCTCTTCTTTTCTACTGAATTGCTCAACTTTTTCCTGTCCAAGAAATGTTTGCTATAGTTGCTGAAAACCATTTACAATTTCACTGCTAATTTGATCACAGTAAATTTGAAACCCGGAAATCAACACCAATAGAGTTAATTTCAACACTTTAAAAGTGTATATTTGGGAACCACCCACAAAGTGTTAGTTCAACACTTTCAAAAGTGTTGCCTCTCGCAACACCGACACAGTGTTACAATGTGAACACTAAGAGTGTAAAATATTAACACCAATGCAGACAACAACACTGTTACAGAGCACTTAAAATACACTGTTCTGGTGTTGACCCCATCCTGGTGTTGATAGAACACCTTTTTACAAATAAACACTGTTTTTCTTATTAAGGTTCTGCATTACCTACTTTAAAGAAATGTAAAATAAGATGACAAATCATGTAATCTGAAAAGAATAAATTCACTTTGAATTAAACACATCACTCAAAATATATTACTCTTTCAAAACTTTATTTCAAAACAATCCAGAAAGTTAAATTGTAACCTTATGTCTGGGATTATAGTAGAATTCTGTATTCATTGTAAAGTTAAAAATTAAGGCAAAATGCAAACAGTGGTTTTAACAAACTAGTTTATTAACGAACAAGCCCCTTTACATCATAGGTTAACTTTTAAAATAAATGAAGGCACAATATAGGCATTTCTGTCATCAGAATTATATGAAAGCTGCTTATCAAATGGTCTGTAATACTTCAAGTCCTGTACATGTCAGTGAATGTAAGTCCTGTGTCAGTGAAGTTGATTCAGTCCCTTCGACTTAACAACAGTACAGCAACAACATTCAGCAGATGAAAAACATTTGCAAGATATGAGTGGATCAGTTGTGTCCAGTTGCTAACAGTAAAGTTCAGTGCATAGTTGTTTCACAGAGCAGGAAAGGCTGTGCAGATCCAACTTTCTCAAAATCCTGGAGTGCTGGTTCCCTAGACAACACAAAACCAGACCAATTACAATTAATACCATTTGTATTTTATAACTACAGCAAGTGTATGGTGGATAAAAAGATCAATCATCTTAGACTTTCGTGACTCAAACAACAAACTATTTTGGATAGATTAAAGGGATAGTTCACTTTAAAATGAAAATTCTGTCATTATTTACTCACCCTCAAGTTGTTTCAACCCTGTATGAATTTATTTCTTCTGCTGAACACAATGGAATATATTTTGAAGAATGTCAGTAACCAAACAGTTAACTGGTCCCATTGACTTCCATAGTATATTTTATTTCTTATTATGGAAGTCAATGGGATCAGTTAACTGTTTGGTTACTGACATTCTTCAAAATATCTACCATTGTGTTCAGCAGAGGAAAGAAACAACTTGAGGGTGAGTATATGATGACAGAATTTTCATTTTAAAAGTGAACTATTCCTTTAAGACTTGAATTTACTGATTTCCAAGTAAATTAAAGACTTAATTCATCCAAAAATGTTTAATTCTGTCATTAATTATTCACCCTTATGTTGTTCCAAACCAGTTAAGAGTTTTGCTCATCTTCGGAACACTTAAGATATTTTTTATGAAATCTAAATCTTTATCCCTTTGTCGACAGCCTATTCAACTATCACTTCCAAAGCCATTAAAAGGTATAAAGGAAATCATAAGTACTCCATGTGACTCCAGTGGTTTAACCTCAATTTTACAACTTTTTTTACGACAATTTTAACTCATCTTTATTTACAAAATATCAATCTACAATGCACGTTAACGCAACATCTGCTCTCGCATCAACAATATGCACGAGTTGAAATGTTCCCATGAATGCATGTTGGAAATTAATATTTTATAAATTAAGTGGTAAATGTTTTTTTTTTTTTTTTTTTGCAGCACTTGCGTAGTTTAATAAAGTTTGTTAAACCACTGGAGTCACATGGTGTTAATGATGTACATTTATACCTTTCTGGGGCTTGAACGTGGAGGGGCAGGAAGCTCTCAGATTTCATTAAAAATATCTTCATTTGTGTTGTGAAGATGAAAAAGTCTTAGATGTTTGGAACGACATGAGGGCGAGTAATAAACGACAGAATTCCCATTTGTGAGTGAATTAACCATTTAAGAATAAATTAAGTCACGCACCTTAAGAAATCTCACTAATAGTCAGCCGCCGGAAGAATCTGTGTTCCCTTCTTGTGGCTTTGTGATGTTCGGGGCAGCTGGGCAGAGATTTCCCATCAGTTGAGTCTAAAATTAAACAGCAAGAAAACCTCTACCGGTCAAATCATGAAAACAATTGGTTTGAAATCTCATTTTAAGTAAAAAAGAAAAAAGATTTACTTTTGTAAAGTAATTTGACTGGACAAATTCAAAATGAGTGTTATGAAACAAATAATATCTAGTTATCCCAAATAGCAACAAAGCTATTTTTATTTTTTATGTTTGTGCCTCATATGTTAAATCTTACCATCATCACTGGCCTCACCTCAGATAGACAACTATTTACATCAGCTAGAAATAAAGTTATACAAACAATGCGGAAGGCCAAAACAATTTATTTTATGAATATTATTGATAGTGCAAAAGGGAATGGGAAAAAAATCTGGCAAAGTATTAATAAACTAACTGGTAAACATGATAAACAAGACAAATTAACTGAACTTAAAATTAATAATGTACTGGTGAAAGATCCACTCATCCTAGCATCTGAGTTAAACTTGTTTTTTAAGAACTCTGTTCAAGAAATAGCTCAATTATTTATGCCATCTGAAAGTGTTTCTTCTCCTATTAATTACGCGCAGCCTATATTCAGGATAGAAGAAATTACAGAACCAGATGTGGCTTCCATCATTGATGAATTAAATAGTTCCAGAGCTAAGGATGAGTTTGGATTGGACACAAATTTCATTAAATTGCACAAACAGTTTTTAGTATGCCCTATTACACATATGATTAATCTATCTATTAAACACTCTGTGGTTCCACCAGATTGGAAGATGGCCACAATTACACCAATCTTTAAATCAGGGAGCAGATCAGACATCAAAAATTATAGACCAATCAGTATTTTGCCTGTTATATCTAAAATTATTGAAAAATGGATAGTAAAACAATTAGTAAAGCACTTAAATATTTGTGGCTTTCCTCTGCATCCCATGCAATTTGGCTTCCGTGCCCATCATTCGACCGAAACAGCTGTTACTGTACTTATTGAAAAGGTCAAACACTCATTAGACACTCACTCTGTTGTTGGTGCTGTTTTTTTGGATTTGAAAAGGGCATTTGATACCGTCAATCATCAAATGCTCTTGTCTAGATTGACAAACTTCAATTTTTCCAAACAAGCCATCAGCTGGATGAATTCCTACTTAACCAACAGAACGTACTGTGTCTCTGTTAATAATATTAAATCTCCTCACCTTGAATGTTCAGTAGGAGTCCCTCAAGGCTCTGTACTTGCACCAATTTTATTTTCCTTATACATTAACGACCTGCCTACAGTATGCCAAAACATCAATATTTTAATGTATGCAGACGATGCAGTAATTTTTACACACGCCAAAACTGCTCAAGACGCCTCTCAGTCGCTTACATCTGCACTCACTCGTGTACAGGAGTGGCTTACAAAATCATGTCTGCTATTGAATCCTAAAAAAACTGTTTGTATAATGTTTTCTAAGCGACAAATTGAAATGACACGTTCAAATATATTTTTAAAACAAGAAGAAATACAGATAGTAAACGAATTTAAATATCTTGGAGTTGTATTAGATCCTACACTGTCCTTTAAAAATCATGTCAATTGTCTTTCAAAAACTGTTAAATTTAATCCTGCAAACTTCAAATATATTAGACCATCACTATCATGTAAAGCAGCCAGAATGTTTCTTCACTCTATGATTTTTTCCCATATTGAATATTGTTTTATAAATTGGTCTCTCACAAATGTCACAACGCTTAAACCAATTGAGTCACTTTTTAAACGAGCCTTAAAAATATTTGATAGAAAACCGCTATCACATCACCACTGTTCAATATTACAGAATTATAACTTACTAAGTTTTGAAAATTTTCTAAAGCTAAAATATGCCTGTACTGTATATAAGATCCTTAATGGACTTGCCCCACCCCCACTGAGTGAATACATTACATTAAAAAAACATGGAGAGGGAAGAAGTATTACTAGGGCTTCCATCAGGGGTGATTGTGTGGTGCCTTACAGGCGTACAACATTTGGACAATATGTGTTGTCAATTAAGGGGTCAGAGATTTGGAACAAATTACCGGTTGTTATTAGAGAATGTCCGACTTATCACAGCTTTAAGAACCAACTTAAACAATGGCTCAAGACACATCAAAATTGTGACCATTAACAAATTTATTTATTTATTATTATTTTTTTTGTAAATCGAGGTATATGGTAAGATCACTGTAGTATTGTTTAAGTATTTGTATGTATACCAAACCAGATCCAGCACTTTATTGTAACTTTTAGAATTTTAGCATAATTGCAATGTAGTTAAAGTACATAGAATAGCACTTTATTTGTATATGTGTATGTGTAACTTGTTTGAAAACAGTGATGTCTCTTGTAGTATGTTATTTGAATATTGAGGTGTCCTTAAACTGTGTAGTATTATATGTAAATTTAAATGTTAGCATTGTTGTTTGTTATTGTGATGACCTGACGGGGGACTGCAGATGTAAAGTAGCCCTGGGGCTAATTCTGGCATATTTACATCTCTGAAAAGATGTTCATTAATATGCATTGTCCCTTTTAAATAAATAAATAAATAAATCACCAGGTTCAAGTCTGTATAGTCTTCAAAAACCAAGCCTGGTTAGCCTTAGCCACTTGGTGCAGCATAGAAATGCTCCTAGCATTAGCAAACACAAATAGCAAAATTTAATCATGAAAGCATATCAAACATCAACCAAAAGTTAATCTGATAAAAGCACTTTGCATAAATATTTAATCTGAAATAATTACTTACCCATTCTAAGAAAATTGGTCCTCCAAATAAGGAAATAAAGTGACAAGTTCACATGCATTGTTGGTTGCCGTTTGTGGAGTTGTTCGTCTTCAGTTATAACGTTACGCTAGGTGTGCTGGCAAACGAGAGAAAAATAGATATTTGCAGATCACAAATATTGTCATAAAACAATATAACATTATAAAACACGCATTTTAAATGAGTTAAAACACTTACTCTGTGTTTTCACTGTTAAAAGCAAACTCCGTGTCAGCACTGCGTCACGACTCGAGTCAAAGAAGATGCAGGGCCAGTCTGTCTGTGAGAGGCGCGCACATCACATAAATATCGTTACAAAACAATATAATGGCATGAAATAAGTTACTTGTTGTAAATTTGGTTAAAAACACTTAACTTACTTTCGGTGTTTTCTGTGTTAACGTCAACGTTCCCTCCTCGTCTTCGTCAGCTCCGTATTGAGTCAAAGAAGATCGCCTTTGAAAAAGTTTCGGCTCGTTTAAGCGCGCAGAGCATATAAATATCGCTATAAATCAATATATTATAAAATGCATATTGTAAATTAGATAAAGCACTTAAGTTAACTTACTTTCGTCGTTTCCCTGTTAAAAACCAAACCCATCCTGGTCTCCTCCGCATCGCGCATCATCGAAAATGCCCCTCTGAGGACGGTTTAACCGTGCACAGCACATACATATTGTTCTAAAACAATATGATATTATACAATGCATATATAAATGCGATAAAACACTCAATATATGCCTTTTCCCTCCTCGTATGCCTTGCTTCGCGAGTCAAAGAAAATGGCGCCTGTGAAAATGGTTTCAGCTCGTTTTGTCCCGCCCAGCTCGTAAATGTCCCGGATGTGACTAATAACACTCTTCTCGGTGTTATTGATTTAACTCTACATATTTTCACCTGCCAGAGGGTGCGCTTTACACTAGCAGTGTTAATCCCTTGAAATTCAACACCAGAAAATTAACACTTTACTCTAAAAGTCCTTAACACCAGGATTTCAACACTGGAGATTTTACTGTGATTGGTTCAGTGTTGCTAATATTTTTATTTCAATGATTTTACATAAAGCCGGGTTCCTCATACACACACCTGACTGTGATATTCAAGTAAACTCAAAGACCTTGATTAGTTGATTCAACTAATGTCCAGGAGGCAAGAGCTACTGGTGGCAGTCTCATTATCAGCGTTTTAAGTTAGGAAGGTGTAGATTTAAAAATCATGCTTTCCCCATAGTGTTGAATCACGGAAGCTACACCAGTTACTTTGCCAAGAGATCTCGATTTATTATTTATCATGTGTCAGACAGAGAGAAACAGGCATATTAGAATAAGGCTACATGAGAGGTCTTCATTCCAGATTTCTCTGTTCCCCACTTCTATTTTCCTTTATGTTTCTCTATCCTCTCACCCCATCATTAAAGATAAAATTGGACAAAAGAAACACACATTAATATAATAAAGATGTTATTTAAACTAACATTTAACATCTCATTCCCCATCACTAGTGATGTGACATTTGAACCGAGGCATCGGAGCTTGTGTCGAGGAAAAATGGGCGTGCCAGATGAAGCCGCGATTCGAGGCTTGTGTTGTTAACGTGAAAATCACGTGACTGATGACAAACGAGGCCTCGGTTTGTGTGGATACGTCATCGGTTCGGTCTGAGTGTCGCTTCTGGATAAAGGGGGTTCGAAACTCGCGCCACCTTGTGGCTGTTTTAGGAGTAGTAGAAGCACTTGTAGCGTGTCAGAGAGTCAGAGTTAGAGAACTCTCATTGTCGTTATTGTGTCATATATGTGTTAGGGCTGTATATTATTACATTATATCAGGTTAGAATAGTTATTAATAATAATAATGAATAATTGTTCTTATAAATTATAGTAGTGTAGTAGTCTTGTTATATTAATTAGATAAGATTATTTGGATTGCTTTGGATTTTTGGTAGCTTAGATTTTTGGATCTGGACTGGACTGCTTTTTAATTTGGATTGCCCTTTTGGATTTCTTTGCTTTTTATGACATCTTCCTTTTTCATGGAGCCAGCAAGAAAGAGGAGATCCTCCCCTGTCTGGGCTCAACAGAAGCATCAGTATCTTCATTTATACCCGCTGGCACTGACATTTTATGTTCCCCTGCATCCTCTGTTCCTTGTGAAAGGATATTTTTCCAAGGCTGGTGAGGTTTTGTCCAAGAAGAGGAATTGTCTAAACCCCAACACACTTCAAAAAATTCATTTTCTCAATAAAAATCTATTGCAATCCTTCCTTCATCCACCCCAAACTGTGGTGTTTACTGCAGTTTACTTTATTACACTTCCTCGAGTCCCTCCACCATAAGCCCTGCACTCAACACAGTCACTTTTGTTGTTCATACTGTCCCTATCCAATATTTTTTGGAATAATTAATTAACTGTGTGTGTGACAGTTGTCTCTGTACAAGTAAATGCAGACAGAGATATATACACGTTTTATTTCATACCCAGGCAATGGACAAATGTCTGCACAGATCTCTTTATTATTGCAAATGAAAGGTTACAGAGACATTAACTCATATTTAGAAGAAGATAAATAAATAAAACATTGCGGGAGGGGGGCGGGTCATTGGTTCAGAATGAATTAATTTGCCTGCAATTTCTTTGCACAGTAGCTAGGTGTCACTAGTGAGCAATGCTGAATGAAGCTTCGAGTAATGAACCTTTGGTTGAAGCAATGGGCTGCGAGGTCTCAGTGGTTCAGGAAGCCTCATCTTGCCATCACTACCCATCACCATATTACCTACAATATAAATCAACTAAATCAAAATGCTTTGAGAAGAAATAATAAATGTCAACAAACTTGAACACCTTTCACTCAAATCACACCAAATCATACAAATCTTAGCATCAATCAGTACTGTAGCAAGCAAACTAGCAAAATCCATCAAATATGCTGAAACACAATACCGATCTCTTATAGTTTACATCAAAAAATAAATAAATAAATGAAATTGTTGCGTCTTCAAGTTTGAATTTTTTTTACTGAATGTGTGTGAAAGTCTTTGCAAGTCCAGCAAGAGATCTTCTCCAAACTTTTCACCTGCCTGTGCTTCTTCTTCTTCTTCTTCTTCTCTGTCGTTTTACGGCGGTTGGCATCCAACATTAATGGTGCATTACCGCCACCCACTATACTGGAGTGTGGACCGGAGATAAAATAAATACATAGACCATCAAACTAAAAATAACTTTTTATTATTTTCCTCTTTTCTTTTTCCTTCCTTCCTAAAAAAAAAAAAAAAAAAAAAAAAAAAAAAAATGAATCATCCTAAATCCTTTCTGCCAGTCTTGTTTCTTTTAAGAATTGAAATACCAATGCACTCACACCATTTACCGATTTCCCCAGCAATTCACTTAGTAAATTCCCTTGCCCCCCTAACCTTCTTATACCCTCTTTCATCTTTCCTCTTTCCCTCTCATATTTCTGACACTCAAAAATCACATGCTCCACAGTTTCAATATTTTCACAAAATTCACACCTACCCGATACGTGCTTACCTACAATATGTAAATACTTATTTAACCCACAATGTCCTATTCTTAATCTCGTGAAGATAATTTCTTCCCTTCGCTTCCTTCCAGTGACCCTCTCTGTCCCAACCTTTTGTTGAATGTTATATAAATGTCTTCCTTTCTCCTCCGCATCCCAGTGTGCCTGCCACTTTTTAATAATTTTTGACCAGATTTGTGCTTTCGCTTCTGCTTTACTTATTGTAATTACTATTTCAACCTCTTCTTGTTTACTCGCTTGCTTTGCCAATCTATCTACCATTTCATTACCCTTCACTCCCACATGTGCTGGAACCCATGTAAACTTTACCGTTATCCCCATCTGACAAATCCGTGAGTGAATTTCTAGTATTTCATATATTATGTCCTGTCTCGCTTTTGACTTAAAAGAATGCAAACTTTCCAGAACTGCACTTGAGTCTGAACATATGACAACCTTTTCTGGTTTGACTTCTTCAACCCAATTCAATGCCAACCAAACAGCTACCAATTCCACGGTAAATACTGATAAATTATCAGAGATTCTCTTCTGCATTTTCACCCCCATCTTTGGTACACTGAAAGCAGCTCCAGCTTTTCCCGACTCAAGGTCTTTAGATCCATCAGTAAATATGACCAAATATTCACCATACTTGTCACTCATCCTATCACAAAATACTTGACATATATCCACCTCCGCTCTATTTCTTGAGTGGGTATTTAAAATCTCTAGGTCCACATTAGTCTGCCAAAAAAGCCAAGGTGGTCTGACTGGCATGCCTGTGCTCTCAGAGGTGCACCACTTTATTGTTCCCCCTTGGAAACACACCCTCTCAATGGTTCCCGCCCAGTCACCACACTACACTGCCCTCTACAGGAATTTCTGAGTATGACGGAACTTAAAGTAAAACCTCATTATTGTGACGAAACACCTCCCACTTGACCTCCTGGTTCATGAACCTAAGGAGCTCCCTCCAATCACCTTCAATACTTTCACTTTTGTTCTTGATTTTGTTCTTCTACAGGAAGCAAAACAATCAGTCGTCTTACATCCCTATGAAGGATTGTAGTAGGGATTTTGGTTGACAGTTTCTTCACTTTATCTCTTTGGACAGGCTTCACAGTCCAGTCCAGACACCATCTCCAACAGCCACATTCCTATGTGTTGTGTGCCATTTACTTCTCACAAATAGATTGGGCCCAGTTAACTGACTCCACTTCCTCCAGAACCGGTCAACTTCTGTAGTTGGGTAGTTTTCAAAATCAAAGCATCCAAGATCTCCTCTGGGTCCAGTCCGTCCAAGCAGAAGGGAATTTGGGCTGATATATTCTACGCAGTCTTCCCGGCTTTGAGTTCTGGCATCCACAGGCCTTTCGTTGGCCAGGTTAGCAGCCATATATATAAATGTCTGAAACTCACTCCATGTGAAGAATCCTTCTCCTCCCAGGTTGTGCAAAGCCCGCTTCACCGTGTGAACAGCTGCTTCTGCATCTCCATTTCTGTGAGGCGAGTCTGCTGGGTGGATTTTCCAGCTCCATTCTGTTCCATGCACGGAAGCTTCATTTTCAAGCTCAGACTTATTTAGTTGATCCAGGAAGAGATCGAGTTCTTTCAGGGCAGGTCTGGCACCCACAAAGTTCTTTCCAGGATCTGACCACAGTTTCTTTGGGTGCCCTCTCAGTGCCGTGAATCTTTGGTAAGCCATTAGGAAGCCTTCAGTTGACTGGTCACTGACAACATCTGTGTGTATAGCTCTGGATGACATGCAACAGAAGACAATTCCCCACACCTTGAGCTTCGTTTTCTTCTTCACCTCGTCCTTGACTTCATACGGTCCAAACAAGTCCACCGTTGTATACTCAAATGGTCTGGCTGGTGTTATCCGCTCAGATGGAAGGTCACTCATGATCTGTTGGCACTTTCTGGCCCTGGCCTTTCTACACACAACACAGTTATCAACTCTCTTTTTAGCCAGCCTTTGACCTTTCACCACCCAGGCTTTTTTCCTCATCCGGAGGAGTGTGCCGGCTATTTCTTCATGATTTTCACCATGAGCCTCTTGAGCTAGGAGAGTGGATATCCACGCATCATATGGTAGAATGGGGACAGCAGTCTTGTCCTCATCAAAAGTCTGGAACCTTCCTCCACAAACTAAAAGGCCAGTCTCTTTCTCTTTATAAACAGCGAGTCTGTTGAGAGTGGTGTCTTGAAAGGTTATGCCTTCTCGAGCTGCAAGGAACAGGTCTCTTAGTGCATCTTTACACTCCCTGACAGTGAGTACAGCTTGTTTGGCCCCGCTGCTATATAGTGACACTACACCAGTGTAACTTTGTCCTCTCTGTAGATCGGCTCATATAGACTCTGAACTGTGTACTTTAACACTGAGGATTTTGCTCTGTGGTCTCGAAGGGTCTTGACTCTGAGTCTAATCAAGTCTCCTTCATTTTATACAGCGCTTTAACAATATAGATCATAGGAGCTTTACAGTGATAATAGGATAATAGTGATTCTTGACGTGTGTGTGTGTGTGTGTGTGTGTGTGTGTGTGTAGAAGTCACACTGTTTTTGTTCTGTAAACAACTTGTTTATGAATAGTAAATTAAATTTCATGAACTCACTCACACACAAAAAGTTTCAATTTAGTGCAACTGAACTGTGCTGCTGCCAGTATTTTGTTACAGTTGTTATAGTTATCATTATAGTTCCAGTCATCATTACAGTTATTATGTAGTTATCATTACAGTTAGTATAGTTATTGTTATTATATGTCTCTCTGTATAGCGCTGAAGTGCACAGGGGAAATGCACAGTTTGTGAAGAAACTTTAGTTGAAACATGAAGCACAACTGTATTGATCTGAAAGGTTGATATCTCGAGGTTTGGAAATGCACACAGCGACACCTGCTGGCCAATGCAGATCGACAGACAAGATCGATCAGCTACTGTTGATATGAAACACTCTCAGCTCTCAGATTCTGTCCATTTTATCACGAAATTCAACAATATTTACATACGGTTTTGGCGCTTGTAAATGTGACGTGACAGATCGCTGTACGCCTCAGTGAACCGATCATCTCTTACTCTTCACTACTAGTTAATAGTAAATAAACACGAATTAACAATATGTTGAAAGATACTGTACAACTTACCGAAATGTATATCCCTCATAATATCGATAATCAGAGTTTTTCCAACAGTGGAAAGAGGTCAATAAAACTGATGGAGAACAATATGTCACGTGACGTTACATTTACCTCAGGAACATTAATGACCATAGCTAGCTAGCAAAAAAAATTAGCTATAGAGAGTATTTTGCTAAATATGTGCACTGTATTACATATTTATTATATTTGTTTACATATATCGTTAAACTATTATAACATTATTATAATAAATACGGTATTATATTTAATTTGAGTTGTTATTTTTAACATAATAAATAATATACCTCTGACAGGGCTCTCTGTATTTACAGCATTAGGTGAGATGTTTGTTTTTCTTCAGAAAAATTAAATGTATTCACCATGAGCCTCTTGAGCTAGGAGAGTGGATATCCACGCATCCACGTACCTATAGGCTATATATCGAAATGAATTCAAACTAAACTCAAAAGTTGGCAGTCCTGCTCAAGCTTTAGAAGACCTGAGTGAGTCGAATTAACAACTTTTACAGTATTTTTAGTAATTTTAGAGCACAACAGAAACTGTCCACTCATTTACACTCATATTCTTCTGATGACAACATTTTCACATTCAGAGCAATTCCTCAGTGCAACTACAGTTCCCAGCAGCCATTGCGTCTCTGTTTCCGGTGACTCGTGTAAACGAAGATGGCGCCGTCCAGAGATCAACAAGCGTGGGTCATTCCCGGAGGTTTTACTGGTAAAAATGAATTCATTAACGTTTATAAATTAAATAACATGCGTATATTCGCTCGTGATGATGATAACAGTCCAGGTTGCACGATGAACTCGCGAGTCGACTCCACTGATCTATATAATGACTGGATAGCTCATGCCGTTCTAAACTGCCACCAGGCTGTGAAGCCACCGGAAGTGTTCGAGCGGCCATCTTACGATTCCCTACCAGCAGAGGCTCCAACGGCCGATATACGGAGATCGGTAGCTCCGACGGCACTTTGAAGATGACCCGCTGTGCAGCATACAAGTGTCGAACGACGTTCACAAAAGGATGTAGAGAAACTGCCCACAGGTTGTAATTCAAACCCTATAAGTAGTCATTTATATGTACAATTGTCGCTATTCCTGTGTTTTTTTCTCCGAGGCAAGAGTACGTTAAGTTAATGCTTCTGCAAAAAAAACGATAAAACATTCAACAGTAGCCTATAAGAAACCTCCGAGCAGCAATAATCACAAGTGTCCAATAGCGACACCATTTGACAGCTTCAAAAATAGCTTCATGCAAAGTTTTATTTTACCGTTACTTGACACTGATCTAACGTTATATAATCAGTGTTGGGGAAGTTACTTTTAAAAAGTAGTGTTTTCTCGTTACTCGTTACTTCTTAAAAAAGTAATCCGTTACTTTACTTAGTTACCCCCTTTGGAAAGTAACTTTTTATGTTACTCGTTACTTTTACGTTACTTTTATGTTGCTTGACTTTGGGCAGAACCCAATATCTGTTCCTAAATGTGTAGGCCTACATAAAATTCTACTATGAACTCTACTTATTGAAAAACTAGAAAAAAAAAGAGAGATTTTGAGAAATATATATATTTATTTAAATAACATTTGAAAAACCTGTATAAATTGAACACCAAAGCACAATATTAACTATTGAGCGGTGGTGACGCGTTCATGAAAAATGTCACAAAGAACCGGCAAAAGAAATGATTATGAATATCAAATATAGCAAGGAGACATTTCAATTGTTTATTAATAAACAAGTGTTTTCTTTGTCAGTCAGTGTCGGCTGCAAAGATAAAGTTGACGATGCTGACTCGCGATCTTCACAGTAGTGAACGCGCCAGAGCACATTTCATATGGATTACATAAGCAGAGAGTAGTCTGTTTTCTCTCGTTTTGAATAGTTTTGTTTTAAAGTACACATTTCAAGCTTTCTATATATTTCTCAGATCTTTGAGGCAAGTAGCTTGCGCTAAGTTTCGGTTCATTTATGAGACGAGCTCAGTCCACGCGCCGGCACGGAGCTCCTGAGAAGTCCTGATTATATTGCCTGCTATATTTACTGCTTATTTATTAAAGACAATTGGTTGATGAAACATTGATTAAAATTAAGAGACAATTAATACAAAACGAAATTCACTTTAAAGAAAGGCTTTCTACAAAAACAAACTTAATGAAGTGGTCAAAATTATTGTCTGCCCACTCCATTTGTCTCCCGATTGCGCATCTTATGCTCTTACTCATGCTTTTCACTTTTCAGATAATCAACATTGATGAAATTAAAAAATAAATTATTTTATTTAAACATAAATATGAAACTAAATCGTTTTCTTTAATGACTAGGCTACAACACGCAGGTCTATACAGAGAAATGTAATATCGGAGCGGGATTTGAGCGAACGCCGTCTTACTGTAAGCATGTGGGGGTAGAGGTACGATTTTCGAGCAATCATCGAATATTATTTTGCTTGATATGCCAATCCTTAATATTTGGTGTTTTAAATGCCTGTTTGAGGTCTCTGTGAAAGATTTAAAGCAGTCTTTTAGTGCCGCTTTCAGAGCGGTCAAGTCCGAAGAACTGTTACGTCCATAACATTGTCTCTTTCCTCATAAATGCGAACACGAAAAATTCAATAAAATTTATATTTTATGTTCTGTGGAGAGCCAACCCTTCTTCATCCGGTGGGAGTATTACTTTTGGTTTGCGCAGTGTAATTCACAGAATTGATTGCTCTGCTACCAGCCTCTGTCACGTTCCATGTGGAGCTTGTGACTATTGCAAGCGCGCAGCTGAGGAGACAGTGTTGCTGTCAAATCTGTCCATGGGAAAAGTAACGTTGTGCGGAATTGAAAAAGGAACTACGTTTCGTTACCAAATTTTCAGTAGTAACGCGTTACACTACTTTTTACCCGAAAAAGTAGTTACGTTACTGTAACGCGTTACTTTGTAACGCGTTACACACAACACTGTATATAATGATGTCATTATCAGTTAACGTTACTTACATTAACCCATACATTTTGTGCATTTTATGTACATGCTACAAACTTTTAACAAACTACTGATCTATAAAAAACAATGAGAAAGAGCAATATTTTAAGTACACATGGGATTTTTTTCTATAGTGACAAATCTTTAATTGTTTTATTTGACTGTTAAAATTGTTAATTTGCCATTTAAAGTTTAACAGCTCTAAACAAGTGATGTTAAAAAACTGTCAAACCGTGTGCTTAATGTGTAAATAAAAACTTTATTTGGCTTATTGTGCTCAACTTTGTAGATTTCCAAAAGATCCTGTCAGGAGGAGAGAATGGGTGGTAAAGCTCAAGAGGCAAAACTTCCAGCCATCTGCCTACTCCCGCCTGTGCTCTGATCACTTCACTGCTGAGTGTTTTGATAGGACAGGACAGACAGTCAGGCTTTTCTCAGATGCTGTGCCATCAATATTCAGTTTCCCTCCGCATCTGCAAAAGGTAGACAGAAAATTGATTAGTAAAGTAGATTACATAAGTCATTTTTGGTTAAGTGGTCTCAGAGAAAGCTTATTGTCAATATAAATTCTAACACAAGAGGAACACAAACCTTGTTTCCTAGGAACAGACCAACAGAAAGGCCCCTGTATTAAGGGACACACAGGCAGTGTTGGACAGCAGTGAGAACACCTCTGACACCACAACTGATAATCCTCTTCAGACTCAAACAATTGAGCTACTGCTTTGCCAGTCCAAGGACACTATGGAGCATACATGCTTGAAAACCAGGGACGTGCACAGGGGGGTTGCTCAGGTTGCCCGGGCAACTGCCCATATGCCCTTCTCGACTCACGTTGCCCTTCCGAGAAAAAAATAATAAAAACAAATCGTACAATGGATGCAGAATTTCACGTAGGCCTAGATAAGAAAAAAAAATCGCAAAGCCTCATTCACTTCCATTCGGGCACCGAAAGTGAAAGTCAGTAAGGGAAGGTGCACGCGACCATAGACTGTACGCACGCGACCGGCGTAGGGCCATGCAAATTACTTAAGGCCCCGCCTCCATCTCGTGTCATAGCGCGTCAATTAATGTATACAACATCCATGACAAAAGGAAGCGAAACTATCCTTCTGGTCACGAAAAGAGGAAGAAGAAAAAAAAACCATGAGAGTGAATTGCGGGAACAACAATCAGGTAAACTTGTGTTCTCTCCTCTCTAAGTTTGATGTCAGCAAAGTTTGATGTTTTTCGGTCTTGCTAACCTAGCTGGGCAGGCAGTGCATCTCTTGCATCACTTTGTGCCTGACAAGACAAAAGTGAGAGTAAAAAACAATTATTTATTACGTCTGTTTTTGATAAACGACAAAGTGCAACGGTGTTTGTTTACTGCAGCTCGGAAAACATAACCGCGTCGCCGCGTTCATATCGTGCGTTCATATGCGCGTGCACGACATGAAACTCGCATTTTTCAAGCAGAAATATGTGGAGACCAGACATACTGTACAATACATGCACTTGAATGATGGCACTCCCAATCAAAGTACACATTATACATTTAAAACAAGACACTGATTATCTAGTCTCAGTGTAGTTAAAAACTCTAAACAACTGCACTAATTATGCAAGATAGAAAGCAATGTATTGACAATTTGACATTGATTGACTATTGATTTATAGGCTATATTGAATTTAAAATGTTGATTAGCTGGACATACTGGTCAATATGGATGCACATCCCTCAGTAAATAATAACCATAAATCAAGAATTGCTTCAACATGCATAATAAAAAATAAAAAAATCATACTGATGCCGAAAATACCCAGGCTGTAGAGAGAACGTCCCGGGTTACGTATGTAACCCTAGTTCCCCGAAGGGACGGACGCTGCGTGTAATCGCAGTGGGAACGCCCTCAGCGTGACGCGTCTGAAGCATGAATGAAATCAGTCAATGGAGAGAATGAGCGTACGGCGAGTGACGTCATCGACCAGGAAGCTATAAATATCCCCTGAGTACACAATACGCCAGCTTAAAAGTTACTGAAGCAGCGACCCAAGGGGATGCCGAGAGTATGGCAGGACACGCAGCGTCCGTCCCTTCTGGGAACTAGGGTTACATACGTAACCCGGGACGTTCCCCTTCAGGGACTACCGCTGCGTGTGATCGCAGTGGGAACGCAATACCCACATCCCCATACGACCAAATCCCCGTCGTGTGTCATCAGGAGACACAAACCGACGAGAGAACCTGAGCCCCTGGAGTGGAGCTAAGGTCAAGGGAATAAAATCTGACGAAAGTGTGCGGTGAGGACCAGCCTGCCGCATCACAAACGTCCTGAAGAGAAGCTCCTGAAAGAAGAGCTGTAGAAGCAGCCATACTCCGGGTGGAATGAGCCCTTACAGCCAAAGGTGAAGGCTGATGGGCCGAACCATAAGCAAGTGAGATGGCCTCGACCACCCACTTGCTCATACTTTGCCTAGATGTAGGACACCCTTTCTTAGGTGACCCAAAAAGACGAACAGTTGTTCCGATCTCCTCCACAGGGCAGATCTGTGGACGTAAGCATCTAAAGCCCAAACTGGGCACAGCAAATTAAGTTTCTCTTGGTCTGACGTCAGAAAAGGCGGAGGACAGAAAACCTGCAGAACTATAGGTCTAACAGAAACAGTTGGAACCTTAGGAACATAACCTGGTCTCGGAAAGAGAAAAGCCTTAACCATACCAGGAGCAAATTCCAGGCACGAGGGAGCCACCGAAAGTGCTTGAATATCTCCAATTCTTTTTAGAGATGAGATAGCGAGAAGGATAGTCTTTAGAGTAAGAAACTTATCCGAAACTTCCTCGATGGGCTCTAAAGGAGCAAGGGAAAGACCTTCTAAGATGATGGCCAGATCCCAAGCTGGTACCTTCGTGCGAACTGCAGGCCTCAGCCTCAAGGTGCCACGAAGGAAGCGAGACATAAGTGGGTGTTTCCCGAGGGAACCTCCACTTGAAGGGGTGTGGTAAGCAGCTAAGGCCGCCACATACACCTTCAGTGTGGAGTGGGATAACCCTGTGGAGAGACGGTCCTGCAGAAAACCCAGCACTGTACCGACCGGGCAGTTAACTGGGTCCTGCTGGCGCTCTCCACACCAAGAGGTGAAAGGTTTCCACCTCGCGGCATATAACTTCCTCGTGGAGGGAGCTCTGGATTGGAGGATGGTCTCAACGACCTCAGCCGAGAGACCAGAATCTATGAGCTGGGCCCCCTCAGAGGCCAAGCCCACAGCCTCCATAGCTCTGGGCGGGGGTGATTTTTTAGGATCGACCCGCTCGCCTGAGAGAGCAGATCTCTCCTGATCGGTATCTCCAGGGGAGAGCCGTCGAGGAGAGACACTTGGTCCGCAAACCATACTCGGGCCGGCCAGAACGGGGCTATTATTCAGAACTCCTGGGAGCAGAGCGATCGGGGGAAAAGCGTACAGACGTGACCTCGGCCACGGATGTACCAACGCATCCAACCCCAGCGGGGCTGGATGGCTGAGAGAGAACACAGCGGGCAGTGTGATGTTTCTCGAGAAGGAAATAGGTCTACCTCGGCACGACCGAAATGTTTCCATAGGAGTTCCACCATCTCGGGGTGAAGACTCCATTCCCCGGGCCTCGGCCTTGACAGGATGTCTGCCCCCTGATTTAAATACCCCGGGAGATAAATAGCTCTCAAAGAAAGAATTTCCCCTGGGACCATAGAAGGATCTGACGTGACAGTTTGTAAAGCGGGCGAGAACGCAGACCCCCCTGATGGTTGATATAAGAAACCACCGATGTGTTGTCTGTCCGGACAAGAACATGGTGGCCCCTTAGGTCTGGGAGGAAGTGTTTCAGAGCCTGAAACACCGCCAACATCTCTAGGCAGTTTATGTGCCAGAGACGATGATGGTCCTCCCACAGACCCTGAGCCGGGCGACCATCCATGATCGCCCCCCAACCCGTGAGAGAGGCATCTGTCATTAACATAACGCGACGACAAGGAGCTCCTAACACAGGGCCTTGGGACAGAAACCAAGGATCTTTCCACATGATCAGGGCGCGATGACACCGTCGCGAACTCATGATCATGCGAAGCGGATTTCCCCTCGGGGAGAATCCCTTGGTTCTGAGCCACCACTGTAACGGTCTCATGTGCAAGAGGCCAAGAGGTATCACGTTGGACGCAGCTGCCATGAGACCTAACAGTCTCTGGAACTGTTTTACAGTGGATGACTGGCCTAGCTTGACCTGATCTACTGCGGCGAGAATCAAAGCAATACGAGAAGGTGACAATCGTGCCTGCATCGTCGTTGAATCCCACACTACACCTAGAAAAGTGGTTCTCTGTAATAGAGAAAGAACACTCTTCTTGGCGTTGAGCCTCAGCCCCAGTCACTTGATATGAGCAAGAACGACATCTCGGTGCCGAACCGCCTGTTGTTCCGATTGAGCTAGAATCAAGCAATCGTCTATGTAGTTCAGAATGCGGATGACCTGTAACCTCAGCGGGGCTATAGCAGCATCCATACACTTCGTGAATGTTCGGGGTGACAGTGCTAGGCCGAACGGAAGAACCCGATATTGGTACGCTTCGCCCCCGAAAGCGAACCTCAGGAACTTCCTGTGTTGAGGGAGGATAGATACATGGAAGTAAGCGTCCTTTAGATCTATCGTGGCAAACCAGTCCTCGGATCTGATTTGAACATCCCGAGTGACAGACACAGCGCCCTGTAACGTACTGGCAGGGAACAGCTGGTCTGGGCACTCCACAACCCTCCTCGGAGGGGGCGAGCGTCCCTCGGAAAATCGCTCACCGAGTCACTCTACGCACTGTGAAAGGCAGGGTTAGTAGAGCAGACCCCTGAGGGCATCGGAAAAGACAGGGCACCGTGTTTTTGGTAAGTGAACTCAGGTCTTTCACGATGGGGACCACCCTCAGAGTCCCGACGTTCAGCACGTCAGGATAGCATACCCATTCTCTATAGTATTCAGGACCCATTGAGAAACATTGGGGAGAATTTTCCATTCCACCAGGAACTCTACTAAGGGAACCAGCCTCTCGAGGCTGGCCTCTGGATGAACATCCCGAGTGACAGACACAGCGCCCTGTAACACACTGGCAGGGAACAGCTGGTCTGGGCACTCCACAACCCTCCTTGGAGGGGGCGAGCGTCCCTCGGGAAATCGCTCGCCGAGTCCCTCTACGCCCTGTAAAGGCAGGGTAAGTAGAGCAGACCCCTGAGGGCATCGGGAAAGACAGGGCACCGTGTTATTGTGCAGTGAACTCAAGTCTTTCACGATGGGGACCACCCTCAGAGTCCCGACGTTCAGTACGTCAGGATTTTTTCGACACGGCCTTCTTGGCGATAATGACTGTCCTCAGATCAGCCCTACCGCGGGAAGGTCGCGCCGGGGAGCGCCCCGCCTCGTCCCTCCAGTTTCTCTGCGGCGGGGGCACGAGACGCGACACTTCTTTCTGCTGCGCTCTTTTTGAGGTACTCGGCGACTGGGACTGCCCTCGCTCAGCAGCCCCAGCGACACGCACTTTAAGGGGCATAAATTTCTGAAAAGCAGCCGCCTGTTTCTTCTCTTCCTGGAACCTCTCCGTGACAGAAAGAAGAGCGTCACCAAAGAGGCCCATAGGCGAAACTGGAGCATTTAAAAGGAGAGTCTTATCTTTTTCCTTCATAGAGGTCTGACTCAACCACAAGTGTCTCTCTGTGGCCACCATGGCTGCCATAGACCGGCCGATAGAATTAGCTGTCTCCCTGGTGGCCCGGAGAGTGAGATCAGCAGTCTGCCTGAGCTCATAAATCATTTCAACAGAAATTTCCGCCTGGCCCGCCGCCGAGTAAGCCTTCCCCACTAACACAGAAATATATATATATATTTTTTTTTTAGTGGTTTAGCGCAGAACCGGTGCTTTAAGTGAAGATGATGAAGCTGGAGAGAGATAGCTCGTGAGCGTCTCCTCCGCCTCCGGCATCGTCACATAACCAGCAAATTTAGCACCAACAATGGTACCAAAAGCATTGGACTGATTTGTGTAAATTCTGCTTGAAACCGGTCTAAACCAGGTCTTTGAAACCTCAGCATGAAAATCTGGGAAGAACGGTAAGCACCGGCGAGAAGGTTGAGGTCGTGCAGACAGAAATTTAACATCTAGTTTACTTTTTAGGGATGCACCGAATCCAGGATTCGGATTCGGATTCGGCCGAATATTGGGCTTTTTAACGGGGTTCGGTTTCTGCCGAACCTCAGAATTTTTTTCCACCGAACCGAACCCTAGGCTTGCACTACGCGCGCTACGTCGAAGTCACTGATCAGTGAATGACATCAAAGTACCGCGTGAACGAATAGAGAGCAGACGGCTCCTTATGCTTTTAAATTGCTCTCGCGGTACTTTGATGTCATAAACTAATCTGTCTGTGCAGCGCCGGTTCAAGTCGAACAAGCCTGTAGTGTAACGCGTTGAGTCAGGAAGAAAAATAGGGATAGCTCACAGCTAAAGTTATTGCAGAGGCCAGACAGACTCACGGAGGCGATTGGCATCTCACAACTCGCACTTTATTCCACAATCGAACTTGTGTAACTGTCTGTCACACGTTCTACGTTCCACAGCGTTACTTAACAAAATAAGGTAAAAATGAGCATCAAACAGAAATAACCCGCATACATGGGCATGTGTTCGAGGCGCACGGCACATACAATACGGACTGCAGACAGTTCAACAGGAGCGCGCAGTTCTTAAAGGGGCCACACCTTATTTCCACTCGTTTCAGTAGGTGCACCGTTCAATGCAGTAGGCTGTGAGAAAGTGAAAATGGAACTCGTGAGCAGAAAAAGTGTTGTTTGGCAGTACTTTCAGTGAAAAGAAGGCAATTCAAGTCGAGCTACATGTTCAATTTGCAATGCCGATTTGTCTCATGGTGGCAAGGACTCTAAACAATAGGCTACACAATATCGCCGCTGTTAAAATGCATAATGTTGCTTATTCTTTTCTTTTTTTTACAGTTATAAAAGTAAAAGTAGTGTTTATTATTTACAGTAATAAAATAAAATGAAAAATCCACTTTGTTTACTTCATTAATGTGTTTACTGTGTTAATGGACTGAGGATGAGAGTAGGATTCGGTATTCGGTTTCGGATTCGGTATTCGGCCGAACCCCACAAATCTGGATTCGGTGCATCCCTATTACTTTTATTACTAGACTCCTGTCTATCAGCTGGCCACTCGATACTGAGCTTTTCAACAGCACGTTTTTTTTTTTTTTTTTTTTTTTTTAGATAACACATCCATCAAACCTTCTTCATTTGCAGTATAATGTGACAAACTAGTTTCCTCTGATGCAAAACTTTCGACATCCAGCTCCACAGAACTGGATAATCTTAATTCAACATCATCATGGGCCTTCACCCGGGCAGAAGTAACCGCCGCAGCGCGTGCTTCCAAAGCCGGGTGAGAGGCACTGGATCCCGCCGGAGAAAGCTGAGATAGGGCGGAGCCCGTCTCAACGTCGCCAGCGAGATCCATCTGCGAAACCCCAAGACAAGCGCCGCCGCTCTGCCTCAACAGAAGCGGGACCCGAGCCTTGAGGAGCTCGCAGCAAATCACTCTCCTCGAAGAGCGAGCGCCGCGAGCGCAGAGTTCTCAGAGGAAAGCGCTCGCAATGCTCACAATCGACTCCCTCGAGAGCCGACTGGGCATGCTGAACTCCCAAACAAGCCACACATAGCTCGTGTGAATCCCCACCCGTGATGTATCGAGTACAGGGGGGAACACACTTCTTATACTGCTCGCTCATATTGTTTTTTTTATATAATATATATAGTGATAAACTCCTGACAAAACAGACAAACACAATCGACAGATTCAGACACACACAGAGCTGCTGAAGTAACTAAAGCTGGCGTATTGTGTACTCAGGGGATATTTATAGCTTCCTGGTCGATGACGTCACTCGCCGTACGCTCATTCTCTCCATTGACTGATTTCATTCATGCTTCAGACGCGTCACGCTGAGGGCGTTCCCACTGCGATTACACGCAGCGGTAGTCCCTGAAGGGGAACCAAAGTTAATCCCAAAAGGCAAAGCTCAGGGTTATAATTTATTATTTTCATCTTATTTATGTTTACATTAATATTCACTTGTTATCCAAATACTCTATTCAATAAATATTGTTTGTTTGAACCTCATTCTGTTCTATATTGTTGTACTTATTCTTTGACTGTTTTGTTTAAAGGAGGGAGGATTGTATTGGGAGCACTGAAGTGTCAGGTGTGACTGTGTGGCAATGGCAAATGGTTTACATAGCTCACGACATCACGGGTCAGGTAGAGGCCCATTAGCAGAATTTTGCTTAGGGCCCCAGGGTGAGGTCAGGATCGGCACTGGGTTTAGCAGTCGATTCTGTTCCTTACCGGAATTCCTGTTCCCTTTACGCAATCATACTACAAATCATGCGTAGTTGCCCGTAGCCTACCATCAGAACTGAATACGAGCAAGAAGCACAACTGAATGTACGGGAAGCCAAAAGGTTAAAAAAGGATTGTATTTTTTCCTGAAATTTTTTCCCGAAAGTGTGCCCTTTTTTCAGGTCAGAGCAACTGTGTCACGTTTCATGGATCCACTGTCTCATTTTGGTATGTTGTGTGTGTGTATGTGTGTCTGTGTGGGCGTGGTTACTAATTCCCGGTTGATTGTGTGCACCAGCTGCAAGCCCTTACCAGTTTCTTTATATGCCCAGTAATTCCCATCTCACATTGTCAGATCGTTGTGGCTTCCCCGGTGTCGTGTCCTGTTCCTGTGTGGCTCTCTGCTTCTCCTCGTGTGTTCCAGTCTTCGTGGATCTTCGTCGTTGTTTCCCGGTCTGGATTGTTTATTGTTCCTGTTTGAGCACTCCGTCAACATCTCCACGAGACTCCGGCTAGCCCATCGACGTCCCTGTGTCACAGTTCATCTGAGTGTTTGTCCCCGACCTGTGTTTCTGTGACTAGTCTGACCAACTGGAATAAATAACTTTTACTTGCAATTGTATCCGATTCGTTCATCACAAACTGCCCCTCAAAATTCCTGTGCACGTCCCTGTTGAAAACTGTCCCGATGTGCCATTAGAAATCCTGAAGAGAGACAAATGTGGTAACACAAAATACCCAGCCTATAAGTCATTTACACTTACACTGCAATTCTATTCAGCTAAGGCCTACAAGCATGTCAGGGAGACCTTCAACTTGGGTTTACCTCACCCATCAACAATCAGAAGGTGGTACAGCGGCACTGGAGGAGATCCTGGATTCAGTGAAGAGGTACTAACCTCTCTCAAAGCTAAATCATCAGCAGCCCAGGCCAAAGGACAGGAGACGCTTTGTGCACTGATGATGGATGAAATGTCCATTATGAAGCACATTGAATGGGATGGCAAAAGAATGACAGGTTATGTAGACATTGGCACAAAAATAACACATGAAGGCATACCAATGGTAACAGAGGTACTTGTGTTGATGGCTGTCAAAAAATGAAGGTAAACGTTGCTGCGCAGACCCTAAGCGCCAGTGTGGCAGATGCCCTCCAGAGCGACACCTGCAGCTCCCCCAGTTCGCTGGCTGTGGGCCAACATGTCAATTCCTGGAGACATTTGACCGCCTTTTTGATCTGATGAATTCCAGAAATCCCATCGCCAGGGGATTTAAAAGTTAATGAAAACACCAACATGGCTTTCTTAATGGAAGCTTACAATTACATTAGTGGATTGAAAGAGCCAGGCATTTACGGACGACCCCTTGTTGAAACAGCCAAGAAAATTGGCTTCCTGGTGGCAATAAAAAGTTTTAAACAATTATATGACGCGAATGTGAGACCACCAACATCGCAGTTACAATATCTGCTGACCTACAAATTTAGCCAGGACCACCTTGAGCTTTTTTTTTTTGCTGCCATTCGCTCAGCTAATGGATGGAACAACAATCCCACAGCGAGGCAGTTCAAGTGTCAGCAGTGAGACATGCCATCAAAGCCAGTGGCAACTGCTCTCCACTGGACAGAACAGTTGTACTGGAGGCAGTGGCGTAGGTTTGATTTTGAAATTGGTGGGGACGGGGACATCAATATTTAATATATTTAATGTTTTGATCGAAAATAATGCTAGGGATATATCAGTGTCACTGGGTATTGGTAGGGACACGTCCCTAACGTCCCTACTAAATGCTACGCCCCTGACTGGAGGCAACTGAAAATGAACAATTCACAAACTGAAACCCAAACAACTAGAACAAGCATTTCTCAGCAAGAGTTGAGATTGGTGGATGCGCTGTGATGGACACGGCTCTGTTCAAATCAGAGCAAAACAAGGAAGTTGAGTGTGCCAAAAGACTGGAAAAGGAAAGAACTGATCCGTTTGTTTTTCCCAAATGAAAAACATCCTAATGGCAGTGTTTCTGAGTTTGAATTGGATCTAACACATGATCAGGAAGTGTCACTAGATGATGAAACTACAGTGGGGGAAATGTATAATACATCCAAACTCACTATGATGAGGTTCTAGCTCACAACAGAAGAGATCGGGAGGGAAGTGGAACCAGAAAGTGGAATGGAAATATCAAAATTCAGACACAATAGAGGACTTGCACAGAAATAACCAGGATCAAAGTCTTCCCACTTCTTCCAGAAGAACGAGTGACTTCTTTCAAGCTTCAGACACGGATGGCGTTTCTGTGGAAAGTAGGGCTGACTTCTAATAGTCGAGGATTCGACGATTCGATTCGGAGAGGTCTGATTCGACTGTGAACCTCATAGTCGAATAATAGGGAAGTGTTATGTTACGTAACCAATAGGGGTGTATTATATTACCGTGAGACGACGGTTATAGGTGAACACCGTCATTAGAACTCTATAACCGCCAAAACCGTGCTATTCAAATATTTTTTACAAACATTTTTTATCATAGAGAATGTTTAAATACTAATATCATCTTATGAGGGAAGCGGAGGCGGAGTTGGTACATCGGAGGCTGAGTGCTGGAGATGATTCGGGAGAGGTCTGTGCACCTACCGATCAGAGCGCGCGCTGACACGGAGTAAAGCCTTGTTTATACTCGACGCGTCCGCACGAGCGCGAAGGAGCGCGAAGGTGCGCACGGCAAAAAATGACGCGTTGGCTGCGCAAGACCGGCAAGACCCCATTTCGCTTGGCTGTGTGCACGGCTTTTTTTGTAACAGCGCGCGCGACGCCGCATCCGAGGATGAACGACTTCAAGCCGAATCTGCCCGAGCATGCACGTCTCACCGCACCGGCACGCAGTTTGCGCGTCTAAATTGCAAAGTTTTTTTGTTAAGGTTTTGTTTACTGTGTGTGATTTATTTAAAACAAAGCACGTTCATTGCAACGTTTTTTTTTTTTTTTTAAAGATTCATTTAATGGAAAGCACATTCATTTCTAGTTGTCTTGCTGTTCATTTTAAATAAACGTAGAGCGAGTTGTCCTATAACAGACGAACAGTTATTCAACCGAACGTCTAGCTGCTATCTAAAAAAAAAAAAAAAAAAACCGACTATCAGTCGACTACGGCAAAATCGAACGAATCAGATTCGACTATGAAAATCCTTAGTCGAAAACAGCCCTAGTGGAAAGTACAGCCAGCAATGACGTGTCTCCCTTACATTCACACAGGATCAGAACGTTGCAGAAGATCCGAGTGTCGCTTTTCAAAGCTCATCAATGACCTCACCGGATTATTAGGATGCAAGCGATGTTGCCCGAATAATTCTATTTGGCTGGAAGAAAGAGAAGCATCTCCCAATAAAACTTGCACCTGTCATCTTGGAGCAAGCAACACAAGGATCTGTCAAAAGTGATGCGATTGACAGCTTTCTGAAGTATGAGTGTGCTGTGTTAGAAAGCTGCAGAACACACACTTCTGTAGTGCAGACAGGAGCAATTGATCGAGATCTTGGACAACTACAGTTGTCGGAGAATCCCAGCAGAAGAAAACGTCATGCAAGTTTTGGGAGAACTGGCACACAAGACTCTCATCCAAGAGCCTGCGTATGTTCTTGAACAGTGGATGCAAAACGACTGTCTCTGTGTCTGAGCTTCTGTACAGGATCAGATTAGTTTATAGACCAGACTATAACAGTTGATTTCACAGACCTTAAAGGGTTTGAGACCAGTGTCACACACCTGTGGCTGTTCCCTGAGGCGTTCACTACACTACGACAACTACCCAGATTTCCCGTCTGAGATGAACAAAAGTCTCGAAAGCAATGTCTGGGTAATGGACACCATTTAGTTGCACTGGCACATGAGTTGGACACTGGCAGACACTATTTATGGCCAGCTCATATCCTATTTTGCACGGGTCATTCTTCATACGCTCACTTTTATTTTACAGACTGTTGGATGGGACAGATAAAAATGTACACAGCATATTCTTTTAACATTTATTGATAACAAACTTCATTCGAATGCTGCTATAGGCACCATCACACGCAATATAATTATACAGCGCTTTAACAATATAGATAGTTTCATAGCAGCTTTACAGCGATAATAGGAAATTACAGTAACAGAGATTATTTTAGCTTTACAGCAGCTCTAGAATAAAGTTATTATGTAAAGTTAATTTGTAAACATTTGTAAAGTCCCATTTGTAAAGACTTTTAAAAAAAAGTTGTAAGTAATGGGGGCATGTAGTGTCTGTGTATTAGTCAGGAGATGGCGCTGTAGGCCACATGTTGTTTCCTATAAAAGCTGTAGAGTAAGAGTTGGAGTGTGTTGCTCCTGCTGGCCATTATGTAATATCTGGCGCTGTTGGGTTACTTTTCCTGCTTTTGGTCTTGAATAAATCTTTAAAGGGATACTCCACCAAAAAATAAACATTCTGTCATCATTTACTCATCCTCAAGTTGCTGCAAACCTGTATGAGTTTCTTTCTTCTGCTGAAAACAAAGAAGATATTTTGAAGAACGATTGGAACTATTGACTTCCATAGTAGATAAAAATAAATACTATGGAAGTCAATGGTGCCCCACAACTGCTTGGTTCCAATCGTTTTTTCAAAATATCTTCCTTATAATAATAACTCCTAATAATTTTGGAACTTTTGGAAGTGCAATTTGATTACCATATGCTTAATAAAGTTGAATTACCGGTAGCTAACCTTCTGTCATTTTTACTCTTCAAAGTGTACACTTGCAGGTTTTGATTATAATTAATTTACTGTTATGCCCATAAATAATAATAAGGATAAACAAAATTTTAAAAGTATATCATTATCTTAGATATGACTAATTAAAAATTAACCAAAAAACATAACATGCTAAATTGGGGATATCTACACTCACCTAAAGGATTATTATGAACACCATACTAATACTGTGTTTGACCCCCTTTCGCCTTCAGAACTGCCTTAATTCTACGTGGCATTGATTCAACAAGGTGCTGAAAGCATTCTTTAGAAATGTCGGCCCATATTGATAGGATAGCATCTTGCAGTTGATGGAGATTTGTGGGATGCACATCCAGGGCACGAAGCTCCCGTTCCACCACATCCCAAAGATGCTCTATTGGGTTGAGATCTGGTGACTGTGGGGGCCATTTTAGTACAGTGAACTCATTGTCATGTTCAAGAAACCAATTTGAAATGATTCGAGCTTTGTGACATGGTGCATTATCCTGCTGGAAGTAGCCATCAGAGGATGGGTATATGGTGGCCATAAAGGGATGGACATCCCTTTATGGGATGTCCAGAAACAATGCTCAGGTAGGCTGTGGCATTTAAACGATGCCCAATTGGCACTAAGGGGCCTAAAGTGTGCCAAGAAAACATCCCCCACACCATTACGCCACCACCACCAGCCTGCACAGTGGTAACAAGGCATGATGGATCCATGTTCTCATTCTGTTTACGCCAAATTCTGACTCTACCATCTGAATGTCTCAACAGAAATCGAGACTCATCAGACCAGGCAACATTTTTCCAGTCTTCAACTGTCCAATTTTGGTGAGCTCTTGCAAATTGTAGCCTCTTTTTCCTATTTGTAGTGGAGATGAGTGGTACCCGGTGGGGTCTTCTGCTGTTGTAGCCCATCCGCCTCAAGGTTGTGTGTGTTGTGGCTTCACAAATGCTCTGCTGCATACCTCGGTTGTAACGAGTGGTTATTTCAGTCAAAGTTGCTCTTCTATCAGCTTGAATCAGTCGGCCCATTCTCCTCTGACCTCTAGCATCAACAAGGCATTTTCGCCCACAGGACTGCCGCATACTGGATGTTTTGCCCTTTTCACACCATTCTTTGTAAACCCTAGAAATGGTTGTGCGTGAAAATCCCAGTAACTGAGCAGATTGTGAAATACTCAGACCGGCCCGTCTGGCACCAACAACCATGCCACGCTCAAAATTGCTTAAATCACCTTTCTTTCCCATTCTGACATTCAGTTTGGAGTTCAGGAGATTGTCTTGACCAGGACCACACCCCTAAATGCATTGAAGCAACTGCCATGTGATTGGTTGATTAGATAATTGCATTAATTAGAAATTGAACAGGTGTTCCTAATAATCCTTTAGGTGAGTGTATATCTAGCGTATTAAAAAAATGTAATAGTCATAACGTCGTCTCTCAGTTGCTGAATGTCGTGCAACAGCGTTGCTGCAGCCCTGTCTTACAACTCTACGTTGTTGCAATGTTGCGAGCTCGTAGACAGAGACGTTGCCATAGCAGAAATGCAACGTGCCACAGACGTTGCCACAACATAAATGTGTTTGCTGGGTTGATATAGAAACTGAACGAAATATTGTTCAGAACAAGTGTGTGTGCGCATGTGTGGCCTCTCTCTCCCTCTCTCTCCCTCTCTCTCTCTCTCTCTCTCCCTCTCTCTCCCTCTCTCTCTCTCTGTCGCTCCACGCTCATTTGAGTGTAACAGGTGCAGCTGTTTTAATGGGCAGGGCTGATGTGACTCGACGCGTGGATATAAGCTGTGTGGATGGCCTGCTCATCGAGTTCTCCCTTCTGCTTCCTTGTGTGGTAGAGCGCATGTGTGTATGAGCGTTTACCAAAACAGTGGTGTGTTAATGCCGGTTGGCTGAGTTGTGCCTCTATTCATGTGAACGCTTCTGGTGAGGGGTTCGATTGTTAGCGGTATAGGCCGGTAACTGTAGTAGCCTAGTCTGCCATTTCACTGAGACTGTGTGAGAGGTCGGAGGCCCTTTTTATTTTATATAATTTTTCTCCTGTTTATTGGTCAGCAGGGAGGGAAGAATTGTATCTTTGTTTGTTATTTAACTCCAGGAAAGACGACCTAAAATAAGTTAGAAAACCCCCCTTTTGTTTGTTGTTTTGGCCGACTAAAACCCTCTCAACCTAAGTTATTTGTTTTTCTTTTTATAAATGAAAGAAAATCGTATCCCTATGTAAAAATAAATAGTGATTACTTGACCACTTTGTGTTGCGGAGTGTTTGTGGGAGCAGGAGACAGAACTCCGGGCGACACCTATTTACGGGTGTAGCTCTCCATGTTTGTGCGTGTGGCACGTAACAAAACTGAAACACAAAATTAGACACAAATCACAGACTTTAATCATCATGTGAGTTTAAAGGGAGAATTTGACCACATCATCATGAACTTACACTCAGGTATAAAAGCTCAGCTTGCAGGACAGGACTAGAACAAGAGACACAAAAAAACACGTGACAAGACACAACATGACAGAGATAAAGCTAAGCCGCAGCTAGAAAGGAACTACAACTAAAGAAAAGAGAACTAATGCTAGGAATAGACTTAGACTTAGAATAAGACTTCCTTCATTAATCCCCGAGGGGAAATTAAGGTGTTACAGCAGCAACAGAATCGAGACAACATGCATAACAAAATAGACAATACAATCAATCAATAATCTCAATAATCTCTCAATATCTGTTCATTATAAATAGATATGGTTTACCATACAACAACCTATTTAACATAACATAAATTCAAAAACACCTCCAATTCCCTTACCCACATAAACACTCAATACCCAAAAACAATGCCACTCAACCCCTAGTCCAAGCAAGTTATTACGGTAATATGGACTAAAATATTAAAATAGTAAATATACTAAATAACTTCCATTCGTTCATCTACATACATACGTACATATAAATACGCAAACCATACAAACCCAAAATAAGGAGAGAGAACTAATATAATAAAGGTTAAAGCAGACTACTATGGATAATAAGGGAAAAAACTAAATACTAGAGTAAACTGAGAAGAATAAGAATAAGCAGAGAAAATTAAGGGGGACCAATATAATAAACAATACATTTACATTTAGTCATTTAGCAGACGCTTTTATTCAAAGCGACTTACAACTGAGGAATAGCTAGGATACTCTGGAACAGTAGGAAGAACAGAACTAATTATTTCGACAGAACCATGTGCTCATCAAGGCCTTTTGCAGCGCAAGCACCAATCTGAACGATGTCTAACATGACGTCTTTCTGTGCAAAAGCTGGTGTAAGCATGGCAGGACAGAGTCGTGCCCTCTGTCAGAGCAGACCGCCAAGCTGCCCGGTCTTCCACAAGGTGATGCCATCGGTCAGGGTTGATGTTAAAGACATTCATGTCCCACTTGACGACATTCTTAAAGCGGAGCTTGGGTTGGCCACGAGGGCAGTGTCCCACAGCTGGAAGACATGGCAGTGTCCCCCCATGGAAGATGGACTTTGGGAGACGTTCATCTGGCATACGCCGTACATGGCCGCGCACCTTTACTTTGAGAGAAAGGTGGCTGTTGTTCCGGACGCAAGACTGAAGCCGCCCAAAGATTGTTGAGACACGACCGATCCTGGTATTCAGTTCAGCATCAAGGCTGTTGTTTTCTGTCAAGGTTGAGCCGAGATAGATGAATCTCTTGACAACCGACAGCACTGTGCCGTTAAAGGTGACGTGAGGGGAAGCAGGAACGTTCTGAGCCATCACCACTGTCTTCTTGAGGCTTATGGTAAGTCCGATCTCTGTGCAGGCAGCGGCAAAAGAATTGCACATCTCCTGAATTTCCTGTTCAGTGTGAGCCAGGAAGGCAGCATGGTCTGCGTAGAGCAACTCGCGCACAAGGATGCGCTTAACCCAGGTTTTGGCCCTCAGGCGAGCCAAGATGAAGAAGTTGACATCAAACCTGGTGTGCAGCAGAACCCCAACCCGATTAGGAAACGCCCGTCACAGCACAGCCGAGAAATAGATGCCGAACAAGGTGGGAGCGAGGAGACACCCCTGCTTTACTCCGCAGCAGACATCAAACTCGTTCAAGCAGGGACCGTTAAACTGTACAGTTGCCAGCAACCCATCGTGGAAGCCTTGGAGGATTGCCAAAAGAGTTGCCGGACAACCGAGTCGCAGCAGAACGTGGAAAAGACCAGAGCGACTCACATAATCGAAAGCCTTAGTCAGATCGACAAACACCATGTACAATGGGCGTTGCTGTTCCGCACACTTTTCCTGAAGCTGGCGTACCGAGAAAATCATGTCCAAGGTCGAGCGACCAGCACGGAAGCCGCACTGACTCTCCGGCAGCACCTGGTCAGCAATGCGCTGCAGTCTTGGAAGCATTAGACATTTTCCCGGAAGGGTAAGGAGCGAGATGCCTCTGTAGTTTTTGCAGTCCTGCCTGTCACCCTTGTTTTTATAAAGAGTGACGATGTTGGCATTCTTGAGTTTGCTAGGGATGCATTTGTTCTGCCAACAGCATTGAAACAAGCAGTGTAGCCGCCTGACCAGCACTGCCCCACCACACTTCAGCAGCTCCGCTGGAATTCCACCGCTGCCCGGTGACTTGTTGTTCTTCAGAGCTGAAATCACACGCTCGATTTCCATTGTTGAGATCTCCGCATCCAGCTCGTTGAGGATAGGTAGTTGTGGTACAGCAGCAGAAATAGCGTCCAAGTCTGTGTCTACAGGAGTGCCATTGAGCAAGCTGTAATGCTCGACCCATCTACCAAGCTGGCCTGGGAGGTCATTGATGTGTCTCATTGATGCCGCTGTAAATGCCACGTATGTGCCCAGTACTTGCACACTGTTCTACCTTCATACTGAGGTCCTGCCAGTACTGCTCGTAGGCCTGGCATGTAAGACGCTTGACGTAATTCCTAGTCTTACGATAGTGAGCGATGGTGGAGTCGTTTCTGTCTTGGAGAGCACTGAGACGGGCAGCACGCTTGTCAGCCGGGAGCAGAGTAGCAGAGCTTGCAAGGAACCAATCCAGCTGTTTCCTTCTACAAAGACCGAAGACCTCAGATGCAGCCTCCATCATGGAACCTCTTAGCTCGGCCCAGGTGTTTTCAGGAGTGGCGTCAACTCTGAAGTGAAGCCCCTCCATACGTGCACGAAATCTTGCCACGTATTCATGTTTCCGCATCAGCTCAATGTTTAGCTTTGGAGTGGGCTTTGGAGTGGCACTGTGAATCTTCTTTGAGGTGAGTTTTACAGTGCAGCGGACAACGGCGTGGTCGGTGTTACAGTCTGCAGAGTGCATACTCCTGTACCTCTTGACATCGTTGAGTTGGCGCTTCCTGACAATAATGTGATCAACTTGGTGCCAGTGCTTGCATCCAGGTAACATTGGATCTGACAGTTCCAGATGAGAAGGAACCTGGTACGCATAAGCTATGAGCGGTGCACAACTCGAGGAGACGTTGGCCTTTTTCATTGATGCTACCAATCCCAAAATGACCCAAGATCGGCCTCCAGGCAGTGACATCCCCTCCAACTCTGGCATTGAAGTCCCCAAGCAGAGCTAGATCCTCCCCAGCCGGGACGGAACGAATGACATCGCTAACATGGGCATAAAAGGCGTCCTTGTCCTCAGGGGTCGCGTCAAGAGTGGGTGCATAGGCAAAGAGGAGAGTGAGAAAGCCAGCCGAGTGTGACATCCGCAGGGATGAAAATGGTGAAATGGTGTAGTTCCTCTCGCACACCAAACCACTACCCAACAGCCAAGTCTCGCTTATAGCAGTGATATCCACTCTGAGGCGAGATAGTTCGCAGTCAATGACAGCTGACTTTCGAGGAGCACTGTTGAGGTCGGAGTGCACCACAAGACTTCTAGTCAAGTCATCCTCATTTATATAGCGCTTTTAACAATGTAGAAAACAGAGATAAACATATAATTTAAGGTAACAGAGATAGGTTTGGTTTTATAGCGGTTCTTGAATAATGTTATTTTCCAGCTAAAGTTAGTTTTGATTGATTCACTTCCGTCGAAATTATCATTTGGTATTAAATTAGGGGCCGCTAAGATGACACCGTTCTCTCTAAACAGACTTTAAACTGAACCTGTGATTAACGATGATGGCGTTCAGATGCACATTAGGAATTAATTCTATAGTTATGTGCGTTTGAATATATGTGCGCAGGTTTGTAATTCCCTACAAACCATGCCAAACAAACTACTTGTATTGCCTATACATTTTGATACAGAATTTTATTTTATTTTATTTTATCACTTAGGTAGGTACGCGAAGCGAAATTTCACAACGCTTTATCCGTAGAGTGGTATAGGGACCCTGCATAGGGAGAGGCTAGTTGGCACTTCTGATTCAATGACACGACTGACAGAACGGTCAGAGGAGAACCCTGACAGAGAGAAGTGAAGAGAGAACGATCAGTCCCAGCAGACACAGATCACACTTATCACACATTTTCTGTTTCTGTCATCATCTCATCAACTAAGTGTTGAAATTCTGTTAGAGTTGCTATTGGTGACTGTCCCACAGTGAAGTGTTGCTTTACATGTGTGAAACGTGTGTGCATATACTGTTAATCACACTGGCTCAACACATCTGCTCTGAACAGTTTATAGGCTATTCTTTGCATTACTCTTAGTTTCTCTTCTTTATTTTAGCAGTTTCCTGCATGCCATTAAACTCTAGAAATAAAATCTTGAAATTATTAGTGATAAAATTGGTTCGTTACTGAAAAGTTATCCACTGTCCATGACTCCTGAATTATAAAACAGTTTTTTAAAGTATTTAAAAGTAATTATTAGCATCAGCTCCAGTTTGGTCAAACAGAAAGTATATGCACACACTACATGAGCGTCTCTAAAGCAGATGTTAACTTCAGAGAGTGTTTCTACACATGGATTATAATGTGCGGTTTAGTCTGAGAAAAACAGATCAGATCCAGCCTCCTTTATCAACACTACAAATGTTCTGGAAGTGGATCTGGGATGTATTTCTCAAGCACCACTGATTTAACTTCCGCCTCCCTGAACTTCTGACCACTGTCTCAATGGTGTTATTTCTGGAGACGCACGTCACTCCTCTCCTCACAAACTTGCACTGGTTTCCAACAGCCGCTCGCATCAGATTCAAGACCCTGATGTTTTCCTACAGAACAACCACTGGCTCTTCTCCTCTACACCTAAACTCACTACTCCAGACCGATGTGTCTCCAGAAGCTTGTGTTCTGCAGGGGAACGGTGTCTTGTGGAGCATCATCTCACAGAGACACAGAATCACTTTCACAGACCTTCACCTGGACTGTTCCTGCTGGAGGAATGACCTGCCCAACTCAACCTGAGCTGACGAGGCTTTAGCCATCTTCAAGAAACGGCTGAAAACACATATATTTCATCAACACTTGACCCATTAATACTCACACTTACTATTCTATATTACCATACATTACGAGCTCATGAAGGGGAACACACATCTCAGGAAAGGAGACATATTAAACACAACTGCAGAGGTTTATTAAGAATATTAGTAGCAATCATTCAAAATGAAAAAAGATGCTAAAAACAGGAATGAACAAGATACAATAATCCTCAAATCATCTCCATCACACACAACAGAGAGACGATTATACAGTCTGAGTCTGTCCATTACTGTATTTAATATTATATTTACAGCAGTTTACATATGAAGCACAAGAAAATGACTTTCAGCACTGTAGGCAAATATATCCATAAAACCCATATAAATGAAAATAAATCTGACCTTTTATTTGTAAAAAATATTTTAATCTAAATAAGTGATCAGAGTTTTTTCCCCTGTTTAACGAGAAGAATAAACCAATGAACAATCCTCTGAGTTTCTGCTATTGTAAATATTGCTGCAGATTCTGAACTCATCCGTGTTTTATTGTAATATTGTGGGCATCTCTATTTCCTCCGGGCGCTTCGAGTCCTTCCTCCCTGCAAAATAAAAGCATTGCCTGACCTCTCGTATGTGTTTCTCATGATTGCAGATGTTCAGATCAGATGAGTGTGAATCTTCAGATTGTGTACGGCTCAAACTCACCAGCTCTTCTTGCACAGATGATCTGAAGAAGAATCACAGTAGGAGCAGCAAACACTGCGATCTCAACAATACTCACAATCACTGCAGGAAACATGAGAGGAAGAAGAGAAACTGGACATGACTGAAGTCAAGGGTCTTCATCTATCAACAGTTCTTGATGAAGCATTTACAGACTGACTGATAGTGTAATGTTATAAAGCTGTCAGTATAAATGAACGTGTCGTACCTCTGTATAATAATCCAGCAGTTTCTGATGCTGGATCAGCTGGATCTGTGGATCACGTCTGTTAGTTCAGTTCAACACATAATGCCACATATACACAACATCATCATCACATAATACTGGAGCTTCACACAGCGGCGATTCGAGGATTTAAACACTTTAGTTTAGGATCTAATTCTCACTATTAACTAGTGGCTTATTAACATGCATATTACTAGAATTATAGTGAACATAAAGCCCGCCTACTTTCATTTGATTGGTCGTCTAAAATATTCCGACATTGACGAGCAGTGACAGACCAATGAGGCTCAGATGAACACACACACACACACACACAGCTGCTGCCGGCTTCATGTTTTAAAGGGGACTGAAGCGATCACGAATTAGTGTACAGTTAATCACAAATGTTTTAGGGGGGCTAGGCAGAAGTTTACCCATACACAAATGCCATATGTTTTCATATATGTGGTCCACGGTTAAATATACTGAAATATATTTTTAAAATATATTTGAAAAATGCTAATAACATAAAGCTTAAATTGTTCTTCGTGTAAATATGTGTACATATGTGAAAATATATTCGTGCCTTATATCATGTGAAGTTTTTAATCAGTGTGTTTTTGCAATATGTGGCCCACTTTTGTATTATGGCCTATAACTGCTTTCATATTCTCACTCCATTTACGTTAAGCCTACTATCCACTTAAAAACAAATAAGATTCAGGACATTTGATCTTTTGCGAGTCAGGAGTTGGAATTGCAAGTATTGAAAATGATCAGGATAGTGTATATTAGCATTAGTTAGCATTTATATAGTGAATTTAGATTATTTTGTGTGACCTAGGTAGTTAATTAGCATAGTTGTTAGTGTAATATTGTTAGAAGCATAGTTAGTTAGTAGCATAGTATTGCATCAGTTAGGATAGCTTCAGGTTAGTGTGTATTTTTAGCATTAGCTGTGTTTAGCACAGTGGTTAGGATGGGACGCAGGTGTAGTGTTGCTGGCTGCTCTTCTCGCGCTGAAAAGCGACGCGTGCCGAACAACACAAACAACTGTTCCTGACACGTTCTTACATGTAATTGATACACTTCTGTTGAATGTTTTGTTTACAGAAATGGTTTAGTGTCTTTGAAAAAGTCCATTAGCATCTTAGCCGTTAGGCTAACTATAAGAGGCAGGCTAACTATAGACTTGATGAGCTCTTATTTAGAAAAGTTTGTTCTTTGAATCAAATCCTATGTGTAAATGAGAGGTTTTTTTACAGTTTTGTAAGGTTGTGCTGGTAACTTGTCAATGGATGAATGGTAAGCTAATTAATATAATCCTACACGGACTCCAGCGCCGCAGCGGCGTCTTGATGTGAGTGAGCATATATGTATAATCACAAGTTATGTTCCTTCCTATTAGGCTAAAGTTAACCCTCTGGGGTCGACAAACGCGCCGGCGGGTTTTGCTGGATGTTTTCACATAGCAGCAAAATAGACTTAAAAAACTCCGTCATTTATGGTCCTGCAGACTTCAGAAATATGAAAAACTAAACTCTGAAATGTCTTCTTTTTTATGTGTCCACTTGAAATCGAAACAAAACATTGTGCTTTTGTAAAATAAAGAAAATATACCGGGTGTGCTTTCTGGCTCTCCGTCTCCGTGAACTTTTTTTCTGGAGCACGTCTCTAAACTTAAACAAAACTCAGCGAATACTAGTCACACACGCATGAGCAACATATCTTTATAATCATTTACGTCTCTGCTATTAAATTGTCTAATTCAAAATGAAAACAAATATTCTATGTTTATGTAATCTGTATGAAAATATAGAGATGTCAGTCGTTCTCATGGCAACTCATTATTGCTAATTTTGAACATTTTCCTTGTATTGTCTTTGTCTTGAACTATTTATGACATTTGTGTCGTTTAATAAAAAAAAGGTAATTATTTATTCATCCACGTCTCTTGTCCTATCACTTGGGAAAACTCTGTGCAGCCTATTTATTAGGTTGGTATTCCTGGGTTGAGAATTCAAGGTGGCGTAGTCATTACACTAGATCTTTAGTAATTCCTCTTCTCGCCACATAAACTACAGAGACGTGCGCTATTGAAACGCGGGTAATGGTTGTAATGGGTAGTGGTACTACATTCCCAACTAAATGAGAGGTTTTTACAGTTCTATATCACCATTATTATTTATATATATAAATGATATGTTTATCTCTGTAAAGCTGCTTTGAAACAATCTACATTGTTAAAAGCGCTATATAAATGAGGATGATATATAGAATTTATTTTCTTTAGTAGTTATTTTAAGAAGGCACATTACCAATATTCTGTAACAGACTTTTCATGTTCCTAGATTCTTGCTGATGGCCGTGCAGAAAGTAAGTAAAACCTCACAGCCGTTCAAAAGTTGAGTAGGCAAGATTAGAAATATTTGTGAAAGATGTCTCTTATGCCCACCACGGCTGCATTTATATAAACATACACTAAAACAGTACAATTACAGTACTTCTTCAGTAGTACTATTTTAATATTTTAAAAAGTAATTCATTCTTGTGATCTTCATAGCGTGTTTTTGCATTTTCACGTGGACGCAAAAAAAAAACAGCCAACAAACATGATCAGGTGATATAGTTTTCAGCATCATAAAGTAGAATAATACACTAATCTTATCCCTGACCAAAAGTTATTATTTGTTATTAATAAACTATATTCACCAACAATACTTTCTAGCCACAGATCAGATATTCTGAATTTCGATTTTTCGAATCTCGTCTCAATGTCCACACTATCCTTCCTCAACAGTGTGTGAGATTAAAATAAGTGTCCCAAAGCGTAGTGTGTTGAAGAGTGTGCCAAAAGTCCCCGCATGGTCTAGTTTTCCCGGTGTGTTTTCGACCCGTACTCACTATAACGGCTGATATTACCCACAACCCATTGCGCTTTGGAGGAGGATTCGGATCAGAACTACAAACACGAGTAAAAAGTGTTCAACAAAAACTACAAAACATGGCGGATATGCGCGACCGACGGTGAGAGGTTTAGATAAAGGTTTGAGTGACTCATCAAAGTTTAACCTGCTAAAAATATATTTATTTCATGTTATTCGTGTTATATTTCATCTGCAATAACAATGTGGACTTTTATAAAGATCCTTTTGGCCATTAACTTTTAAATGCATCATTCTGCATTAATATGAGGAGAGTCTCCGCATGACAGACCCGCGACTGCAGATCAACGCTTCTGCATTTCTCTACGATACAGAAGGAAATGACATGTGGAGGATTTTATCTTTGATAAGATGATTGACAGGTCAGTTTGTGTGACCGGATGCGTGTATAATCAGCTCCATTAACGAATTGGCGAGTAGACGAATTGAGTGTTAGAGTAAAAAATAAGTGAAGTCGGCCATTTTCTCTTCAGGTTCATCTGAGCTGTTAAAGTGAACAGCAGGACAAACTTTCTCCGGTCAGACAGAAACAAAATGTTGGCAGAGATAACTATTTTTCTATTACTATACTATCTATATCTATAACTATTTTAAGATCAAACATATTACTGTAGAAAATATATTTAAATCAGTTTACTTCATATTGAGGTCATAAGACACCCAGGCTTGACGAATAACTGAAGTTTTATAAGTTACACTTGTTGCTGAGCTCATTACGACTGTATGGCTTATTTTGTGTTTCTCTCTTTGTTTGTGTATTTGTTTTGTTTACTTTTACATGTATGTTTTGTGATAATTTTGTGACTGGACTAGCAGTATTTTATGTGTGTTTGGTGTTGTTCATGTCTCTACAGTGAATGCACTGCATGGATGAGCTCAACATATCGTCTTCATCTGATGCTTTCTGGGAGAATCGAGTGAAAGAACCGGAGTGTGATATGAACACACGACTCTCACTGTTTATACTGAACATGTCATAGAATATGCATAAGTGCGCTAATTACACACACCATAAAAGTCCATGAAATGAAACTAAAACAACAACTCAATGTGACAATCATCCTGTAGAATATGACCGTCATATGTTGATGAGTGAACACTGAAGATAACTCTAGCATTACGCACTGAAAAGCACTGATGTGAGAAAGACAGTGATGATGTACCTTTAGAAACGTGTGTGTTTATAGTTGAGGGATCCTGAGAGTGTGTGATGTGGACTGGATTCACTGCTGTCGTTGAATCAGCTTGAGCTGTGAAGATCAATGTTAGTTCAGATGATTAATACTGTACAATATGACCATCATATTCTAACTTTGATCATCACATCACATAAAGAGTGAACAGTTGGACTGTAACTTCACTGCAGTTCATTAGTTTGAAGCAATGCTTTGAGTTCCTCTTCTGTGAGAGTCAGAGAAGCTTTTGTTCCCTCAGTTTGTTCTGGTTCAGTGATACTGATAGACCTCAGTGTTCCTGACATTATGAGGCTCTTCTAACACTGTTTTCTCACCTGAATACTTGACAGTGTATCTGACTGAGGTCTGGAGTTGCTTTCTCTGAGTAACCTGACATCTCCACTCTCTGTTGGCATCTTCATTCAGGAGTGTTGTAGTCAGAGTGATGATGATACAGCGATCTGGAGATGATGATGATGATGATGATGATGATATCTGATATCTGGAGTCTGTCTTCAGATCAACACCAGCCTGATTCACCCACAACAGCTCAACTCCCTCATAACGGACCCAATAATAACAGGAGTGTCCATATGAATACAACTGACAGGAGAGAGTCACAGAGCGGCCTGGACTGATCTCAGTCTGTGAGGATGAAGATGATGATGATGATGATGATGATGATGAAGATGAAGACACTGAAACTGAACACAAGACACAAATCACAGACTCTTCAATCATCATCTGAGTTTAAAGGGAGAATCTGCCCTTTTTAAATTGACCACATAATCATAAACTCACCATGAAGAACATGCAGAGAAACATGTACAGTTCGTTGTTGTTCTCCATTCACATATTGACTGCAGGTGTAATATCCATAATCTTCTTCTGTGACGTTCTTGATGTTCAGAGAGCAGTCAGACTCCAGACTCAGTCTCTCATGTCTCTCTGTGTCTTTATTTTTTATCCCTCCAGTAATCAGTTCAACTCCTCCTGAATGTCTGAATCTGTTATAGTAGGTCCATGAAGTTGATTTGCAGTCAGAAAGATCATTATTACAGGACAGAGAGACATTTACACCAGAACTGATGAACACATCCTCCACTCCACTGGTGCCTGAAACACAGTATATCTCAGTCATCATTATGATAAAAACAGAAGTTAAATCATGATATTTTCCTCACTGTTGCTCTCGACTGCATCTGAGAGTGTTAAAGCTCTGTTGTAAAGCCCCAGTTTCGGCTGCTCTGAGTTCGATCGCTCTTTGAGTTGTAAGTTGATGCGAGCGCGGATACATGGAGTTACTGGAGCAGTTTTGCTTCTAGACGGCGAGGATGTGGACCATCAGTGCTTTTTCTCCCGTAAGTCTGATAAACATCAAGGGAATTACTCGACAGTTGAAAAGGAAACTTTGGCGTTGTTGTTTTTCTTGCAGTTCTGTGAAGTTTCCTTAGGCTCTTCCATCCGGCCCACTATTGTCTATAGCGATCACAACTCCCTTGTTTTACTTTCCCGTATGTATAATGCTAATCAACGGCTGATGCGTTGGGCTTTATTTGTACAGAGTTATAACCTTGAAAAACAATACCTGTTCCGTTTTCATTTATTTGTCTTTTATTTGGTTATTTCTTATAAGCTTTGTTAGTGTGTTATGATTATCATGTGAAACCAAATTACTCTGCCGTCCTATTCCCTTTATTATTGAGTATTAGAGAGCGGTAACGCTGGATAGAGGAAAAGGGAAGTTATGTCACGTGACGTACATCGGACACACTTAGTTCTCATTTATTTAGTTTAGAGTTTAGGTTTAGGGGCAGAGATGGGCACAAATACATCAAAAAGTATTTAATTAAAATGAAAGTAATTTGTAATTTGAAAATACAAAATACAAACAAACTGTAGAGTCTTGTGTAGTGTGAGAGTAAGTGTGGAGTTAGATACATGTCAGAGTAGAGAATATCGGAATATCATCGTTTAGTGCAGAAGATGCACTTTTAACGTACATGTTGCCACATACTCTCATAATAAAAGATCATTACGCCTATAACACTTATTTGTATAATATTACACAAAAACTAGTTAACGCTGCTGTGAGGAGGTTTCTAATACCCCGTCTGTGACAAAGTTGACATCTTTCTCTCTTCCGACTGCCATTATCAATCTATCTATTTTTTTTTACTCTTTTTGAAAGTTGTGAAAACACTGTTGTGGCGTTTTTCTTTTGCTATTTGAGAAAATGGGAACACAAAAAATATATTTAATGTAGTCTCTCATTCACTGCTATAAAAGTTTACCCAACTATGACGCCTTCGACTTCTGAGAAACCCGGAAATGTGAACAGGGTCAATAGGATGTGTCAGATCAAGTGATAAAAGTGCATCTATCCATCATAAAGTGCATCTGTCCATCATAAAAGTGCATCTATCCATCATAAAAGTGCATCTATCCATCATAAAAGTGCATCTATCCATCATAAAAGTGCATCTATCCATCATAAAAGTGCATCTGTCCATCATAAAAGTGCATCCATACTAGGGCTGTGCTCAGAATATCGATACGACGATACATCGTCATGAACTCCTGACGATGCGCGTATCGATACAGCAACTGCTGTATCGATACTGTCGTGCTTTTGAATGTAGCCAATTCAGGGCTCGAATTTCAGCGCGGGATTGCGAGTATTACGCATTATTCTAACCATTCCCGCAGGTCTCCCACTTATAATGATTAATCCATACAGGTTATAACATCGAATTAGTCATTTTAAAACATTCTGCAAGACACAATTTCACAAACAGCAGTGTTCAGCTGTGCGGCGTCTTCTGTCTCTGTCTCTCAAAATGGGTTGCTCAAGGCAAGCGTCAAACGCGCTGAAGGCGGCGATACACTCTCGCTTTCGGGAGTTGGGACATGACGGAATATTCACTTGCATATTCGGGCCAGTATTGCATTGACACTTAAGTTTACCATTCGCTCGTCTTTTTAAGTCTTACCACGCAAAACATTTAAGCGATTTTAAACTATTCAGTGCTCGCACGCTCTCTGAGAGATGGTTTTCTCTGCATGCATACATAGAGGAAAGCCGCCTCACAAACAGCCTGTGAGTAACAAAAGTTCTTTTTCACGGATTATATCGCTTTTACGGACAAAAACAAGCAAAATTATGTCAAAAATGTCAGTCTTGGTGAGTATCCAACACAGTCGGTTAATGCATGTGACAGTATAATGAACACAGGATCCGTGCACTAGCTCTTAAAGTGACGGCAGCCATGTGTGTCTGTCATTAATATTGTCGTCAAAACAACAAAAGATAGCTTTAATTATAAGGAATCTGGATTTATAGCCAATGTATTTAATTTAGTCAGGACTAAAATACTACCCAATGTTATTTTACATTTAATTACTTTTAAGTTTCTGTAGTATTTCTGAATACTAGTGCTAGACCTATTCAAAAACTTTTCTCTTTATTGGTAGGCTATCTTTATTCTATTGTATTTATTTGTTTAAAATGATTTCAACGTAATGTAAAGAAATCACTTTGTTTGGTGCACATTCCAACACTTATTTAATTGAACTCTCATTGTTTTTTAATGACAAAAACTAAATAGCTTTTCAGTTATCACAACTGTTATAACACTGTTTATTCAATAAAGATATTATGTCTTAGATAGATAGTGCATCTATCCATCATAAAAGTGCATCTATCCATCATAAAAGTGCATCTATCCATCATAAAAGTGCATCTGTCCATCATAAAAGTGCATCTGTCCATCATAAAAGTGCATCTGTCCATCATAAAAGTGCATCTGTCCATCATAAAAGTGCATCTGTCCGTCATAAAAGTGCATCTGTCCATCATAAAAGTGCATCTGTCCATCATAAAAGTGCATCTGTCCATCATAAAAGTGCATCTGTCCATCATAAAAGTGCATCTGTCCATCATAAAAGTGCATCTGTTCATCATCTGTTGAAGACTTTTCTTTCTACATTTTTCTTTTGTATTAGGTAGGGTTAGTTGAAACGAGTGAGAAAGATCCTTTTTGTCTTATTCTTTTCTTTGTGTTGGCACCGTCCAGTTTTCCCTTTTTCCTCCCCAGATCGCTTCATTTTTCTTCTTTCTTATCATTGCACATAATACATTTGTTCCCCTGTTCTCCTGCTGTTTCTCAGTGGTCTTATTCACCCTCTCAGTATTTTAATGGTAACAATTGCTTAAGGGAGGCCTAATGTTCCCCTTCTAATTCCCTAGACTTTTAAAATCCGTGAAGGGTCGTAACACTCACTTAAAGCAAACACACACTCTCCAGAATAAACTATTAGTGTTTATCAGAGAGCTGTTCAAATCACTGACACACTCTTAATATGAAGATCATTCTTCATCATCAGATGTTTGAGTGACACTATGTCCAGTATCAGGAATAATACAGCATGATCTGTGTGTATCAATACACAACTCTGAGATCACAACGTGAATGTGTGCAAGAATAAACTGAGCATGTTCAAATGAACTCTTTCCAGACTAATTCCACTAAATGTGTTTAGAGAAAATACAGATTTCTTTACCTGTGAGAAGTGAAGAGAGAACGATCAGTCCCAGCAGACACAGATCACACTTATCAGCCATTTCTGTTTCTGTCCGTCTTCCTCTTCTTTATATATAGTTACAGCTCCTCCCCTAAACATCATCATCTCTTCCTCTTCATTATATATAGTTACAGCTCCTCCTTTAAACATCATCAGCTCCTCCTCTTCATTATATATAGTTACAGCTCCTCATTTAAACATCATCAGCTCCTCTTCATTATATATAGTTACAGCTCCTCCTCTAAACATCATCAGCTCCTCCTCTTCATTATATATAGTTACAGCTCCTCCTTTAGACATCATCAGCTCTTCCTCTTCATTATATATAGTTACAGCTCCACCTTTAAACATCATCAGCTCTTCCTCTTCATTATATATAGTTATAGCTCCTCCTCTAAACATCATCAGCTCTTCCTCTTCATTATATATAGTTACAGCTCCTCCTTTAAACATCATCAGCTCCTCCTCTTCATTATATATAGTTACAGCTCCTCATTTAAACATCATCAGCTCCTCTTCTTCATTATATATAGTTACAGCTCCTCCTCTAAACATCATCAGCTCCTCCTCTTCATTATACACTCACCGGCCACTTTATTAGGTACACCATGCTAGTAACGGGTTGGACCCCCTTTTGCCTTCAGAACTGCCTCAATTCTTCGTGGCATAGATTCAACAAGGTGCTGGAAGCATTCCTCAGGGAGTTTGGTCCATATTGACATGATGGCATCACACAGTTGCCGCAGATTTGTCGGCTGCACATCCATGATGCGAACCTCCCGTTCCACCACATCCCAAAGATGCTCTATTGGGTTGAGATCTGGTGACTGTGGAGGCCATTTTAGTACAGTGAACTCATTGTCATGTTCAAGAAACCAATTTGAAATGATTAGAGCTTTGTGACATGGTGGAAGTAGCCATCAGAGGATGGGTACATGGTGGCCATAAAGGGATGGACATGGTCAGAAACAATGCTCAGGTAGGCCGTGGCATTTAAACGATGCCCAATTGGCACTAAGGGGCCTAAAGTGTGCCAGGAAAACATCCCCCACACCATTACACCACCACCACCAGCCTGCACAGTGGTAACAAGGCATGATGGTTCCATGTTCTCATTCTGTTTACGCCAAATTCTGACTCTAACATCTGAATGTCTCAACAGAAATCGAGACTCATCAGACCAGGCAACATTTTTTCAATCTTCACCTGTTCAATTTTGGTGAGCTCTTGCAAATTGTAGCCTCTTTTTCCTATTTGTAGTGGAGATGAGTGGTACCCGGTGGAGTCTTCTGCTGTTGTAGCCCATCCGCCTCAAGGTTGTGCGTGTTGTGGCTTCACAAATGCTTTGCTGCATACCTCGGTTGTAACGAGTGGTTATTTCAGTCACTGTTGCCCTTCTATCAGCTCGAACCAGTCTGGCCATTCTCCTCTGACCTCTGGCATCAACAAGGCATTTCCGCCCACAGAACTGCCGCTCACTGGATGTTTTTTCTTTTTCGGACCATTCTCTGTAAACCCTAGAGATGGTTGTGCGTGGAAATCCCAGTAGATTAGCAGTTTCTGAAATACTCAGACCAGCCCTTCTGGCACCAACAATCATGCCACGTTCAAAGTCACTCAAATCACCTTTCTTCCCCATACTGATGCTCGGTTTGAACTGCAGGAGATTGTCTTGACCATGTCTACATGCCTAAATGCACTGAGTTGCCGCCATGTGATTGGCTGCTTAGAAATTAAGTGTTAACGAGCAGTTGGACAGGTGTACCTAATAAAGTGGCCGGTGAGTGTATATAGTTACAGCTCCTCCTTTAGACATCATCAGCTCTTCCTCTTCATTATATATAGTTATAGCTCCTCCTCTAAACATCATCATCTCTTCCTCTTCGTTATATATAGTTACAGCTCCTCCTCTAAACATCATCATCTCTTCCTCTTCATTATATATAGTTACAGCTCCTCCTCTAAACATCATCAGCTCCTCCTCTTCATTATATATAGTTATAGCTCCTCCTCTAAACATCATCATCTCTTCCTCTTCATTATATATAGTTATAGCTCCTCCTCTAAACATCATCAGCTCCTCCTCTTCATTATATATAGTTATAGCTCCTCCTCTAAACATCATCATCTCTTCCTCTTCATTATATATAGTTATAGCTCCTCCTCTAAACATCATCAGCTCCTCCTATTCATTATATAGTTATAGCTCCTCCTCTAAACATCATCAGCTCTTCCTCTTCATTATATATAGTTATAGCTCCTCCTCTAAACATCATCATCTCTTCCTCTTCGTTATATATAGTTACAGCTCCTCCTTTAAACATCATCAGCTCCTCCTCTTCATTATATATAGTTATAGCTCCTCCTCTAAACATCATCATCTCTTCCTCTTCATTATATATAGTTATAGCTCCTCCTCTAAACATCATCAGCTCCTCCTCTTCATTATATAGTTATAGCTCCTCCTCTAAACATCATCAGCTCTTCCTCTTCATTATATATAGTTATAGCTCCTCCTCTAAACATCATCATCTCTTCCTCTTCGTTATATATAGTTACAGCTCCTCCTCTAAACATCATCAGCTCCTCCTCTAAACATCATCAGCTCTTCCTCTTCATTATATATAGTTACAGCTCCTCCTTTAGACATCATCAGCTCTTCCTCTTCATTATATATAGTTACAGCTCCACCTTTAAACATCATCAGCTCTTCCTCTTCATTATATATAGTTATAGCTCCTCCTCTAAACATCATCAGCTCTTCCTCTTCATTATATATAGTTACAGCTCCTCCTTTAAACAGCATCAGCTCCTCCTCTTCATTACATATAGTTACAGCTCCTCCTTTAAACATCATCAGCTCTTCCTCTTCATTATATATAGTTACAGCTCCTCATTTAAACATCATCAGCTCTTCCTCTTCATTATATATAGTTACAGCTCCTCCTTTAAACATCATCAGCTCTTCCACTTCATTATTTATAGTTACAGCTCCTCCTTTAAATATCATCAGCTCGTCCTCTTCATTATATATAGTTACAGCTTCTCCTCTAAACATCATCAGCTCTTCCTCTTCATTATATATAGTTACAGCTCCTCCTTTAAACAGCATCAGCTCCTCCTCTATATTATATATAGTTACAGCTCCTCCTTTAAACATCATCAGCTCTTCCTCTTCATTATATATAGTTACAGCTCCTCATTTAAACATCATCAGCTCTTCCTCTTCATTATATATAGTTACAGCTCCTCCTTTAAACATCATCAGCTCTTCCTCTTCATTATATAGTTACAGCTCCTCCTTTAAACATCATCAGCTCCTCCTCTTCATTATATATAGTTACAGCTCCTCCTTTAAACATCATCAGCTCTTCCACTTCATTATATCTAGTTACAGCTCCTCCTTTAAATATCATCAGCTCGTCCTCTTCATTATATATAGTTACAGCTCCTCCTTTAGACATCATCAGCTCCTCCTCTTCATTATATATAGTTACAGCTCTTCCTCTTCATTAAATATAGTTACAGCTCCTCCTCTTCATTATATATAGTTACAGCTCCTCCTCTTCATTATATATAGTTACAGCTCCTCATTTAAACAGCATCAGCTCCTCCTGTGGTTATTAAAGTGTAAATTGCAGGTTAACCACCACAACCAATTAATGTGGAAATTAAAGTGCTCAATATGTACAGTATATATTTAAAAATGTCTGTCTTAAAATACGTTAAAATAACATTTATTGGGGTTTCTTCTGTTACAAGACAGAAGGGACTGAAACAAGGATGCAAGTGAAAGTATGTTTATTGAACAATCAGGTGAAAGTTCGGCAGTGCTGGTGATGGGTAGATGATGAGAAGAGATCCAGATGATCTACTTTGGATAATCACAGTTCGAATACTTGCAGTTGATGAATAGTTGAAGACAAACTGGGATTCAAGGAGACTCAGGAGTTTAGGATCAATGAAGACTCGGAGAAATCCCAACGGAGACTGGATTGCAGATATTGGAGTCCAAGAGGTAAGCACAGCGTTAGCGTCTTGATGCAAACGATACCGGACAAAGAATGAGAGTGAGAGTGAGGTTTAAATGCAGGAGGTGATTGCAGTACTGATGATGTGCAGGTGTGTGATGTGCAGGTATGTGATCAGTACTCAGGAGAGGGAGTGCGCTGTGATTGTGTGAGGGTGGAGCCTGGCGTGGTTGTGACATTACGCCCCCCTCCGGCAAGGCGCGTCCTCGCGCCGTAACAAAATGACGGAGGGGGGACCGGAGGAGGTTCTGGTGGTGGACGAGACGATGAGGAAGTGCAGGAGAGAGGCTGGATTGACAGGGTGGTGAAGGGACGACGACGATTCCCTGACGGCACAGATGGAGATGGCCTGGTGGCGCAGACCCAGAGCCGTCCAGTACTGACAGCCCACGGCAGAGTAGATGGAGGGAAGAGACCAGATGGCGAGGAGACTGACGGTAGCTGGGGAATGACCGACGGAGACTCGACGGCAGGATCCCTAGGTGCAGACAGAGAGCCAGTGGACTCCAACGACGTCGTAGGATTAGGAGACCCCGGCGACATCGCGGCGAGGAGTGCTGGAGATGGAGCCAGAGTGCCCGAGAGCAGAGGCGGAGGTGGAGTGAGGGAGGACAGAGGTGACGCCGAAGGGAAGGAGGAGCCCGCTGAAGCCAAAGGGATGGAGGGATGGAGCGTAGCGGACGGACCGTAAGTCCGTGGCGAAGGCAGAGTGACGGCTGACCAAGGGGGAGCCGGCAGGACGAGGGAACCCGCTGCAGCCGATGGTTCGAGGGTCTCTGGTGGAAGCGTAGGTGGGAGGAGCCAAGACGAAGCCAGCAGGTCGACAGGCCAAGATGGAGTGCAGAGGACCGAGGCTGGAGGCGAAGCTATAGGATCCTCATGTACAGGCGCTGCGGATGGTGGGCTGACCTGCAGCTCAACGTCGGAGGAACTCCTCGGAGACGGTGCAGGGCTGCGCACATCCAGCAGCGGCGGGGCTGGAGGACTGACTGATATGGGTGTCAAGATGGTATTGAACTGACAGATGACAGGGCAGATACAGTCTCTGGACAAATCGGAAGACGACGAAGATGCAGATGACGGGTGGGATAGGGCAGGAAAAGTAGCTTCGTCACTGAAGTTCATCAGCCAGTCCTCTTGTTCCATAGATTGGGTTACCTCGTCCGCAGATGTTGTGGGCTCACACCCCTGGTCAGACTCCTGTTGGAACTCCTCCTCCAGGGCGAGGGTCAGCTCTGTCCTCTTCTTCTCAGGCTCTGGCTGACGCGTCGCAGCGGGTGGTAGCTCTCCGTCTGTGGGGGGCACGCACGGGATCTCCGCGGTCGAGGGTGGTAATCCGGGCTCTGGGTCTGGCTGTGTTCTGGATCGGGCTGCAACGCTCTCCAGACACCTGATGATGGCCTCCTTCCAGTTCAGGTTCGAGGTGTCTGGGAGGTCGATCGGATTGTGAAAGTTTGCCCCGATCCAGAACAGGGTCTTCAGGGTTTCGTCGTCGAGGGGGCTGGTGACTGCAAGGTAAAAGAAGTTTGTGGTGAAAGACAAAAATTCCTGGCTCTTCTGAGCTAGGGCGATGAACTCAAACTCCATCTTGTTTTTTGGTCCGGTATTCTGTTACAAGACAGAAGGGACTGAAACAAGGATGCAAGTGAAAGTATGTTTATTGAACAATCAGGTGAAAGTTCGGCAGTGCTGGTGATGGGTAGATGATGAGAAGAGATCCAGATGATCTACTTTGGATAATCACAGTTCGAATACTTGCAGTTGATGAATAGTTGAAGACAAACTGGGATTCAAGGAGACTCAGGAGTTTAGGATCAATGAAGACTCGGAGAAATCCCAACGGAGACTGGATTGCAGATATTGGAGTCCAAGAGGTAAGCACAGCGTTAGCGTCTTGATGCAAACGATACCGGACAAAGAATGAGAGTGAGAGTGAGGTTTAAATGCAGGAGGTGATTGCAGTACTGATGATGTGCAGGTGTGTGATGTGCAGGTATGTGATCAGTACTCAGGAGAGGGAGTGCGCTGTGATTGTGTGAGGGTGGAGCCTGGCGTGGTTGTGACATCTTCAAAGGTAGCATGTTTATTACACACTAAAAACTCCTGGGTCAAAAATAACCCATAATGGGTTATTTTTGACCCAACTCCTGGGTTAAAAAGGGACCAACTAATTTCTGGGTTATTTCAACCCAGAAAATTGGGTTATTCTTTTTGACCCAACTTCTGGGTTAAATACCTGACCCAAAATTTTGGGTTAAAAAAACCCAATACTGTAGTTAATATAACCCAATTTCTGGGTCAAAAGAACAACCCCAATATCTGGGTTTAAATAACCCAGAAATTAGTTGGTCCCTTTTTAACCCAGGAGTTGGGTCAGAAATAACCTAACTTGGGTTACTATGCCAGTATGCCTTATTTCAGAAAATAAAACTTTGTTTTAAATTATATTACACACTTCAAGCACTTTTACATTTTTTTGCATTAAATTAAACTATATATATATATATAAAAAACCACACACACACTTGGACATCTTTATTTTCCTATTTATTTTAGGTTAGACTGTAATAACAATATTAGAAAGAAAAGATAGAAAAATAAACAACTCTCAAAACATTTGACAACATTCAATAACTGGATTGAACCTTTCGTTTACAAAGACGGTAAACTCACCGAGTGGTCCGGGGTGTTCACTGATATGCGCACACAAAAATCGCTGCAAAAGATGCTTTCCAACAGGTTTTATCGTAGTTAATCGTAGGATTGTTCCAGTGCACCGCAGCCATTGTGGAGGTGGGGGGGGTGCAACCACAGAAACCAAAAATTCTCGGGCCAGCAGCATGTGTCCAAATTTCAATCTTAACCGTTCTATTTCATCAGAAAAGATCTGAAAACAGGGCTTTAAGTGTAAAATACCGAACTTGTCCTTTACAGGACAATTCCGGCGAAAAAATGAACCTAGGGGTTAATAACACATGGTTACCGAGTCGACCGTTCTCTGGGGTTTGTTTTCATGATAATCGAATGTAAAGAGTTTTATCTCTAAAAACTGATTAGCTTATAACACTAGTATATGGGGCATCGAATACAAGTAAAAAGAAATCGTTAGTTAAAGTAACAACAGGTAACTTTTCAACCTTCATAATATATTTCCAAGTCTCTTGTGATGGTACATCGACTTACAATAGGTTGAATGACACGTCTGCCATAGCCTGACGGGGTCTGTAGCGTTTTTAATCGTACTTTTAAACTTCGGGTTTCGGGTAGTAACCGGCGAACAAAGAGAACTACAAAATTCGACTGCTTTACGGCATATACGTCACTTCCACCACCACCCCCACTTCCTTAAAATCGGACTTGCGAGCCAAATGTTATAGTCATGGCCGAAGCAGCACAGAAAAACAAGAAAGCAAAGGTTTTATCGGAGCAAAGCAAAAAGAGAAAAAGAGAAAGTGATCGCGTTAAAGGCAGAACGAGGATCAACATTGCAGAGCTGCCAACTCTCACGCATTGGCCGTGAGACACCCGCATTTGATTGGTTTCACACGCTCACACGCCACACCCCCGGTTTCTCACGCTAAATTGTCAACCCGGTCGGTCAAATGCCTGAAAGATGAGTTTATCTATAGATCTACCTGTTGAGCCACTCGTGATCGACAAGTTATACCGCAAATTAGTTCAAATCTCCCGGAATCTAGAGCGAGCGCGCACGCGAGACAGAGACTGTGCTCCAACGCGCGCGGACGGCAGAGAGAGAAAGCGAGCGAGAGACCTTGCGTGTGCAGGGAGCATCGAACCCTCCATCGACAAAAGAATGCCTCTCTCTAACCTCTCTAATTCGCTAGAGTAGTAGCGAATTATCAATCTGGTAGCTAGTAAACGATATTCTAGTTTTTGATGGTTAGCTATCGCTAGTATTCTCGTTCTGATTTGAACTTTGCAATCGATGAAATGCAAATAGCAAATGTTTGACCTAAAAAGTGTAGTCTACTCAACATGTACAAAGAAAGGAGGAAGATTATTAATAAAATCATATTTTAGGATACCTAACATGTCTGTGATATTTGTTTATTTGTCTTGCCTCAAGCTATAATGCAAATCGATTTGTAAAATTTGCAGATTCATTTATGGTAGCTTGATATTATAATATTGACGATATATGGTTATTATCAACCACTCAAACATTGCATTGAAGTATCATATAGATCCAGTAAAACGGTAACCAATAGACTAGGCTACTATAATGACGCTGGCTTGTAAACGTGAGCATCGCGATCATTTGTCGTTAGAAAAAAAATAAAACCCATGAAATTATATTCATATGACATGCTGAAATATATGCCACTGTACCTGGGATGAAGACATTTCACACACGCGAGAACACCTGCATGTGACCTCCTCCTACAGTGTTCAGGGCTATCCTGGTTGTCAACAATTGCACGTGCATGTAGGATGACAGAGTTTACGACAGTAGTAGAGGACAATACTGTTTCCCAACTGTAGGGGGACCCCGAGAGCAAAAGCTACCTGTTGTTACTTTAATACCATTAACAAGGCTCAAAATAGCCTCACACTAACATGGGAGCATAATGAGGGTCCCTACATGCAAACCGAAGCATTGAGAACTGTGTAAGTGTACAGACAGTTTAAAAAGAAGATACTTTATAAAGACAATACATTACGCGTATACAGGCAGGAGGCATCTTTGGAAAACAGTCTCGACCAGTCGAGCCACGAACGCCGTGCTATGTGAGCTGGTCTATAGGTTTAAGTCACAGTTCAGCTGTCTTAGCACGGCGTTCGTGGCTCGACTGGTCGAGACTGTTTTCCAAAGATGGCTCCTGCCTGTATACGCGTAATGTATTGTCTTTATAAAGTATCTTCTTTTTAAACTGTCTGTACACTTACACAGTTCTCAATGCTTCGGTTTGCATGTAGGGACCCTCATTGAATATATATCTATTTATTGATTCCTTTTAGCCGTTGAACATTTTAGATGCGTATTATTGAATATATATCTATTGATTGCTTAAGTTGTCGAATTGATAATTTTATGTCACTATTTGTTGTGTTATTGTTGTTGCTTTTTCTTTGTTTTGTTTTTTTATTCTATGTTTGTTGTGGTTATGTTTATTGTGGTTCCCATGAGTGTAAAACAAATTCCCCTCGGGGCAATAAAGGTTTCATTCATTCATTCATTATGCTACCATGTTAGTGTGAGGCTATTTTGAGCCTTGTTAGTGGTATTAACTAACGATTTCTTTTTACTTGTATTCGATGCCCCATATACTAGCGTTATAAGCTAATCAGTTTTTAGAGATAAAACTCTTTACATTCGATTATCATGAAAACAAATCCCAAAGAATGGTCGACTCGGTAACCATGTGTTAATTACCTCTAGGTTCATTTTTCGCCGTAATTCTCCTTTAAAGTCTTCAAACATTGGTTGTGTCTCTGGAGAGCTTCAGGAAGATTTTTGATAGTGTCCTCATCTAAGAGAAGAAATGCCTCCTCATCAATGGAGATGTCTTCATCTGAAAGACAGAAAACAAGACAACATGAGTATTATTATAAGTCGAGACAATTGTGAACCACTCACCAGACACTCTTTGATTATAAAGCTAAAAAATAATCACTTTTAAGGGAATGTTGTGTTGTTGTTTTTTAACGTGGCCCAATTTCCTAGTTAACTAATGTGGTTGTTTTGCAGCATTACCCATTTAGTGTGAATGACAGTCTATACTACTGTCCATCTTTTCTTTCATTGACAAGTGTAATGACATTAATGGTGAATATCTGGCCTATTCTTATGCATAACAGCTTAAAGACAAGGCACAAGTATTTTTTTTAACTATAAGGGTTATATAGATATGCATACTCCACTGTCAAAGAAGTTGTGACTTTCACAGAATCTTGCACCGACACATTTAAGCCCAATTAAAGACATTTTTTTAGGTATAGAGAGATGATATAAGGGCAGTAAGAGTAAAATGCTCACCTCTAAAATTCTCTATCAGCTCAGACAGCCGCCACTCAGTTAGCATATCAGCGACAAAGCTGCCCATTTAAAATGACCTGGAGAAAACATAGTAATATAGAGGTTAGCAACAATTCGAAGACTTGACCCGCTTCTTTAATCTGTTAGGCTGCAAACCCCACTTTTGAAAAATCCCAAGAAATGGCATACCCAAACTGAAACAGACACAGTTCATGAACCCTTTGTACTAAAAGCATAAAATATGCTTTTCTTTTGTCTGCATTATAATTACTAACGACTGGCTGTTTTAAATAACCTTCTGTGATCTGATTTGGCTTCAGATAAAAAAATCAGACAAACAATATATTATTTTATAGTATTCTGCACGATGATAAAGTCTATATCCATTAGCATTACATTATAAATATAATCTATTATTATGAAAATACCTGGCATGGCTCGAAGAACACAGGTCAATCAAATATCATTGCAATCATGTTTATTGTCTTCACAACGTCTTTATATGCATGTTACAGCGATCTCTGTTAGCTTTGTTTATGTCAGGGACGTCCTGGAATGTCACATGATTATGACTTCTTCATGTGTAACATATATGGACCACATGTGCATAGGGCGCCCTCAGGCTGCTCTTATGGATCGAAAACACAGCATCAGAGTATCCAGTGCTCATAATTATTACATCGACACATTTGGGTATAAATTCAATAAATATTATTCCTGTCTATAGAACTCTGATGTAAACCTATGAGAATCTATCAATATTTCTCCAAATCTGCAATTTTTTTAGCTAAAAGCCCTGAGGCACGTTGTTTTGTCAAGCGCTGTCATGACGACAGCACAGGATTTTTTTTTTTCAATGAGAGCGGCTGACGACCATAATTCGTATTAAAGTTATCGACTATATTTTTCATAACTTCTGACACAAATTAAGACATAACTGTCAATATAAGTTTCTCAGAATACAATAGTGGTCAAATACTGAAACTTGAGTCATATGATGTATAGTTTGTCACGGTAATAACATTAAATCTGATAGTAACTTTGAACTATTTAACCAAAAACGCTTCAGTGCGCCGGCACACTTGCAAAGTTTAACAGGTTTTAACTCTCACTACTTCAGCCAGTAGAGCACTGTATGATAAGCACGGCGCAGCTGGTAAAATTAACTCAACGATTGTGTTGTCGCTCTAGCCGCGGCTAAAGCCCCGTTCACACCGCCAGCGATTTTGTCGCTACATGTCGCTAGTCTCTGTACTGTGAAGTCGCTTGTGGGCGTTCGTAGTGCTGTCGCTCTAATGTTATTGGTTGACTGCACGCCTGGCCATATCTATACAAAATACCACCAGAAGTGATATATATACAACAATATCATTTTAATTTGACTAGGAATAAGGCTCAAAAGAAACAGTATGCTGTTGGGAGAGTGTTTTTATATTACCACAGCAGTGTTCAGTGGATTAAATCATTTACAAGATTAACGATCGATGAATCAACAAAATAAACTCACTCATTCCGTCATAAATGACTAAAACGTCATTCGAATTTGACAAATAATTAATTTTCTTGTCCCTAATAGTTACCATAATGCAGGGGAAACTGTAAAATGAACTGCAGCAGTGCTAAACTTGCATCACAAAATTACAACACTCGAACTTTAAATGTATGAATTAAACTCAATGAGACTGTCGACAGTTTCTTTTCCATTCGTCATTTTATTATATCCATGTATGTGGTTACAGTCAAATCATATAAACAGTGAAATCTTCCTCGAACTCTTCTGTCTTGCCTGCACTCGAGACGGTGACGTGAGCTCCACTGAAAGTCTACTTTCCTATTGGTTGTCGCTCGCGAAAATCGCTTCACATTTGCATAAAGTTGAAATTTCTCAACTTTTGTCGCTTGTCTCTTGTCGCTTGACACGCCCACATTCTGTCGCCAACGGTCGCTGTCGCTCGTGTCGCCGGATGTCGCCAGCGCTCCATTGAAATGAATGGGATCATGTCGCTTTGTCGCTGCCAGTGTTGCCAAGTCCGCTTATTATAAGCGACTTTGGGCTTGCTTTTCTGTAAAGTCGCTTACAAATATTGGTAGTCGCGGGTCGCGTTTTTTTTGGGCTTGTTTCTAAAGTGTAGTTGCTTATTTGGGCTTGTTCCCAGCTCGTTGTCAAGCAGATATTTTCTATATGTTATTTAAACGTAGGAGTTTGTCTTGCCTGTTCCCTCTGTCCATCCCCTTTCCCCATACACACAGGAGACAGTAGAGTTTTTTCTCACCCACATCCTGCTTCTAATTGGCTCTGACCCAGATGGCAACGAGTACTAGCCAATCAGAGGCAGAGCAGGGCAATCGTTTTTTTTTTTCTGGTTAGGAAAACGACGTCAGTGAGTGACGTTTAAATGAATTGCGACTGTCGCGACTGATGGTGACTGGACTGTATGAGAGTTTTTATAATATATTAATTATATTTTAGATATTATAGATATAGATATTATAGTTTAATAATTGTTTAATCCTTTAACTGTCACTCCCCCTTTTTTCGCATAGATATATAAAAATCACTATCCAAACTTAAATGGTTGTAATTCAAGAATGCTTTGGAATATAGACCTATGGTTGGTCTTGTTTTAAAGAAGACATTTGCCATATTATTGTTGAAGTGAAGTATTATGAAATTATGAAAGTGAAACAGAAAAAAAAGTTATACAAGTTTGAGTTTATGAAAATGAACAATGTAAAAATATAATTATTTATATTTTCTATAATATATATATATTACAAAATATATTTTACTCTAAAACTGCAAGAAAATGTAAGCCAAAAATCTAAAGAAGTTGTGTTCCAAATTTTAAGTTGATATCTCAAAAAATTAGCTTTTTAGTGAGATTTTATTTGGGCGCAGTACCAACATTTTTCACTAGATGGACAGCCAAGCTTCATTACTGAAGAAAAATAAACTGTACTCAGTGTTGCCAGATTGGGCGGGTTCCCGCCCAATTGGGCGGTTTTGAATTTGATTGTGCGGGTAAAAAAGGGTTTGGGCAGGTGGTCAAAATTTGGGCTGGTTTGGGATCATTTCGGCGGTTTTCAAACATCAACATTTTAAAGTCTAATTGGTTAAAAAAACGAAACTAAAGTGCATGTAGTCCATAAAATCAGTCATCATGACATTACTGTACACACACGCTCATGCAGAGTCAGCTGGCGTTAGTGTTGACATCACCGACGAGCACGCACTTTTAGCCAATCAGCGATCCGCAGGCAGACGCGATTGAGCGCGAGAAGTTGTAGCTGTATATTCAAGTGATCGCTGTGATCGCTAAGGCAAAGTGACATAGCCAACTATACAAAAGAGTGTACAGTAGTGAGCAGCTCTAAAAAACACACACGTGGTTGGAGATCACTCTATGGTGAATATAACTCTGAGAGGAGAGCACAGTTGAATGACTTGAATTGAAATCAAAAATGGGACGATTCCTGTCCATGTCATATGTGCACACTAGCCTAACCAAACATCTGCAACTTTACACCATCCAGACTGCACTCTACTTGTCTCTGACAGCTGCTGAAAAAGGTTTGAATCAACGATGAATCCGTTTTGACTGCTAAATTCTGCGTTATGTTCTGCAATGTGTACTTCCGAGGGTTAAAGTCATCGGTTCATTTCTTGATTGCCGTTTTGACAGTGTCCACCTGGACATTTTAGTCATATTGGCTAATTCTCCTTAATTATTGCCCTGTTTTGCTGGAAAATTTATTTATTTTTTATTTTATTTTATCATCGTTATTTTGTTTTAAGTAGATACAAATTGTGCTTATCAACCTTAAATGACATGGTAATGAAATTATATCTCATTATTTTGGCAGTAAAATTTTGGGCGTTTTTTTCTTGTAGTGGGCGGGTTTTGGTGAGCTTTTGGGCTGGAAATCACCGTCCCAATCTGGCAACACTGACTGTACTGTGCACAGTTTTACACAACTGCGCTGTTAACAATCTGTCCACATGGATGTAAATTGACAATCTGTACCCACAGTTTAAAACTATCCGTCCCCACGGATTGTAAAACCGTGCACACAGTTTATTTATTTTTCTCTTCCCGGAACCTAGGGGGGCTCCGTAGAAAAAGCTCTTTTCTGTCTATCTATGAGAAAAAGTCGCTTGTTTTGGGCTTGTTTTCACGGGCCTGGTTGCTTATTTGTCTCGCGAGATCTGGCAACACTGGTCGCTGCGTGTCGCTGGCGGTGTGAACGGGGCTTAACGCGGCACGACGTCACCACTAAGTTAGCTGCACTGTAGCTACTTAACGTTACCGTATTATTGCCGTTATTATAACAATGAGATAAGTACAGCACATGTTATGAAAAATAGAATTTAAAGACCGTGTAAAGTGAATTCAGTCATTTTCTTCTAAACACATTAAATAGGTCATAATGTATTTCTCAACAATGCGTAAAAAGCATTTCAACCATTTTGACACCTAATTTCATGAACCTATCGTTATTTTTAATCATTTCAAACTGTCTGGGTGGTTAATAACACTTTCTTCTTTAGTCTGACAAACTCAAAACACATATTTATTTTGACTTTACACAGACTTTAAACCAGTTAGATGTTTTCGCGATAGCGTAGCTAACGTACATGACAACCACAATTACCACAGCTAACACTAGTCTCAACGTAGCAACTATAAGCCATGGTAACTTTTTCAGCAAATGGTGCTAAACTAGCAACGGGGACATGGACACAGAAAATATTACATTATATCAACACTGAAAATACTCGCTTACCTTGAATACACGACGAAGTTGCACCGAAGAAGCACAGGCCAAAACGGATCGAGCGCGAAGTGTCGGTTATTTCAAATGACTGTTGTGAGAAAATTCCAGAACAACTGCAGGGGGGAGGGGCCGAGGGGGGACCCAGAACATGGGTTACTCTTTGAAAAATAACCCAGAAACTCAAACAACACAGGAATTGGGTCAAAATATTAGCCCTATAACCCAGAAAATGGGTAATCTCTGAAAAAATAACCCATAATTTTAACCCAACACAAATAACCCAGAAAATGGGTTGAAGAAATAACCCAGGAGTTTTTAGAGTGTACAGTAACTGGGTGAGGACGTCATAAGAGGGAGCGCGGGCGGTAATGCACTCACTCTGTGTGTGCGGGTTGAGGGAGAATAAGCGAATACATTTTTATTCATCGGTTGCAGAAAAGCAACAATAATAACTAAAACAAAATAGAAATGATTTACAGGCCAGAGTTTCTATTTATAACATGTTTGCAGCGTTGAGCGATATAGCCAATCACAGACGTATGTGTTGATTTCTAGGAATGCAATGGCCAATCAGAAGCATTTACGATAGACTCCCCTCACCGCTCAAAACGGACTTTTTGTTCAGTGCTGAATTCTGTATGCTGGCAAATCCTCTAATTATACCAGACAAAGTGTAGATATTATGAAAGATTCATTGATAATAACAGAGTTGTGTGAGATCGCGATGAACTGATGTCAGCTTTTTAGGAATTATTATGGGAGCGCACTTTGCGCGCAATCATGCCAAACCATGCATGTCTGTAAGTTAGCCTGCTTGTTTTTATGTTATTATAACAGTTCGGTTTGTGTGTTAATGCTTTAATAACAAATAATTTATCAGGAGCATTTATGCTGATGTGTATGGTGGCGACACGTAGGCTAACTTGAAAGTATTTGGAGGTACAGAAAAAAAGTCTTTTTGCGGGCGGGAGCGGGACAAAACATACATGTTGCGGGCGGGAGAAAGTAACATAGAAAGTAGTTGAGAACGTCAGTTATAATAAAGATTAAAAAATGGTCGGGTTTCAATCGGGTTCGGGCTCATAATTACAGTTAATGTGTTGGGCCGGGCTGGGCTCGGACACTACGTGCTCGGGTAGGGTTGGGCTTACCGAGATCTACCTCGGGTATGCTAACACTTACAGGCACGAATCAGTCGTTTGTCCTTGGGGAACTTGTGGAGCCTCTCTCCCGTTTTTGTTGTATTCGTACATCCCGCACAAACACTATAGTTAACCATTTTTGCTAGCTAGGTCTCCAATATAACTGCTAGCTACTTGCCGTTTAGACTAAAGGCTGATTTATACTTCTGCGTCGGACCTACGCCAGAGCCTCTACGCTATAGACTACACATTGGTTTTCATTTATACTTCTGCGTCGTTGTTCGCGTTGATGCGCAATTACACATCCACAGGGAGCATGTGAAGCCCGGGGAGCGGTTCTAGTAGACCAATCACAGCGCTTGCGTCCGCATAGAAATGACGCGCTGTTACATTTTTGGAGAGGTGCACGTCAGGGTACGCCGAAGGGTACGCGCGCTACACACAGCCTACGACGCAGCTACGGCGTGAGTTCGACGCAGAAGTATAAATTGGGTTTAACGGTAACTCTAGGCTTGGAGCATAGGCCAGGCATAGACAGGAAAAGGAGTCCCTTAGACGTCAGGCCCAGCCTAGTGGAAGGGAGGGGGCGTGCTTAAAACCACTGTAAAATGTACCAACTTTTCATATTATATGCAGCATTTTGGTATAAAAAAACATAAAAACCAATTGTGGGTGGTTCTTATCTTTATGTTTAGTAAGCACATTGCATTATCTTCGTGAAAAATGTAACCTGCAATTTACACTTTAACTTCCTCTCATCTGAGGAACTGAGTGTTTACATCCGTTGCTATAGTTGCTATAGTGACACTATGTCAGTGCATGACAGTGAAGTGTTGCTCTATGTGTGTGTAACGAAGCTGAGGAAAGCAGGCGAAGACGAAGATCTAAACGCAGGGTGATTTAATAAAGTAACACATAAAACAGATAACATAGAACTCGAGGAACAAAGGAACAAAACCAGGGGATCACAGAGGCAACCATTACAAGTACAACAACTGACAAAGTAACAAGTGAAACACCAGGGCTAGAAATACACAGGGACAAACAAGCTTAAAGGGGTCATATAATGCCATTTTTGTACAAGTTAATATGAATGTTTAGGGTCTAAATGAAAACTTTGTAATATACTTGTATTAAAAATTCTCATTAGTATTTTAAGAAAACACTAAGTTTACCTGGTCAAAATCAGCTCTGTATTCAGCACGCCGTTTCAGTGCATATGCCTTTAAATAATAAACCCCGCCCCTCTATTCTGCGGGCGTTTAGACACAGCGCACGTGAAGTGTTGCCTTGACAACAGTTGAGGGTATATTTTGGAGAGAGAATGGCAGTCTCTTGGAGTCTCTAGAGGACACATCTGTGCAATCGTATCAGTTTGAGCCGGAGTCGCACCCGGAACAAGATGACGGCCGCAAAGAAGTTCAACAATTAAGGCTCGAACAGGACGTTTCTGAATGGTTGGTTAACGTAATGTCACTTTGATCTATCTTTGCATGCACTGGCAGGGTAGAGTAGTGAGATACGAACGCTGTGTTTACTGATGTATACGTTAGTTCATTGACAGATTGACGTTACAACTAATGGTCATGAAAAACTTGTTCCCGCGATTTGCAAAGATTAATATAAAGGTTAATACAACTTTACACTCACTTCTTCTGGAGGTGCAGCAGGGACACAAATAGTTGGTACCGATTATTTTTTCAGGAGCAGCTTCTTAGCAAAACCAGCTTTATACTGACCCTCGTTTATAAAGAAGTCTACGATAAATTATTTGCGCAAACATGAAAGCATTGACGTTGCTCGTGGGGAATATTCCCATCATAAACAACAATGACGGACTATGATGAGAGCTCGCTCAGGACGGGTCTGTGTTGAAACTGCTGTCAATCAACAACCGTGGGAGGGGCGTCATGCGCCGTGTGACGTCACACGGTGAAACGGCTCGATTTGAGACGGGAATACATATAAGGAGATTCAAACAAAACCACTGGATGGATTTTTATCATTAAATGATGTTTGTGTACAGGCACTGCCAACACACATTGCAGTACAATCAACTTGTAAAAGTGCATGTACCATTATATGACCCCTTTAACTAAGTAATGAGGAAACAAGATACACCTAGGAACAATCATGAACTAAAAAGGCACTGGCTCAACACACATCTGATCTGAACAGTTTATTGGCTACTTTTGCACACAAGAGAATTACTGTTACTCTCACTTCTTTCTTGTAGCAGTTTCCCGCATGACGTTAAAATCTAGAAAGAAAAAATTACATTATTAGTGATACAATTGGTTTGTTACTAAAAAGGTTTCCAATATCCATGACTAACTTGTAGAAAATGAATTCTAAAACAGTTTTTAAGGTATTTTGAAGATTAACATCAGCTCCAGTTTTGTGAAACAAAGTTCTCTTATGAGAGGTTCTCTCGTACTGTGAGAGTGAGTCGCAGTGGCGAACACACACTCGGCAGAGTAATATAATATAAACACCGGAAAGCGTAGCAGGTACGGCGACTGAAGGCGGCGAGATGAAGGCCAGCGTCTTCAGATGCAAAGGCTCATCCCGCAGAAAGCTTTTCTGAGACGGCGCGGCTTCTTCACTCCGGATCCAGCGATGCGTGAGCTTCGCTGAAGAGATGAAAAATCAGATTATATCAGCCCATCGAGCTATATTTATAGGCCCAGGCCACGCCCGCTTTGGCAGGAGGTGACCTAGTGGGCGCGAGGCGCCCCCATTGGATCTGACATCACCCAGGGCCTCTCTCGATAAGCAGCACCAGCAGCAGCACCAGAATCAGCAGCACCAGCATCAGCACCAGCATCAGCAGCACCACCAGCATCAGCAGCACCACCAGCAGCAGCACCACCAGCACCAGCAGCAGCAGCAGCACCAGCATCACCAGCATCAGCAGCACCACCAGCAGCATCACCAGCATCAGCAGCACCAGCATCATCAGCAGCACCAGCAGCAGCACCAGCATCAGCAGCACCAGCATCAGCAGCAGCACCAGCAGCACCAGCAGCAGCACCAGCAGCAGCAGCACCAGCATCAGCAGCAGCACCACCAGCAGCAGCAGCAGCACCAGCAGCAGCAGCACCAGCATCACCAGCATCACCAGCAGCAGCACCAGCAGCAGCAGCAGCAGCATCAGCACCAGCAGCACCAGCACCAGCACCAGCAGCACGAAGAAGGCGAGACAGAGAGGATGAGTTTTTGGACTTGATTAGAGAAGACATGGGACTGCAGAGGCGAGGAGAGCACAAATAGAGTAGGAAGAGGGTGGACAGGCTGTTTTCTCTTCTTGAAAGAATGATTGAGAAAATATATTTTTTTACTTATTTTTTTTTTTTTAAAGGAAAAAAAATCATTTCTGTACATTATTTATTTTTATGCAACTTTAAATGTGCAAATAAAAGATAATTGCTCTGGACATTGTTTTTTTTTGTAATGACAGTCATAATTTCTACATGAAACATAATTGTATACCTTTTTTTTCAATTAAAATTGGTAAATGAAAATAATTTGTTCTGGGTTATTTAAAAGTACTTTCCCCAACTATTTACAACATATGTTTAACATCTCAAAATCAACATTTACAGTACATAAAATAAGAAAAAACGATGTAGACTTTTCTTCAGCTGAGGCGGGGATGGGCTCCACAATAGGGCCTCCTGCTGGTGGGACATCATCTGATGGTCTCTGAGTGTTTGAGTGGACATTTCCACGGTCCACTAAGTTGTCTACCAACAGGTTTGCAGGGCTGACTCATGGAAAAAATATTAAGAAACTTTTTTACGCTAAAGTACTTTTAATAACCACTAATACTGCATAGGGGGAAAAACTACTAGTCATATATTTCAAAAACCTTAGTTAAGCAAAATTATTTTGCATACTCTAATGTACTATCAAGGTATCAAGAGTAAAAGTAAAGGTATGTATTCTGCAGGAAAAAACTCCTTGTCAGGGATTTTATGATGGTTTTGCATTTATATTACTGCGCATGTTGCACTTTACTTCTGAATATTTTCAAGGTTCATACATTTAAACTATATACTTTTGTGTAGTTTAATGTAAAACAATGCATCATATTGTAAAATAACATAATGTGTAGTGTTGCTGTCCTGTGTGGGAAAAAGTACTTCACATTTGTACGTGAATACTAACGAAGTGGTTCCTTACATTCCACCACTGGTTTTTTTGGTTTATTTTCGCATCAAGGTAATATATAAGTGAACATTTGAACCTTAAATAATAAATATGTTTATATATATATACCTTCACATTGGGACACAGCTTTCATGGCCAGCAGGAGCAACACACTCCAACTCTTACTCTACAGCTTTTATAGGAAACAACATGTGGCCTACAGCGCCATCTCCTGACTAATACACAGACACTACATTCCCCCATTACTTAAATCATCTAAATTAAATGAGTAAAACACCTGCGTGACCATAGCAACCTGGAATTATAAGAAATTGATAGGCCTAATAATGTTTATTTTTATGTACGAAAAAGAGAGGAATTTAGAAATAATTATATTAACATTGCCTATTGTATTGCGTGTGATGGTGCCTATAGCAGCATTCAAATGAAGTTTGTTATCAATAAATGTTAAAAGAATATGCTGTGTACATTTTTATCTGTCCCATCCAACAGTCTTTTAAATCCATTCACTGAACATTTATATTTCTAATATTTGTATAAGCCTATTATTATTATTGGTTTAATTTTTTATTTTTTATTTTTATTTATTACACACACACACACACACACACACACACACACACACACACACACACACACACACACACTACTACACACTCCAATCGCTGAGACACTAGAATGAATCAGTCAAGTGCGAGTCGAGTGTAGTGAGTCGACCACTGATCTATATAGAATGACTGGATAGCTCATGACGTCATAAACAGTGAAGCCACCGCGCTGCCATATTGGTATTCCCCAGTGAGCTCACGTGTTCTATTGAATCAATAGGAAATTGTATGATTTGACTGAGAAAACATTGCATAACGAGACACCGTTTTTAAATCTAAAGTCTCCCTGTACATTTTTACAACGCAAACACCCTAAACATTTAAATGGATATTTGTTTAAAGTCGAAAATTATTCCTGCTTATTAAAAATTGCTTTGATACTGGAGAGAGGAGCGTGCACAGTGTCCGTCTAGACTCTAGGCTAACAGCAGGAGGCGGTAATGACGTGTTTTATCTTGGGATTTGCTCTTTGAATGAAGAAGAAGCTAGTCGGACTCGGCATAGACGGTATGAGACGGGACTCGGCCTTCACTGAGGAGTTATCTTAACAGGTAAGAAAAACAGTTGGTGCATAAAGATGATGACACTATAATTAAATGGTGAATGCAAAAGTCCTATATTTTTGTGAATTGGTGAATATTCAGGTGAATATTGTTTCTTGGCCACGAATTAATAATACCTCAGCACGTTTACCTTATCCGTCGTTTTACTATATTGTGGCCACGTTGTAATTCGTTACATCAAAATGAGGGAGGGAATAAGTTCAACGTGTCCACGATTTATTAAAACGAGGGGACAAATAAGTTATCGTAACAACAAATTATTATATCGTAATTAAAAAAAATGTGATCATTAGAATACCTAAATTATGTTGCTTGTAAAAAAGGTTTTTGCCTCAGTCAGTTGAAGGTATGGTACAATGTATGGCAATGCAGATACTTTTCCTAACATTTCCTACAGTCTTTACTTTTACTTATGCCTGCTACCTCTCCTGGGGCATAGGCCACCAACAAGAGCTCTCCAGGCATCCCTGTCTTGGGCTTTTCTCTCCAGTTGGCTCCAGGTGTATCCAAGTTCTTTGGTATCAGCTGCCAGATCTCGGCGCCACGTATTTCTTGGCCTTCCTCTTTTCCTTTTGCCTTGGGGATTCCAGGTGAGCGCTTGCCTGGTGAGGTTGGAAGCTGGCTTGCGGAGCGTGTGTTCCGCCCTGCTTGTCGATGACACTGCCCAGGTAGGTGAAGGCCTTTACTTCTTCTAACGCCTCTCCGTCTTACTGGACTGGGTCGTTGTTGGTGTTATTCACCTTGAGGATCTTTGTCTTCTGTTTGTTGATGTTCAGACCTACTTGAGCGGAGGTGGCAGCTGTGCTGTTTGTCTTCTCCTGCATCTGCTGTCGGGTGTGGGATAGCAAGGCCAAATCATCCGCGAAGTCCAGGTCGTCGAGTTGTGTGAAGGGTGTCCACTGGATTCCTGTTCTTGTACGTGCTGTTGTAATCTTCATTATCCAGTCGATGGCTAGCAAGAAGAGAAAGGGCGAGAGCAGGCATCCCTGACGAACCCCGGTTCTCACTTCGAAGGTCTCCGTAAGCTTCCCTTCATAGACCACTCTGCTGGTCATACCGTCGTACGAGTTTCGGATGATGTTAGCGATCTTGGCTGGCACACCATAATGCCGGAGAAGGTTCCAAAAGGCACTCCTATCCAGGCTGTCAAAAGCCTTCTCGTAGTCTCCGAAGATGATGTAGAGGGAAGAGTTCCACTCCAGTGACTGCTCAACAATGATACACAGGGTGGAAATCTGATCCGTACAGGATCTGTCTTTCCGGAAGCTGCTGGTCACGGAGTTGGGTGTCCACCTGGTCCTTCATTCTATTCAGGATAATCCTATTAAACACTTTGCCTGGAATGGACAGTAGCGTAATCCCTCGGTAGTTGTCACACTTGTTGAGGTCGCCTTTCTTAGGTAGCTTATAATGTATCCCTCCTTCCACTCCGTGGGCACCTGTTCCTCCTCCCAGATTTTGGGGCTGGATTGATGGTTGGCGGGTTTGCTGGCATTTGTCTGTTCAACAGTTCTTCGAAGTGTTCCCTCCATCTGTCCATTTGTTGTTCCTCCCCCTTCAATATCTTTCCCTCCTTGTCTTTCACCGGCCTACCTGGCTTGCAGAACTTCCCTGACAGCATCTTTGTGATGGAGTGCAGATCTTTCATGTTGCCATTTCTTGCTGCTTTTTCTACATTACAGTAGACTGGTTGTAAAACTGCAGTGCTTTATATAGTAGTGACATTTGATCGTTTGTTTTTGACCTATTATAAATAGATTTTTTTTAGATGGATATAACTACATTTCAAAATGAGAGAGAGAGAGAGACAGACATGGTCAATGTTTAAAATTGGAGGTTTAATTGTTTTTAATCTTCAGTGAATTCATGCCGGCAAGATTCCTGGAAATTGAAGCTGTTCTAATCTTATCTTATTGATTTTTGTGCAGAACAAGCTTGCCCAGAGTTTGCAGGAGTTTGCAGGAGTTTGCCGTGCGATGCAGCAGATGTTTCCTTTGCAAGGAAGTGGAGCCTGATGTTGGTGTAGCTGTCTGCAATGTACTTAATGAGAAAGAAAATATGATTGTTGTATGGTTCTAGGCTGAACATGTGTGCCTCAAGTTCCTTAAATGCAGAGCCACCATGGAGTTTCAGAACCTGTGTGGATAGCCTGGTTTTAAATTTGCTGTCCAATTCTGAGATGTGCCTTGTGAGTAAGTGCTGTTGAATACTCCTCTCAGCTGTTTTGCAGATTTTTAGGACACTGTCTGATGGTCTGATAAGTCCACCTCGGGACTTCACGTTGATGAGGGTGTGTCCAAACTCATCTTGGAATGAGCTCTGTACACTGAGTCCTGATAAACAGGTAGGGCAGTGAATCTTCTTCATAGCTGTTCTGACTACGAAGCCAGCTATGTATCCGACCACAGCCTCTTTAAACATGGACAGACTGGGAAGGCTTGCGGTGATGTAGGTTTCTGTGTTCTCTTCTGCTTCAGGTTGCATGTCGCTTCGCCAAAATGACAACATATCAGAAGGTGTTGCCTCCAGTACAACTGTGCTGTCCAGTGGAGAGCAGTTGCCACTGGCTTTGATGGCATGTCTCACTGCTGACACTTGAACTGCCTCGCTGTGGGATTGTTGTTCCATCCATTAGCTGAGCGAATGGCAGCAAAAAAAAAGCTCAAGGTGGTCCTGGCTAAATTTGTAGGTCAGCAGATATTGTAACTGCGATGTTGGTGGTCTCACATACGCGTCATATAATTGTTTAAAACTTTTTATTGCCACCAGGAAGCCGAGGAAGGCAGTTTTCTTGGCTGTTTCAACAAGGAGTCGTCCGTAAATGCCTGGCTCTTTCAATCCACTAATGTAATTGTAAGCTTCCATTTAAGAAAGCCATGTTGGTGTTTTCATTAGGGTCTTAGCAACGTTTACCTTCATTTTTTGACTTTGCTAATCTATATGAGCTGATCTCAGTTTGTTGCCCAGATGTAGCCCTTCATCCTTTTGCAGTCGATGTAAAGACTTGATGTATTCCCATTTTATGCTCTTTCCACAGGGATCTACAATAATGCCACAGGACCCCAAGGTGTTGCGTACCAGCTTTAGCATATGACAAACATCTAAGATGGCATGGATCCTTCTGTGGCTGTGCGATGGATCTGGGAACCTGGGGTTCAGGTTTGTCAGACATTTAAACATTTAGTCATTTAGCAGACGCTTTTATCCAAAGCGACTTACAACTGAGGACTAAACCAAGCGAGTCATCGTGAAGAGGCAAAAACAACGCAAGAAGTGCTCAAAATACAAAGTTCAGACATAGCTCGGAGTAGCATAAGCCAGGCAAGCGAGGATTTAAAGGAAAGGATTTTTTTTTATTTCTTTTTTTTTTTTTTTATGTTAAGTGCTCCCGGAAGAGATGAGTTTTCAGTTGTCTTTTGAATGCTGTCAGGGATTCTGCATTCCGGATGAGGGTGGGCAGATCATTCCACCAGCATGGAACCGTGAATGAGAATGTTCTGGAGAGTGATTTTGTGCCCCGCTGTGATGGTACCACGAGCCGTCGCTCATAGACCGATCGTAGGCTTCTGGTAGGGATGTAGACTTGTAGTAGTGAGTGGAAGTAGGAGGGAGCTGAACCTGTGGTCAATCTGTAAGCAAGCGTCAAAGCCTTGAACTTGATGCGAGCAGCGAGTGGTAGCCAGTGCAGAGAGATGAACAGAGGAGTAACGTGGGCCCTTTTGGGCTCGATGAAGATGAGACGAGCTGCAGCATTCTGGATCATTTGTAGAGGTTTATTTGCACATGATGGAAGTCCAGCCAGAAGAGCATTGCAGTAATCAAGCCTAGAAATGACCAGGGCCTGGACGAGAAGTTGTGTTGCATGCTAAGTTAGGAAAGGCCTGATCTTCCTGATGTTGTGCATAGCAAACCTGCATGATCGAGCTGTCTTTGTAATGTGGTCTGTGAAGGTCAGCTGATCATCAAAGATTACTCCAAGATTTCTGACCGACCTTGATGGGGTGATTGAGGATGAATCTAGCTGGATAGTGAGGTCGTGCTGTAGAGACGGATTGGCAGGGAGGACGAGAAGCTCAGTCTTTGCCAGGTTGTTTGTGAAATGCAAGTCTGCTCCAAGGTCCTTGAGCATGGAAAAATGTGTTGATGGACCATCACACGTCAGGGATACCACTCTCACTCCCACATCTGACAATTTATTGATGCATTGACGCACCAGAGTAGCCCTCTCTGACCCAGTCATTCCATGTGTTAAAAAACAGGCCACTGCAGCTTTCTAGTGGTCATGGATGCAGACAGCCATCAACACAAGTACCTCTGTTGCCATTGGTATGCCTTCATGTGTTATTTTTGTGCCAATGTCTACATAACCTGTCATTCTTTTGCCATCCCATTCAATGTGCTTCATAATGGACATTTCATCCATCATTAGTGCACAAAGCGTCTCCTGTCCTTTGGCCTGGGCTGCTGATGATTTAGCTTTGAGAGAGGTTAGTACCTCTTCACTGAATCCAGGATCTCCTGCAGTGCCGCTGTACCACCTTCTGATTGTTGATGGGTGAGGTAAACCCAAGTTGAAGGTCTCCCTGACATGCTTGTAGGCCTTAGCTGAATAGAATTGCAGTGTAAGTGCAAATGACTTATGGGCTGGGTGGTATTTTGTGTTACCACATTTGTCTCTCTTCAGGATTTCTAATGGCACATCGGGACAGTTTTCAAGCATGTATGCTCCATAGTGTCCTTGGACTGGCAAAGCAGTAGCTCAATTGTTTGAGTCTGAAGAGGATTATCAGTTGTGGTGTCAGAGGTGTTCTCACTGCTGTCCAACACTGCCTGTGTGTCCCTTAATACAGGGGCCTTTCTGTTGGTCTGTTCCTAGGAAACAAGGTTTGTGTTCCTCTTGTGTTAGAATTTATATTGACAATAAGCTTTCTCTGAGACCACTTAACCAAAAATGACTTAATGTAATCTACTTTACTAATCAATTTTCAGTCTACCTTTTGCAGATGCGGAGGGAAACTGAATATTGATGGCACAGCATCTGAGAAAAGCCTGACTGTCTGTCCTGTCCTATCAAAACACTCAGCAGTGAAGTGATCAGAGCACAGGCGGGAGTAGGCAGATGGCTGGAAGTTTTGCCTCCTGAGCTTTACCACCCATTCTCTCCTCCTGATAGGATCTTTTGGAAATCTACAAAGTTGAGCACAATAAGCCAAATAAAGTTTTTATTTACACATTAAGCACACGGTTTGACAGTTTTTTAACATCACTTGTTTAGAGCTGTTAAACTTCAAATGGCAAATTAACAATTTTAACAGTCAAATAAAACAATTAAAGATTTGTCACTACAGAAAAAAATCCCATGTGTACTTAAAATATTGCTCTTTCTCATTGTTTTTTATAGATCAGTAGTTTGTAGCAAGTACATGTTCAGAAAATGCACAAATTGTATGGGTTAATGTAAGTAACGTTAACTGATAATGACATCATTATATAACGTTAGATCAGTGTCAAGTAACGGTAAAAAAAAACTTTGCATGAAGCTAGTTTTGAAGCTGTCAAATGGTGTCGCTATTGGACACTTGTGATTATTGCTGCTCGGAGGTTTCTTATAGGCTACTGTTGAATGTTTTATCGTTTTTTTTGCAGAAGCATTAACTTAACGTACTCTTGCCTCGGAGAAAAAAACACAGGAATAGCGACAATTGTACATATAAATTACTACTTATAGGGTTTGAATTACAACCTGTGGGCAGTTTCTCTACATCCTTTTGTGAACGTCGTTTGACACTTGTATGCTGCACAGCGAGTCATCTTCAAAGTGCCGTCGGAGCTACCGATCTCTGTATAACGGCCGTTGGAGCCTCTGCTGGTAGGGAATCGTAAGATGGCCGCTCGAACACTTCCGGTGGCTTCACAGCCTGGTGGCAGTTTAGAACGGCATGAGCTATCCAGTCATTATATAGATCAGTGGAGTCGACTCGCGAGTTCATCGTGCAACCTGGACTGTTGTCATCATCACGAGCGAATATATGCATGTTATTTAATTTATAAACGTTAATGAATTCATTTTTACCAGTAAAACCTCCGGGAATGACCCACGCTTGTTGATCTGGGGACGGCGCCATCTTCGTTTACACGAGTCGCCGGAAACATAGACGCAATGGCTGCTGGGAACTGTAGTTGCACTGAGGAATTGCTCTGAATGTGAAAATGTCGTCATCAGAAGAATATGAGTGTAAATGAGTGGACAGTTTCTGTTGTGCTCTAAAATTACTAAAAACACTGTAAAAGTTGTTAATTCGACTCACTCAGGTCTTCTAAAGCTTTGTTTGAGCAGGGCTGCCAACTTTTGAGTTTAGTTTGAATTCATTTCGATATATAGCCTATAGGTACAGATCAAATTTTTCTGAAGAAAAACAAACATCTCACCTAATGCTGTAAATACAGAGAGCCCTGTCAGAGTTATATTATTTATTATGTTAAAAATAACATCTCAAATTAAATATAATACCGTATTTATTATAATAATGTTGTAATAGTTTAACGATATATGTGAACAAATATAATAAATATGTAATACAGTGCACATATTCAGCAAAATACTTTCTATAGCTAATTTTTCTAGCTAACTAGCTATGGTCATTAATGTTCCTGAGGTAAATGTAACGTCACGTGACATATTGTTCTCCATCAGTTTTATTGACCTCTTTCCACTGTTGAAAAACACTGATTATCGATTATGAGGGATATACATTTCGGTAAGTTGTACAGTATCTTTCAACATATTGTTAATTCGTGTTTATTTACTATTAACTAGTAGTGAAGAGAAAGAGATGATCGGTTCACTGAGGCGTACAGCGATCTGTCACGTCACATTTACAAGCGCCAAAACCGTATTTATTGTTCAATTTCGTGATAAAATTGACAGAATCTGAGAGCTGAGAGTGTTTCATATCAACAGTAGCTGATCGATCTTGTCTGTCGATCTGCATTGGCCAGCAGGTGTCGCTGTGTGCATTTCCAAACCTCGAGATATCAACCTTTCAGATCAATACAGTTGTGCTTTATGTTTCAACTAAAGTTTCAGATCAATACAGTTGTGCTTTACGTTTCAACTAAAGTTTCTTCACAAACTGTGCATTTCCCCTGTGCACTTCAGCGCTATACAGAGAGACATATAATAACAATAAATATAATAACTGTAATGATAACTACATAAAAACTGTCTGTAATGATGACTGGAACTATAATGATAACTATAATAACTGTAACAAAATACTGGCAGCAGCACAGTTCAGTTGCACTAAATTGAAACTTTTTGTGTGTGAGTGAGTTCATGAAATTTAATTTACTATTCATAAACAAGTTGTTTACACTTTACAGAACAAAAACAGTGTGACTTCGACACACACACACACACACACACACACACACACACACACACACACACACACACACACACACACACACACACACACACACACACACACATCAAGAATCACTATTATCTTATTATCACTGTAAAGCTCCTATGATCTATATTGTTAAAGCGCTGTATAAAATGAAGGAGACTTGACTAGACTCAAAGTCAAGACCCTTCGAGACCACAGAGCAAAATCCTCAGTGTTAAAGTACACAGTTCAGAGTCTATATGAGCCGATCTACAGAGAGGACAAAGTTACACTGGTGTAGTGTCACTATATAGCAGCGGGGCCAAACAAGCTGTACTCACTGTCGGGGAGTGTAAAGATGCACTAAGAGACCTGTTCCTTGCAGCTCGAGAAGGCATAACCTTTCAAGACACCACTCTCAACAGACTCGCTGTTTATAAAGAGAAAGAGACTGGGCTTTTAGTTTGTGGAGGAAGGTTCCAGACTTTTGATGAGGACAAGACTGCTGTCCCCATTCTACCATATGATGCATGGATATCCACTCTCCTAGCTCCAGAGGCTCATGGTGAAAATCATGAAGAAATAGCCGGCACACTCCTCCGGATGAGGAAAAAAGCCTGGGTAGTGAAAGGTCGAAGGCTGACTAAAAAGAGAGTTGATAACTGTGTTGTGTGTAGAAAGGCCAGGGCCAGAAAGTGCCAACAGATCATGAGTGACCTTCCATCTGAGCGGATAACACCAGCCAGACCATTTGAGTATACAACGGTGGACTTGTTTGGACCGTATGAAGTCAAGGACGAGGTGAAGAAGAAAACGAAGCTCAAGGTGTGGGGAATTGTCATCTGTTGCATGTCATCCAGAGCTATACACACAGATGTTGTCAGTGACCAGTCAACTGAAGGCTTCCTAATGGCTTACCAAAGATTCACGGCACTGAGAGGGCACCCAAAGAAACTGTGGTCAGATCCTGGAAAGAACTTTGTGGGTGCCAGACCTGCCCTGAAAGAACTCGATCTCTTCCTGGATCAACTAAATAAGTCTGAGCTTGAAAATGAAGCTTCCGTGCATGGAACAGAATGGAGCTGGAAAATCCACCCAGCAGACTCGCCTCACAGAAATGGAGATGCAGAAGCAGCTGTTCACACGGTGAAGCGGGCTTTGCACAACCTGGGAGGAGAAGGATTCTTCACATGGAGTGAGTTTCAGACATTTATATATATGGCTGCTAACCTGGCCAACGAAAGGCCTGTAGATGCCAGAACTCAAAGCCGGGAAGACTGCGTAGAATATATCAGCCCAAATTCCCTTCTGCTTGGACGGACTGGACCCAGAGGAGATCTTGGATGCTTTGATTTTGAAAACTACCCATATAAAAGGTTGAGAGCTATCCAAACAGAAGTTGACCAATCTATTTGTGAGAAGTAAATGGCACACTACACATAGGAATGCTGTTGGAGATGGTGTCTGGCTTGCTGACCAAAACGCCTGGACGGGCCAGTACAAACTTGCTAGAGTCATCAGTGTCAGTATTGACAAGAAGGGCATCGTCAGAGATGTGCATGTCAGAACTTTTCCCAGCTACCCAGTCCCAACTGTGAAGCCTGTCCAAAGAGATAAAGTGAAGAGACTGTCAACCAAAATCCCTACTACAATCCTTCATAGGGATGTAAGACGACTGATTGTTTTGCTTCCTGTAGAAGAACAAAATCAAGAACAAAAGTGAAAGTATTGAAGGTGATTGGAGTGACCTCCTTAGGTTCATGAACCAGGAGGTCAAGTGGGAGGTGTTTCGTCACAATAATGAGGTTTTACTTTAAGTTCCGTCATACTCGGAAATTCCTGTAGAGGGCAGTGTAGTGTGGTGACTGGGCGGGAACCATTGAGAGGGTGTGTTTCCAAGGGGGAACAATGAAGTGGTGCACCTCTGAGAGCACAGGCAGGTGAAAAGTTTGGAGAAGATCTCTTGCTGGACTTGCAAAGACTTTCACACACATTCAGTAAAAAAAATCAAACTTGAAGACGCAACTGGTATGAACATGAATTTCATTTATTTATTTATTTTTTGATGTAAACTATAAGAGATCGGTATTGTGTTTCAGCATATTTGATGGATTTTGCTAGTTTGCTTGCTACAGTACTGATTGATGCTAAGATTTGTATGATTTGGTGTGATTTGAGTGAAAGGTGTTCAAGTTTGTTGACATTTATTATTTCTTCTCAAAGCATTTTGATTTAGTTGATTTATATTGTAGGTAATATGGTGATGGGGAATGTGACGTTAAATGTTAGTTTAAATAACATCTTTATTATATTAATGTGTGTTTCTTTTGTCCAATTTTATCTTTAATGATGGGGTGAGAGGATAGAGAAACATAAAGGAAAATAGAAGTGGGGAACAGAGAAATCTGGAATGAAGACCTCTCATGTAGCCTTATTCTAATATCCCTGTTTCTCTCTGTCTGACACATGATAAATAATAAATCGAGATCTCTTGGCAAAGTAACTGGTGTAGCTTCCGTGATTCAACACTATGGGGAAAGCATGATTTTTAAATCTACACCTTCCTAACTTAAAACGCTGATAATGAGACTGCCACCAGTAGCTCTTGCCTCCTGGACATAAACACTGCACGCCAGAAATGATGTCACTTCCAGGACCCAGAATGACACGCTTAGTTAGATGTCAGTCTCTTCTCCTTTAATATCCGCTGAACGTACCGTATCCCAATCACTATAATGGCTGATCGCATCACCACAACTGTAAAGCTGCTTTGAAACAGTCTATATTGGATAAAGCGCTATATAAATGAAGCTGACTTGACTTGACGCCTGAATCAACTAATCAAGTTCTTTGAGTTTACTTGAATATCAGAGTCAGGTGAGGAACAGTGAGGAACCCGGCTTTATGTAAAATCACTGAAATAAAAATATTAGCAACACTGAACCAATCATATTAGCAGTGAAATTGTAAATGGTTTGCAGCAACTATAGCAAACATTTCTTGGACAGGAAAAAGTTGAGCTATTCAGTTGTAGAAAGAGGAGGAACTGTTTTCTGAATGTGTGAGAGTTCACATCCGTCCGCCTAAACTGGGTTCAGAGATGATGTTGTGTGTGTGTGTGTTTAACAGTGCGGTCAAACTAACTGAGTTCTCAACGCCAGCGATGACACGCTTCTGAAACACCATTACTGTGGACAGCAGGTTCGGTCCGACTACGGCATGATTGGTATCTTTGTTCTCGGTGTGACTCAAGAAATCTATCAAGACCAGTTTCATTACAAAAGGAAATATTTAAAGATATTATAATTTTATTTCATTATATATTTTTGAGCACAAGTAAGAAGCATCTTGAGTGTCTTCAGAGCGTGGTGCCGATGACACACACTGACTTTCATAATGACACACACAACCGCCTCTTAAAGCTTCTCTGAAGTGCTTTAAACAGCTCAGCCTGTGTCACAGGGAAAGGGAGAATCACTGGCGTTTGGTGTTTGTAGTGTTGATAAAGGAGTCTGGATCTGATCTATTTCTCAGGGCTGGAGAGAGTAAAGCAGAACATTATAATCAGGGTTCTAAATTAACACCCGCCAACCCGCCAAATGCGGGTTAAAATTCATTTTGGCGGGTGTTAATAAAAACTTACTAGCCAGTTTGGCCGGTGATGCATAAGGCTCTGTTCTCGGTCATTTATCCCCCTGGCAGTACTTCCTACATGTCCCATGAACACTGTGCCGTAATGCTACGTGATGACGTTTCATACGCCCATTGGCTGCGCAGTTTGCAGTGAAACCAGCGCAAGAAATGATCATGGAAATTGGAAACGAACGGAGCGTAGCCTACGCGTCCGTCCACCAGAAAAAACAAGGAAGATGAAGAACGAGCCAGAGCAGGGAGCATAGACTGAAAGAGGAGGGAGCTAGTAAAGTAAAAAGTTAAGATTAAACTAAATGCGGCGGTGGTTGGGACAGACTGCTGGGTTTAAATTTAAATGTCGTTTAACGAGAGATAGGCTACGTTATTTTTTTAAGTTTAAGGTTTTTGTCATTATTTCTGAACAAGCGTATACATTAGGCAATTACACAACAAGCTTACTATATATCTTAAGGTTTTCTTTTAGTTGAAAACATTAAACAATATGTGTAAACAAAAAAATATGAACAACAAAAGCATTTAAGCTCAAGCTGCGCAAACGGGGAAAAAACGCAACAAAAAAAGAAAAAAAAAGAAAAGCAGACTGCGCAGTTATCGTACAGAACGTACATACTCGAGTCAGCATATGATTAACGTGTTTATATTGTTTCACGTTCATGTTGAGAAAAACAATAATATCCACATGCTCGAGTGAGAAAACGCGCTGCGCTGACACAGACGTTGCAGAGACACGTGAGTGTGTGCAAAGTGAAGTAACAGCATGCGTTTTTCTGTTCTTAAACCTGTCTCCCTCAACGAAACTTAAAGGAAGCATATGTCTCAAAATCATTTTGCTACCAAAAGATATCATCTCGGATCACGATTCCCTCGGGGTACAGCTGCTGTCCTGCAGTCGTTAATACAGTGATGGACAGCTGCTTCCTCAATCGACTGGTGTTTCTTTGGATTTCATGTGATTTCTAATTGTGGTGGTGATATTATGATAACTCAGTTTAATTAATAATTGATTAAACGTAATTCCATTTTGTAATAGGCTATCATTTTCATCTAAGTAATTCCAAACTTCGCGAGGCAGACAACGACATTATGTGATCAAATACAATCCAAACGCTCCACCCAGTGCATTTAATTATAACTGCGAAAAACCATTCGAATAGTATTTTATTTTTTGAATAATAATTACAGATCGAAAATTCGAATATTCGTGCACATCCCTAATAGATAGATAGATCCCAAACTTGAAATGAAATGTTTGCACTTTCTGTGTTGTAGGCCTATTGTAGGCTACTTTATGTGTTTTTTCATGCCAATGTTAATAAAATGATCTAATGCATTCAGTGGCACTCATAATTTCTCTTATTTTCACCGGGAAAAATTTGGCTAGTGGAAATTCTAAATGGCTGGTAACTTTAGAAAGTTACCAGCCACATTGGCTGGTGATCAAAAAAGTTAATTTAAAACCCTGATTATAATCCATGTGTAGAAACTCTTCCTGAAGACATTTAATATCTGCTTTACAGACGCTCATGAAGTGTGTGCAAATACGTACTCGGTTACTAACGTAACCTCGGTTCTCTCTAGAAGAGGGAACGAGTACTGAGTAATATCTTACGCTAGGGGAAAACCTCTTTTCCACGAGATATTGAAGCCAAAAATTATCCTTAATTTTGAATTAATGTAAAACGCGTTGCGGCAGCATGTCGACATGGCGGCTCGCGTGCCTATTGGCTGTCCTGCGGCAACTGCAGCAGCCGATTATGGTGCTGATGCTGCTGCTGCTGGTGCTGCTGCTGGTGCTGCTGCTGGTGCTGATGCTGGTGATGCTGCTGCTGGTGATGCTGGTGCTGCTGATGCTGGTGATGCTGGTGCTGCTGATGCTGGTGCTGCTGCTGCTGGTGATGCTGGTGCTGCTGGTGCTGCTGCTGCTGATGATGATGCTGGTGGTGGTGCTGCTGATGATGCTGGTGGTGGTGCTGGTGGTGGTGCTGCTGGTGGTGGTGCTGATGCCGGTGCTGCTGCTGCTGGTGGTGCTGCTGCTGGTGCTGCTGCTGCTGGTGGTGCTGCTAGAACCCACCTCTTTCTTTCCCGAGCTTCACGAGGAGTGCTCACGATCATGCGCTTCCCTTACTCCCCCTGAGCCCATGCACTAGGGACCCAACAGCTGACGACAGTGGAGGGGGAGGAGAAACGGGGATGCACACGACCATCTCCCATCACGGCTCACTTATGTCCATCCCGCGGTTGGAAAACCACCTCACTGCCTTGAGCCATGTCGAGCTACAGCCCACATCGCTGAAAATTCATATGTTTCAGGGGGACATGCAGCATCTGCTTTCCATATGATGGGAGTCCTGCAGGTCTTCCAGACTCGACTCCTGAGGTCCCTGGATGAGGAGGGCCCGGACCCGGAGTCGTTCCGTAAACTGCACACGGCAGCACACCTGGCCCTGTCCGCTGCTGAAAAGGTCACCCAGGGAATTGGCCCGAACCGCTGCTTCGGCAGAGGACACACAAGAAGTTCGGCTACTGTGTGAAGCCGGCCCCTCATCAACTAGGACGCCCGGCAGATAAAAAGACGCAGCATTCCCGATGTTCGTGCAAGGAGGAAAAGAGCGCGGTCTGTAAACGACGGAGGACCAGCGACAAAGAGAGCGCATTCTCGCTCAGAGTTCCCTCGGCGGCCAGCGGAGAACCTCGAGAATGTTGGTTTAAGTGTTGACCGATGTTTTCTGTTGCAAAAAACATTCTGTGCCTCATCAAAAGAGCTCTTTTCCTCCTCTGACTATCGCCGTGTGACTATTTAAGCGAAACCTCTCCCCCGGGAGATATTTGGCAGAGTCACGCTTTAAGGCCAATAGAAGCCGACAGAAAGAGAGATCGAGACGAACGGGAAAAGTAAGAGAAACCATGTATGATGTGTCCCAGTGATGTGGTGTAAATGGAGAAGAGGAGGGGTCCAAGCACTGAACCCTGGGGAACCCCTGTGGTCAGTTGATGTGCTTTGTATACATCGCCTCTCCATGCGACCCTGAAGGAGAGTGAGAGAATGGGCTTCTGTGAACGAGAGCAATGCAGTCTCGGTTGAATGCCCTTTCTTGAAGACAGATTGGTTGACATCCAGCTGGTTATTCTGAGACAGGAAAGATGATACTTGGTTGAAAGCAACTCGTTCAAGTGTTTTTGCTATGAATGGTAGGAGAGAGACAGGTCTGTAACTCTCTATGAGTGATGTGTTTAATGTTGTTTTTTAAGCAGTGGAGTTACTGCTTGAATGCTGTAGGGAAATGCCAGTGTGGAGGGAGGCGTTGATGATGTGTGTGAGTGGTAGAAGTGTGGGAGAGATGGCTTGTAGAAGGTGTGAGGGGATGGGTCTTGAGGATGACTGGAGATTAGGCCCAAACTCGAGGAACCATGTGTCCACTGAAAGAGCAGATAAGACAGATCGCCAACTCTCTAGACCGATGCCAGAACCAGCAGAAGCCAGTCTTTAAACTCATCAACTGGGTTCAGAGATGATCACGGCTCTATTGTGGTCGAACTGTGAGTCATGTTTCCAGACCTCAACAGTGAGATCACAGCTATAAAAACACTACGGAAATCATGTAATGTCACACTAAGAGCACAGCCCAAACACACCTCGCTGTAAAGAGAAATCTATTTATTATTAAAATTCTCATCATTTGGCAATGGAATTTTGCCAAATATTCCTTTCTTAAAGTTAAACTAAACTAAAACAATCGTTAATGGAACCCAACATATTTTTTACAGTTCCCATCCCTAATCATTACCTCCTTTGTTTCTGCAACACTGACTGCAGTCTCATAATTAGTGCAAGCTGACAGGTAATTCACTGCTTAAGAAAATTATGATTTAATGAGATGATCGAAAAGAGTAAAACTGTCCTCATTTCACAAACAACAGTCTATTTTAGCCTATTATGGCCCATGTCGGAAGTCACTCTTAGGATCGTAATGGCTTAGATCAGTACTATTTCACAATGACAGTATGAAGCCAGAGTCCAAATTAATCTCTGAAAGTTTGGTCTGTTTTCTCACCTGAACTCTTGACAGTGTATGTGTCTGTGGTCTTTATTTTAATCTTATTTTCAATTGCTTTTCACATTTTACTATTTTATTTCAGTAAACAACTTAAGGTTTCTATTTCACTTACAAGACTTTGTGGTTATTTTAGTCTGTTTATAAGCACACCAATTTTGAGATAAGGGTTTATTGAAATAAAGTTAATAATATTCAGAGGCTACTTAGAGAGATCTAACAATAAACTAACCCAGGGCCGCTCCCGCTTAAACCTAAGGGAGAGGCGCTACATGTGTATATGTTAAAGTATCATGAACCATGTAACACACATTTTGGCGCTGTCACACTCCTGACAATCTGAGTGTGTAAATCATTGATATTTATTGACACAATACCACAGTTAAGTGTCTTTACATGTGTGTTAAACATGTCTGAGAAGTGTATATTGTGAACCGCACTGCAACACACATCTGCTCTGAACACAAGGATATTCTTTTGCACACGAGAGCATTACTGCTAGTTTCACTTCCTTATTTTAGCAGTTTCCTGCATGGTAGGCTCAAAAAGACTCATTAATACTCACACTTACTATTATATATTACGATACAATACAAGCTCATAAAGGGATATTATCATATTTGTAACAAACATCTCAGGAAAGGAGACATATTAAACACAACTGCAGAGGTTTATTAAGAATATTAGTATCAATCATAAAAAAAAAAAAAAAAAAAGATGCTAAAAACAGGAATGAACAGACAAGATACAAGAATACTCAGATCATCTCCATCACACAGAACAGAGACACGATTATAGTCAAGTCAAGTCAAGTTTATCTATATAGCGCTTTTTACAATACAGATTGCATCAAAGCGCTTCACAGTGATAACATGAAAACAATATAACAAAGTTTGTTTCTAAAAGAAAATTGCGTCAACGTCCACATTAAGTAAGGCAGATCAATAATATTATTGAATATTAAATGTCCCCAACTAAGCAAGCCAAAAGCCAAGGCAACAGTGGAGGAACCCAAACTCCATCAGGGACAGAATGGAGAAAAAAACCTTGGGAGAAACCAGACTCAGTCGGAGGGCCAGTTCTCCTCTGGCCAACGAAGGAACAGTGCATGATTCAGGCAGCATTACAAGTCAGATTGGAATCGGAACATTTAGAGTATTTATCCATTTCCATCTTTTGGAAGTCCAAGTAATCACGCCGGTATTAAGACGAGTTGTTGAGGATCAGTGCCGTCCACCATAGAGAGTCCATATCGTCGACGTTGAGTCGTCTCTTCACAGGCTTTGTGATTGGGACATCTGAAGTCTCCGTGAGAGGCTGGATACAAACTGGAGCTGACGAACGCCATTTTCTCGGGACTCGCGTTTATACAGTCTGAGTCTGTCCATTACTGTATTTAATATTATATTTACAGCAGTTCCCCTTCAGGGACTACCGCTGCGTGTAATCGCAGTGGGAACGCCCTCAGCGTGACGCGTCTGAAGCATGAATGAAATCAGTCAATGGAGAGAATGAGCGTACGGCGAGTGACGTCATCGACCAGGAAGCTATAAATATCCCCTGAGTACACAATACGCCAGCTTTAGTTACTTCAGCAGCTCTGTGTGTTTCTGAATCTGTCGATTGTGTTTGTCTGTTTTGTCAGGAGTTTTCACTATATATATTTTATATAAAAAAACCAATATGAGCGAGCAGTATAAGAAGTGTGTTCCCCCCTGTACTCGGTACATCACGGGTGGGGATTCACACGAGCTATGTGTGGCTTGTTTGGGAGTTCAGCAATGCCCAGTCGGCTCTCGAGGGAGTCGATTGTCAGCATTGCGAGCGTTTTCCCTTGAGAACTCTGCGCTCGCGGCGATCGCTCTTCGAGGAGAGTGATTTGCTGCGAGCTCCCCGAGGCTCGGGTCCCGCTTCTGTTGAGGCAGAGCGGCGGCGCTTGTCTTGGGGCTCGCAGATGGATCTCGCTGGCGACGTTGAGACGGGCTCCGCCCTATCTCAGCTATCTCCGACGAGATCTAGTGCCTCTCACCAGGCTCTGGAAGCACGCGCTGCGGCGGTTACTTCTGCCCGGGTGGAGGCACATGATGATGTTGAATTGAGATTTTCCAGTTCTGAGGAGCTGGATGTCGAAAGTTTTGCATCAGAGAAAACTAGTTTATCACATTATACTGCAAATGAAGAAGGTTTGATGGATGTATTATCTCGGGCTGTTGAAAAGCTAAAAAAAAAAAAAAAAAACAGTATCGAGTGGCCAGCTGATAGACAGGTTTCTAGAATTAAAAGCAATCTAGATGATAGATTTCTGTCTGCACGACCTCAACCTTCTCGCCGGTGCTTACCGTTCTTCCCAGATCTTCATGCTGAGGTTTCAAAGACCTGGGTTAGACCGGTTTCAAGCAGAATTTACACAAATCAGTCCAATGCTTATGGTAACATTGTTGGTGCTAAATCTGCTGGTTATGTGACGATACTGTAGGCGGAGGAGACGCTCGCGAGCTATCTCTCTCCTGCTTCATCGTCTTCACTTAAAGCACCGGCTCTTCCACCAAAAAAAAAAATATATAAATAAATAAATATATATACCTCTGTGCTGGTGGGGAAGGCTTACTCGGTGGCTGGGCAGGCGGCTGCATGTTTGCATACGATGACCTTTATGCAGGCTTTTCAGGCCGACCTGCTCAAAGGAAAATCTGAGGGGGGTCCCCGCCGAGAGAGACTTGCGTTCACCTCCCTTAAGGGTGCCCTGTCTCTCCCGGCGCCCTCAGGGGCCCGTCCTACTAACCCTGCCGAAACAGGGCGTAGAAGGGTCTGGCGAGTGCTTTCCCGAGGGACGCTCGCCGCCTCTGAGGGTTCTAGTGTGTTCAGACCAGTCGTTCCCTGCTGGTGCGCCGTTACAGGGCACTGTGTCTGTCACGCAGAATGTTCAACCAGAGCAAAGTCTTTCGTCGAGTTCGTCTTCCAAAAGAGCGCAGCAGAAGCGGAGTGTCACGTCTCGTGCCCCCCTCCAGAGAAACTGGAGGGACGAGGCGGGGCGCTCTCCGGCGCGGCCTTCTCGGGGCAGGACTGATCTGAGGACAGTCATTGTCGCCAGAAAGGCCGCGTCGAAAAAGTCCTGACGGGCTGAACGTCAGGACTCTGAGGGTGGTCCCCATCGGGAAAAACTTGAGTTCACCGCACAAAAACACGGTGCCCTGTCTTTCTCGATGCCCTCAGGGGTCTGTTCTACTAACCCTGCCTATACAGGGCGTAGAGAGACTCGGCGAGCGATTTCCCGAGGGACGCTCGCCCCCTCCAAGGAGGGTTGTGGAGTGCTCAGACCAGCTGTTCCCTGCCAGTACGTTACAGGGCGCTGTGTCTGTCACTCGGGATGTTCATCCGGAGGCCAGCCTCGAGAGTAAAAGCCAAATAAAAAGCCACCCAGCAGGGAGTTAGGATACTACTTCATCAAAAAAAAAAAAAATCCTGACGTGCTGAACGTCAGGACTCTGAGGGTGGTCCCTATCGTGAAAGACCTGAGTTCACTGCACAAGAACACGGTGCCCTGTCTTTTCCGATGCCCTCAGGGGTCTGCTCTACTAACCCTGCCTTCACAGGGCGTAGAGAGACTCGGCGAGCGATTTCCCGAGGGACGCTCGCCCCCTCCGAGGAGGGTTGTGGAGTGCCCAGACCAGCTGTTCACTGCCAGTACGTTACAGGGCGCTGTGTCTGTCACTGGGGATGTTCAAATCAGATCCGAGGACTGGTTTGTCATGATAGATCTAAAGGACGTTTACTTCCATGTATCTATCCTCCCTCAACACAGGAAGTTCCTGAGGTTCACTTTCGGGGGCGAAGCGTACCAATATCGGGTTCTTCCGTTCGGCCTAGCACTGTCACCCCGAACATTCACGAAGTGTATGGATGCTGCTATAGGCCCGCTGAGGTTACAGGGCATCCGCTTTCTGTACTATAAAGACGATTGCTTGATTCTAGCTCAATCGGAACAACAGGCGGTTCGGCACCGAGATGTCGTTCTTGCTCATATCAAGTGACTGGGGCTGAGGCTCAACGCCAAAAAGAGTGTTCTTTCTCCATTACAGAGAACCACTTTTCTAGGTGTAGTGTGGGATTCAACGACGATGCAGGCACGATTGTCACCTGCTCGTATTGCTTTGATTCTCGCTGCAGTAGATCAGGTCAAGCTAGGCCAGTCATCCACTGTAAAACAGTTCCAGAGACTGTTAGGTCTCATGGCAGCTGCGTCCAACGTGATACCTCTTGGCCTTTTGCACATGAGACTGTTACAGTGGTGGCTCAGGACCAAGGGATTCTCCCCGAGGGGAAATTCGCTTCGCATGATCGTGAGTTCGCGACGGTGTCATCACGCCCTGATCATGTGGAAAGATCCTTGGTTTCTGTCCCAAGGCCCTGTGTTAGGAGCTCCTTGTCGTCGCGTTATGCTAATGACAGATGCCTCTCTCACGGGTTGGGGGACGATCATGGATGGTCGCCCGGCTCAGGGTCTGTGGGAGGACCATCATCGTCTGTGGCACTTAAACTGCCTAGAGATGTTGGCGGTGTTTCAGGCTCTGAAACACTTCCTCCCAGACCTAAGGGGCCACCATGTTCTTGTCCGGACAGACAACACATCGGTGGTTTCTTATATCAACCATCAGGGGGGTTTGCGTTCTCGCCCGCTTTACAAACTGGCACGTCAGATCCTTCTTTGGTCCCAGGGGAAAATTCTTTCTCTGAGAGCTATTTATCTCCCGGGGTATTTAAATCAGGGGGGCAGACATCCTGTCAAGACAGGGGCCGAGGCCCGGGGAATGGAGTCTTCACCCGAGATGGTGGAACTCTTATGGAAACATTTCGGTCTTGCCGAGGTAGACCTATTTGCTTCTCGAGAAACATCACACTGCCCGCTGTGTTCTCTCTCAGCCATCCAGCCCCGCTGCAGTCGGATGCGATGGTACATCCATGGCCGAGGTCACGCTTGTACACTTTTCCCCCGATCGCTCTGCTCCCAGGAGTTCTGGAGAGGGTTCGCCGGGACGGGCTCAGTCTCCTGCTAATAGCCCCGTTCTGGTCAGCCCGGGTATGGTTTGCGGACCTAGTGTCTCTCCTCGACGGCTCTCCCCTAGAGATACCGATCAGGAGAGATCTGCTCTCTCAGGCGAGTGGGTCGATCCTTCACCCCCGTCTAGAGCGATGGAGGCTGTGGGCTTGGCCTCTGAGGGGGCCCAGCTCATAGATTCTGGTCTCTCGGCTGAGGTCGTTGAGACCATCCTCCGATCCAGAGCTCCCTCCACGAGGAAGTTATATGCCGCGAGGTGGAAACTTTTCACCTCTTGGTGTGGAGAGCGCCAGCAGGACCCAGTTAACTGCCCGGTTGGTACAGTGCTGGATTTCCTGCAGGACCGTCTCTCCACAGGGTTATCCAACTCCACACTGAAGGTGTATGTGGCGGCCTTAGCTGCTTACCACACCCCTTCAAGTGGAGGTTCCCTCGGGAAACACCCACTTATGTCTCGCTTCCTTCGTGTCACCTTGAGGCTGAGGCCTGCAGTTCGCACGAGGGTACCAGCTTGGGGTCTGGCCATCATCTTAAAAGGTCTCTCCCTTGCTCCTTTCGAGCCCATCGAGGAAGTTTCGGAAAAGTTTCTTACTCTAAAGACTATCCTTCTTCTCGCTATCTCATCTCTAAAAAGAATTGGAGATATTCAAGCACTTTCGGTGGCTCCCTCGTGCCTGGAATTTGCTCCTGGTTGGTTAAGGCCTTTCTCTTTCCGAGACCAGGTTATGTTCCTAAGGTTCCAACTGTTTCTGTTAGACCTATAGTTCTGCAGGTTTTTCTGTCCTCCGCCTTTTCTGACGTCAGACCAGGAGAAAATTAATTTGCTGTGCCCAGTTTGGGTTTTGATGCTTACGTCCACAGAGCTGCCCTGTGGAGGAGATCGGAACAACCGTTCGTCTGTTTGGGTCACCTAAGAAAGGGTGTCCTGCATCTAGAAAAAGGATGAGCAAGTGGGTGGTCGAGGCCATCCCACTTGCTTATGGTTCGGCCCATCAGCCTTCACCTTTGGCTGTAAGGGCTCATTCCACCTGGAGTATGGCTGCTTCTACAGCTCTTCTTTCAGGAGCTTCTCTTCAGGACGTTTGTGATGCGGCAGGCTGGTCCTCACCGCACACTTTCGTTAGATTTTATTCCCTCGATCTTAGCTCCACTCCCGGGGCTCAGGTTCTCTTGTCGGTTTGTGTCTCCTAATGACACACGACGGGGATTTGGTCATATGGGGATGTGGGTATTGCGTTCCCACTGCGATTACACGCAGCGGTAGTCCCTGAAGGGGAACGTCCCGGGTTACGTATGGAACCCTAGTTCCCCGAAGGGACGGACGCTGCGTGTCCTGCCATACTCCCGGCATCCCCTTGGGTCGCTGCTTCAGTAACTTTTAAGCTGGCGTATTGTGTACTCAGGGGATATTTATAGCTTCCTGGTCGATGACGTCACTCGCCGTACGCTCATTCTCTCCATTGACTGATTTCATTCATGCTTCAGACGCGTCACGCTGAGGGCGTTCCCACTGCGATTACACGCAGCGTCCGTCCCTTCGGGGAACTAGGGTTACATACGTAACCCGGGACGTTTACATATGAAGCACAAGAAAATGACTTTCAGCACTGTAGGCAAATATATCCATCAAATCTATATAAATGAAATAAATCTGGCTTTTTATATGTAAAAAAAAACATTGTAATCTAAAGTTGATGATGTCACTATTTCTTCAGGATGATCAGAGTTTTCTGAGAAGAAAATAAACCAATGAACAATCCTCTGAGTTTCTGCTATTGTAAATATTGCTGCAGATACTGAACTCATCCGTGTTTTATTGTAATATTGTGGGCATCTCTATTTCCTCCGGGCGCTTCGAGTCCTTCCTCCCTGCAAAATAAAAGCATTGCCTGACCTCTCGTATGTGTTTATCATGATTGCAGATGTTCAGATCAGATGAGTGTGAATCTTCAGATTGTGTGCGGCTCAAACTCACCAGCTCTTCTTGCACAGATGATCTGAAGAAGAATCACAGTAGGAGCAGCAAACACTGCGATCTCAACAATACTCACAATCACTGCAGGAAACATGAGAGGAAGAAGAGAAACTGTACATGACTGAAGTCAAGGGTCTTCATCTATCAACAGTTCTTGATGAAGCATTTACAGACTGACTGATAGTGTAATGTTATAAAGCTGTCAGTATAAATGAACGTGTCGTACCTCTGTATAATAATCCAGCAGTTTCTGATGCTGGATCAGCTGGATCTGTGGATCACGTCTGTTAGTTCAGTTCAACACATAATGCCACATATACACAACATCATCATCACATAATACTGGAGCTTCACATCACAGAAATAAGGAATATGTGCTCGAGTCTGTCATCTATTATCTTCTTACTTCAATCTCAAGCTGTCAGGAGGAGAATGACTATCGCCATTCACCAAAAATAATCAAATCTAATAATTTGATGCTGTGAGGTTCTAGCACACTTGCATTTCTAAGTTTGCAGAAACACTGAAATGTGGAATATCTATTTATTGACGACATCTAAAACATACAACGTTTCCTGTATGAAAACATTCAAATGCACAAATATTGAGGAATCCTTCGAGGTTGATGTGTGTGACAGTGATCATGTGATCATGAAGTGTGTGTAGGAGCTGCTGCTGTAGTTCGTTCATACACACCTGGACTCAGAGAGTTTGCTGTGGTGTCTGGAGTCAGTGCTGTTGCTGTAGTTGATGTTACAACTATTAAAAACAAGATGGAAATAGAAATATGATTACACAATGTCAAGACATTTATTTTAAAAACATTAACATCATATTTTCACATTGATCATGTAGCGCCCCCTACTGTCCTAGGTGTATCTACCCTTTTGGAATGTTGGACGCTTGAACCCAGATTCGTTTATTTGTCTCTCGACGTGATCCTATAATCAATCTGTGACCCTTGGTTCTACACTACTTCTTGCAAAGTGCAACTCAGATCTCTGCAATATCACTTTTAACCAATTACAGCTACCGATCTGTTCTATTAAAGTGACCACACTATAAAACTGAAATATACAATGGATTTATTTAAAAGAAAAGAAAAGAAAAGAAAGAATTGACAAAACCGAATCAAATTAGATATGAATAAAATCTGTTCAACCAACTTCTGAATAAACTGGTATTTTCAAAACAGTGTTTGATTGACTCTTCTATGCACAACAACAGGCACTTAAAGGGTTAACCTTTTAAACTTCCATCAAAATAGGGCTATCTAATGAATCACTCTTTAAATTAACATTTCCTTATTTTACACAAAGTACAAATTTGTCTTCACCTAATGTAAACCAATATACCAGTGTAATTCTGGTGTCTATGAAAACTCAGTGCAAAAATAAAGCATGTTAAACAAACCTCAGTTTCAATCAGAAATACAAACTGTAACCCTGTAATAATATACTCAATGAATCACAGAGTATTAAAGCATTATATCATTCACCAATGAAAAAACACAACTTATTGTGGGCCCACACACACACGCGCGCGCACACACACACACACACACACACGTTGCAGGCCTGAAACGTTGCTTGTGTGCGTTGAGGCCGAGTGAAACGTAAAATGGCCGCTTCGCTCTATAAGAGCACAAAATAAAATAAACAAAGTGTACCTGAGTGTAAGTGGCAAGAGTTAATGATTTCCGTCACCCATCAAATCCATCCACGTGAAGCTGTCATCAGTTAGCAAACTCCCGCGACGCCAGAGGAACTCCTAACCACTCGGGGATTAGGAGCGCTATCTGGATTCCTCCTCAGCGGCTCTGTCACTCTCGATCGATGCACTCACAGTTCTTGGCAATCGCTTAGATCACCTTTGATACTCTCACATTCGCCGATGTAGGGGATAAACTTGAGTTAAGTTTTTTTCACTAGTAACATGAATAGTCCGATTCACTGCGAATCGCGATCATCAAGCATTAAACTAACAGTTCTTCTGAACCCTGTCGTGTTGACTTCACTGTGTGATCGGGTTGACCTCACAACAGAATACTATACAGCTTAACACTTAAACAATGCAGTTCTTCTGACTATATCTAACACAAAAACCCAGCGCGCTCTGTTATCATGCCGACAACATTCACCTTCTCTTTCCTTCTTCCCCTACCTCTGACCCTCCCTTGAGTGACATTAACACTGGCCAATCACAGTTGCCATAACGGATATGAGGCGGGATCAAGCTGTTTTTAGCCAATAACGTTAAACCAAACACAACTTACTGACATGAACATTTTCTGAACAGGTACACTTTGATTCAATAATAAACTCTCGTCACCAAGCACTCATTTCTGCATACCATTTAAAATAAACAAATAAATAAAATAGAAATAATAATAAAGAATAATCATGTCGAAAAGTAACCCAAAATTAACCCAGGGTTACATCCTCCTCCTTCTGAAATTCTCATGTCCCCATGAGTATACAGACTTTAAATATGAATAATGAGTCTATTCTCAGAGTTAGGACATATCCTAGTACACCTGGCACATTTAGGTAAAGGTCGATATTTTTTTGAAGGGCAAAGTCCAATCTTTGAGGAATCTGTCAGATGAATAACTATTCCTCTGTGCACAACTGTTACGGGTCTCTTACTAGGTTGGCCTAGTTCATCGTAGCTTAACTTAGAGACAGGTTTCACCTTCCTTTTGGGACAATGCTCCATGGGTTCGGCCTCCAAGTCTGATGCATTATCAGAGCTATTTACTTCTGCTTCTGAAGATTCTTGCTCCACCACTGAGTCTACAATCGGGTGCATATTCTCTCTGGAATCCTCGTTTTCACAGGTTTCCTCCACCACTTCCTCTTCTCCAGAATATTGAGATTCACTGTCTGTGTTGGCAGTTACTTCATCCTCTTTAACTTCAAACTTGTGCTGGAGATCAGGAATTAACTGTGTCCATTGTCTAGACCTACCTGGACTATAGTACCCATAGCTTTCATCTTCATCTCCTGAGGAATTATCAGTGGTTACAGGAGTTTCCAATACTCTTTCTTCTCTCAATGTTTCTTTGTGCTCTTTTGTAGCTCTAGACCTAGTTACTGGCCTTTGAGGAACTTCTTGTCTCCTATCAGGTTTTGGCATTCTCACCGATTCTCCAATAGGTAAGAGATGATCTCTGTGCATTGTCCTGACTCCCCCAGTTCCTTTCTCTGATTTGAGTCTGTACACAGGCAAATTGTCAAGCTTTTCAAGAACAATGTACGGGGCCGTATTCCACTTATCCTCCAGTTTGTGCTTTCCTGTGAAACTGAGATTTCGAATAAGCACACGGTCTCCAGGCCTTATGCTTTGATATTTCACCTTTTGATCATAGAGACGTTTATTTCTCTGATGATTCTTTAATGCAGATTCAGAAGCTAGTCTGTAGGCTTTCTGAAGATCTGTCTTTAGGTCTTCAACATACCTCTGGTATGTCTGTCCTTCTCCTCCTTCTGAAGAAGTACCAAAGCACACATCAATTGGCAAGCGGGCTTCTCTTCCAAACAAAAGAAAGTAAGGTGAGTACCCGGTAGCCTCATTTTTAGTACAATTGTATGCATGTACTAATTTGCTGATATGCTGGCTCCATTTTTGCTTTTCTGCAGCATCCAAAGTTCCCAGCATGGAGAGTAGTGTCCTATTAAATCGTTCAGGTTGTGGATCTCCCTGAGGGTGGTAAGGTGTCGTCCTTGATTTCTTAATACCCAGCATTCCCAGAAGTTCTTTTATAAGTCGACTCTCAAAGTCTCACCCTTGATCTGAATGTATACGGGCTGGAAGTCTGTAATACACAAAGAACTTCTCCCAGAGAATCTTTGCAACAGTCACTGCTTTCTGGTCCTTAGACGGGTAGGCTTGGGCATAGCGTGTAAAATGGTCAGTGACAACCAGGACATTAGCAACACCTTTGGAATCTGGTTCTATTGACAGGAAATCAATACATATAAGTTCCATTGGCCCACTACTAGTGATGTTACTCAGAGGAGCGCGTTTCTGAGGCAATGTCTTTCTGGCTATGCATCTTCCACAGTTTTTGACATACTTCTCAATCTCAGAAGTCATTTGTGGCCAGTAGAATCTGTCCTTCAGCAGCTCTGTAGTCCGCTCGATTCCTAGATGTCCCGCATCATCATGTAATGAATGCATTACCTGTTGATGGAACTGTTCAGGTAAAACAAGCTGTTTTTTCTCTTTACCACAGGGACTGATGAACACTCTGTACAGCAGCTTATCCTGGCTGACCAGCTTAGGACCTTGTCTCTGCAATAGAGTCATTCGCGGGTTAGCACTTGCACCAGTTGTAAGTACCTTTCCTTGCTCCACAGCTATCTTCACCGGTCCAATGACTGGATCTTTGTCTTGAGCCAACTCAAGGTCAGCATGTGTCAACTGTTTCAGATGTCCTAGCTCCAGCTGTGTAAAACGTGCATAAACAGGTGGAACAATGCTAGAATTGGCTCCCAACTGATCTACCAGTCTGGTGGAAGATTCCTCATTTTTGTCACTTGTCACCATCTGACAGATTGCTTTCACTCCTGACTGGGATATTTCTGTCCATCCATCAGGTGACCCACCTTCCAAAGGATAACGAGACAATGCATCAGCATCGATGTTATAACGTCCTGGCTTATATTGCAGACTGAAATCATATGTGGCCAATGCCGCCAGCCAGCGATGTCCTGTTGCGTTTAACTTAGCTGTAGTGAGGACATAGGTGAGCGGATTATTGTCAGTTCTAACTACAAATTTCACCCCATAAAGGTAATCGTGAAATTTATCCACTACGGCCCACTTCAGTGCCAAGAATTCCAGTTGGTGAGTTGGATATCTTTGCTCTGTTGTACTCAGTTTCCTACTAGCATATGCAACTGGTCTGAGTCCTTCCGGATACTCTTGGTTCAGTACTGCACCTAGGCCATTCCCACTTGCATCCACATGTAGGACATAGGCTTTGGAAGGGTCAGCGAATGCCAGGACAGGGGCATGAGTAAGACAGTAGATAATGGTTTTAAAAGCCTCAGTGCAACCTTTGTCCCACCGCTCACCAAATGGTTCTGAATCTTTGAAGTACTTTCTCTCTGTGGTGACCTTTCCACCCCCTTTGGCTGGAGGATACCCTTTGGTGAGTTCTGTCAAGGGTCACACGATTGCAGAATAGTTTTTGACAAACCGTCGGTAAAACCCACAAAATCCTAGGAATGACCTTAAGGTTTTTACATCTGTGGGCATCTTCCACTTAGTGACTGCTTCTATTTTCTCCGGGTCAGGAGCAACCCCATCAGCAGAGACAATATGGCCCACATATTTGACCTGTGACATACAGAGCTGGCACTTATCCATTGAAATTTTCAATCCATACTCCTCCAAACGGTCTAAGACTTTCAGAAGCCTCTGTTCGTGTTCTTCTAGAGTGGACCCAAAGACAATAATATCGTCAAGGTACACTATCACTTCTAGCAGATGCATGTCCCCAACTGCACGCTCCATGAGTCTTTGGAATGTCGCAGGCGCTCCACTAACTCCTTGTGGCATCCTTTCAAACTCATAGAACCCTAAAGGACATATAAAGGCAGTCTTCTCCTTGTCCTCATCGGCCATGGCTATTTGGTAGTAGCCGCTCCGCAGGTCTAAGACTGAAAACCACTTGCTTCCTGCAAGACAGTCCAACGCATCATCTATGCGTGGGGTCGTGTACTGATCAGGAAGAGTTCTGCTGTTCAAAGTCCGATAATCGATACACATGCGTATTGCACCACTTTTTTTACGAACAATTACAATTGGGGAAGCATAAGGACTTCGGGATTCTTTAATAATCCCTGTAGCTAACAGGTCTTTGAGGTGTCGACGGACATCATCAATGTCAGCTGGAGCAATTTGTCGAGATCTCTCTCTAAATGGCCTAGAGTCACTCAAACGGATGCAATGTTTAACGTCCTTTGCCAGTCCTACATCCCATTCTTCCTGAGAAAATACATTACCTCTCTCAGACAGTTTCTGGCGAAGTCGATCTTCCCACTCTTTTGGAATGGTGGACTTTGTGAAATCAAACACCTTTAATTCAATGGTCTTGGATTTCGTCGGGGTAACAGATGCCACAGTCACTGTATCTGTAGGAAACACATGCGCTACGACTGTTCCAGATGGTATTGTTACCTCTTTGCACGTCTCATTCCTAATCAGCACCTTGAATTTGTTCTCCTCTATAGCAGAAGAGGGCAGTACAACTGGAAGAATGAACAGTCCTGCAGGCAGCATATCATCTGAAGGGGTTTCTACCATGAAAATTTCCTTCTCCAGCGGTTTTTGTGACTCAACTGTACAAACAGCACACATTTCTCCTCTTGATGGTATGATGCAAGCACCTGGACCTGTCCATTTAACTTCTCCAGCAGGTATGTCAAGTCTTGTCTGTGATTCTAGTTCTGAGTTGTGAAGCTGAATTCTTAATGTGTGTGCCTCATCCGTCTCATGACCAGCGGTGCCAAGTCCAATCAAACGTTGGAAAAAACTTGCATTTGTCCCAATGATCGCAGGCACTTGTTTAGGACCTTCAGGTTCTGGACAAACCAAAGCAAGGATGGAAACAGTCTCTTCCACACCCATGACAGAAGCAGGAAAAGAAACATCTACCAAGACATATCCCTTGTAGGGATAACTGGCTGTGCTAAGGCCCCAAATGGACAGACCAGAGAGAGGCTGAATGGGCACTGATGACAGGTTTTCAGAGTACCATGGCTCAAAGATGATAGTGACCTGAGATCCACTATCTAGTAAGGCTTCACAGGGCTGACCATTTATCTTCATAGTGATTGTCAGAGCTGGACCCACCAACCCTACAGGAACACTACTCTTCTCAACCACAACTGTCTGGCTTTTGCGAGAAAAGCTGGCTTTATCACTAGTGTGTTTACTACTACTCTGATCCATTCTTTCGTTTCTAGCCTTCCGTAATGATCGCACAAGTTTCTGTATCACCAGAGAGTAATTCTCAGGAGCTTTGCACTTCGGAGCAATGTGGCCATCTTCCCCACATTTGTAACAGAAGTAATCTTCTTGAGCCTTTTCAAATCGGGGTTTCACAGAAGTATCAGCCTGCTCCAGTGAACGAAATAATAATAAAGAATAATCATGTCGAAAAGTAACCCAAAATTAACCCAGGGTTACAATCATAACATGACATGCAGTTTGTGTTCCATCATCACAGCTTACAGTGGCAGTAGTGGAGAAGAGAGGTGTTACTGTATCATTTATTCCTGGTTTATAAGAGAGTGAAACACAGTTGAGCTGCTGCAAATAAACCTTCAGCTTGAATGAGTGACATAAGCCTTATAATTCCTAAAACCGGCCTCCTACATGGGTCATACTAGGCTTTAATAGACTCGTTTATGCAGTATATCATGTATGACCCATGTAGGAGGACAATATTGGGAATTATAAGGATTGTTTTGCAGTTTATGACTCCACTAATATTTTACAACTCCAAAACTTATGAAGCCATCAGAAAGAGTAGAGCCAATCTGTGAAAGTTTTCACAAATCTGTCAGAAAAGAGTGTTTTCTCTCCATGAAATGAAGCTAAAACAACAACTCAATGTGACAATCATCCTGTAGAATATGACCGTCATATGTTGATGAGTGAACACTGAAGATAACTCTAGCATTACGCACTGAAAAGCACTGATGTGAGAAAGACAGTGATGATGTACCTTTAGAAACGTGTGTGTTTATAGTTGAGGGATCCTGAGAGTGTGTGTTGTGGACTGGATTCACTGCTGTCGTTGAATCAGCTTGAGCTGTGAAGATCAATGTTAGTTCAGATGATTAATACTGTACAATATGACCATCATATTCTAACTTTGATCATCACATCACATAAAGAGTGAACAGTTGGACTGTTACTTCACTGCAGTTCATTAGTTTGAAGCAATGCTTTGAGTTCCTCTTCTGTGAGAGTCAGAGAAGCTTTTGTTCCCTCAGTTTGTTCTGGTTCAGTGATACTGATAGACCTCAGTGTTCCTGACATTATGAGGCTCTTCTAACACTGTTTTCTCACCTGAATACTTGACAGTGTATCTGACTGAGGTCTGGAGTTGCTTTCTGTGAGTAAGCTGACATCTCCACTCTCTGTTGGCATCTTCATTCAGGAGTGTTGTAGTCAGAGTGATGATGTTACAGTGATGTTGATCTGATGATGATGATGATGATGATAATATCTGATATCTGGAGTCTGTCTTCAGATCAACACCAGCCTGATTCACCCACAACAGCTCAACTCCCTCAGAATTGACCCAATCAACACAGGAGAGTCCAGCATACAACTGACAGGAGAGAGTCACAGAGCGGCCTGGACTGATCTCAGTCTGTGGAGATGAAGATGATGATGATGAAGATGAAGATGATGATGGTGATGATGAAGACACTGAAACTGAACACAAGACACAAATCACAGACTCTTCGATCATCATCTGAGTTTAAAGGGAGAATCTGCCCTTTTTAAATTGACCACATAATCATAAACTCACCATGAAGAACATACAGATAAACATAAGCATCAGTTCCTTGTCGTTCTCCATTCACATATCGTCGGCATCTGTAATATCCATAATCTTCTTCTGTGACGTTCTTGATGTTCAGAGAGCAGTCAGACTCCAGACTCAGTCTCTCATGTCTCTCTGTGTCTTTATTCTTTATCCCTCCAGTAATCAGTGCAACTATCCCTGAATGACTGTTAGAGTAGGTCCATGATGTTGATTTGCAGCCAGAAAGATGATTATTACAGGACAGAGAGACATTTACACCAGAACTGATGAACACTTCCTCTCCACTGGTGCCTGAAACACAGTATATCTCATTGTAAGACTGGAAAAACTGGAGGATAGTGTTCTCACTCTCTGAGAGAACAAAGCAAAGTAACATTTGAACTCCCCCTCGTGCTACACTTCTCCTTCTCATCCCACATGGGAAGATCACCCAAACTCACATAATATATATATGGTTTAATGTGAATGACTATCATTAGGGCCCAAGCCCTGAAAGGGCGAAGGCCCTATTGCAGGTGTGCCGAACCCTGCTCCTGCCGATCGACTGTCCTGCACAGTTCATCTCCAACCCTAATCAAACACACCTGAAGCAACCAATTAAGGTCTTCAGGCTCACTTGAAAATTAAAGGCAGGTGTGTTTAATTAGGGTTGGAGATAAACTGTGCAGGACAGTCGATCGGCAGGAGCAGGGTTGGGCACCCCTGCCCTATTGTTTTCCTTAGGATTTTTTTTTTTTTTTTTTTTTTTTTTTACGACTATTCGGGTACTTTTGGGGCCCTTAATATCCTCGAAAACTCTTGAAACTTTGCACACATGTCAGAACCCGCGGCCATCAGGGCCAGACTGAAGATAGTACCCGGGCGTGGCAGAGGGGCTCGACATCGCCCCCTGGAAAGGGGTCCGAAAACTTGGTCCATAAATCAAACACGCTTGCATGGAATAATATGAAACTCGGTACACATATAGATCTCATCGGTTCATATATCCTTCATACTCTTACTTTTTACCCCAGCCCAACAGGAAGTCGGCTATTTAGGCTATGTTTACACGGAAACGATCTAAAGAGAAAACGCAAAAGTGGCGTTGCGCTATCACTTTTTATTCTGCTTTTAGACGAGCGTTATGGTTGGGAAATCCGCGTGCATATGGTGACGCACAAGTGTGTGAAATTCGATGTGGTATGCACTCCAGGCGGCTAGGTGGCAATGTGAACCACTGCCACACAACAACACCAATATCTTGGAATATTTTGTACAACTGCTGAAAAGACTTGTATGTTTTTCAGAGCTGCTAGGGCAACTTGAAGGTCCGACGTATGGAAATAATCTGACATGCTGGTTGTTATTTTCCTGTACTGGCGCATGCATGTGACGTAAACGCGGACGCGACGAGAGCCACCGTAAGCAGATTTGCGTTTTTACCGTTTAGACGGGAACGCGACGGTGGAGCGTTTTTAAGATTTCCACTCTGGAGGGTGGTTTCACTTTTTTGCGTTTTTAAGTCCCCAAAACGCTGTTGCCGTGTAAACGAAAGGCACATCCGATAAAAAATTTTTACGTTTTCACCCGGAATCGTTCTCGTGTAAACGGGGCCTTAGGGTTGTTTGGAAAACCCATGCTCAGGAATACGAAATACTCCTCCTAGAGAATTCAAACACACGGCACGAAACTCGGTCAGCATGAAGTCAAGACACTGTGGATGAAAAATTGCCAGGGGATTTTTGATATCTCGAACGGTTTGGCCGTGGCGAGGAAACGAATTTATGGCGAATAATGGAAACAGGAAGTGTGTTATAACTTCTGCATACATTAACTGATCTTGATGAAACTTCAGCAGTGTGATCGCTGTAAGAGGCCGATCACATGGATGTGACTATTGTGAGTCAAAGTTATAGCGCCACCAACTGGCAGCAGGAAGTGTGTCACTTTCTAAATGCTTTGAAATCACCCTCTTATTTTTACCCGATTTGCTTCAAACTTTATGTGTATAATGTAAAAACACGGCAGATGTAGACCTGTGAAAGGATTGTTTAATATCTAAGATAATGTTGTCATGGCAACGCATCAAAATTTAATATTCTTTTTTGATGTTTTTGAGACTCTTAGCATGCTTGAAATTGCATGAAACTCGACAGACACATCTCATTTATTAGCTAGTAGACACGTGCAAAGTTTCAGAAACGGACGTGGTGAGGGGCTCAGTAGCGCCACCTTTAGTCAAAAATGGGGTATTAGGTTTACCTACAGTAACAAAAATCGGTATGTATATTCGTCTCCTCGAGCCGGACAACTTTCTAATTGACAGTCATTAGCTCCGAACAACACAAAGTCAGATATTTTGGTTTGAATGTAATTTTCAGGAGAATTTTCTCCCTCCCTCTCCCTCTGTCTCTGTGTGTGGGGGGGTTTGGGGAATTTGACTATTATTTGAATGGTGTTCAAGGTTTCAGGGGCTTTTGGGGCCCTTAACGTGCTTGAAAACTCTTGAAACTTTGCACACAGGTCAGCGCCCACAGCCATCAGGGCCGGGCTGAAGCTGGTACCCGGGCGTGGCAGGGGGGCTCAACAGCGCCCCCTTGAACGGGGTCCCCAAAACTTGGTCCATAGATCAAACACGCTTGCATGAATTAATATGAAACTCAGTACACATATAGATCTCATCGGGCGGAACAACTTACCCTCGGTCAAGTTTTACGCCAGCCCAACAGGAAGTCGGCTATTATGGGTTGTTTGGAGAACGCTTGCTCAGGAATTTGAAGTACTTCTCCTAGAGATTGCATCTGTTTACTGCCAAACTCCGTCAGCTTGAGGTCAACACATTAAACATGCTAAATTGCGGACGGATTTTTGATATCTCGAACGGTTTGGCCGTGGCGAGGAAACGAATTTATGGCGAGAAAAGAGAAACACGAAGTGTTATAACTTCTGCATAAATTAACTGATCTTGATGAAACTTCAGCAGTGTGTTCGTGGTAAGAGGCCAATCAGATGGATGTAACTATTGTGAGTCAAAGTTATAGCGCCACCAACTGGCAGCAGGAAGTGTGTCACTTTCTAAATGCTTTTGACAAAAGTGGGGGGGTTAGTTTTATCTACAGTAACAAAACTCGATATGTATATTGTACTCTTCGAGCCGGACAACTTTCTAATTTACCGTAATTAGCTCGGATTAAAAGGAAGTCATATATTTTCGTCTGAATGTGGATTTTTGGCAAAATCAGCCTCTGATATTTTACCCACTCCTCTTAAGTGGTTTATTTAATTCCCACCAAACTTTTTCAACATGATGAAAATACATTAAAGAAGCTAAATTGTGAATGGCTATTGAATATCTCAAATTGTTTTGCTATGGCGAGGGATTAAAGTCATGTCAAAAAAGTAAACACTAAAAGCCTCATATCTTCTAAAAAATTAATTATACACCATTTATTTCTAGATAAAATTATACAAATATCAAAACTAAACCCATTTTATTCTTGTTTTCAATTTAAGAATAATGTACAAGTTTAAAAACAGCCAGAATGCGCTATTCAGTTAAAAAATAAATACATCAAGTAATACAAAGGGCTCTACTGCCCTCTTGTGTCCAAAATGATATCAACTCAGTACATAAATCTTTTTATCAGGTATGGCTATTGTAATTAAATATAAATATATTAGGTATGTGGCTGTGAGGATCTTTTCCCACCGGTTAATCGACGTTAGACACCAGCGAGGCCTTTTAAATCGCTAATATAAAAGTGAAAGTAAAGTAAGGACGTCCGCACGGACAGTTATAGTGGTGGCGCTCGCAGTGCGCTCGAATGAATTTCTATGGAAGTAGAAATGAAAAAACCGCATACTGTGCAGCCGCATACTTTTTAGTGTCACTTTAAAATTAGCGCCATATCGGGGGCCGATTGCTTCCGATTTTCAGGGAAAACACAACAACAAATGAGTAAATGAAAGATTGGCTTAAATAGGCGCTTTTACACAAAATATTCCGTCATCATTTTTTTCAGTCAGCTCTTCACTCTCGTGATTAATGAATTTTGACTCCTGTTGCTGATCTTTGCTGCATTTTTCGTTTTGCTCACAATTTAGTAAGCAAACACGTTCAAGTTTTAATTGTAGTGACTAAATGATTTTATTATACACACACACACACACATCAAATTGACGGTGGGGGGCAATGGTATATTTAAATCTGCATATTGTAATATATACAGGGCACCCCAGTCCAGTCTTATTAAATGTATGCTTCATCTTTCATTTTTAATTTGTAAATTTGATCAATAAATTCAATTATTTAGAATGATAAGACACTATATGGCTTTTACCCTAGGTAGGGCTGATCAAATTAAATCGTTTACACTGAAAAATAACAATGCATTAAATAATGTTATGAGATTGTTTTAAATATAAGTCAATTAAAAATCGTTGGAAAGAATGATACTTTTAAACATAACACTAAACCGTCATTAGCAGTGATGGGAATAACGCTAACGGCATTACTTTTTCCAGTAACGAGTAATCTAATTGATTACTCTTCTCATCTTAATAACGCCGTTACCGTTACTGCCAAAAAATGCGGCGCGTTACTATAACTGATGAAGCTGTTTTTTTTCATCAGACCAACTAGATCTCCGAGCGAGAGGCAAATACTTTTTTTACTGTTCTTCCTTGGTTAGTGGGCAGAGCACGAGACAAGCGCATAAATGCTGACGATTGGCTGAGGTAGAGTAAAATGTCATTGTAAGCCAATCAGAGGTAGAGTTGGGCGGGTGTTCTAAAGCACGCATAGTAGTGATGGGCATTCGGCTCTTTTGACTCAGCTCACTGAAAAGAGCCAGCTCTTTTGGCTCACAAAAGGCTCTTTAAATGACTTTGACTATAATATTTCAATTTTTATTACATAATTATTTAATTTCTATAGCTCTAAGAGTCGGCTCTTCAGATATGCGAGCCAGCTACCGACGTTCACCTAAAAGAGTCGGCTCATTCGCGAATCGCGAACGAGTCGATCCATCTTCACTAACGCTCATTCGCGAACGACCCATCATCACTAACAGCTAACGCTCATGAATTGCGAACGACCCATCATAACGCATAGTCGGACAGGACAGGACACACAACGAACAACACAAGCCAGTCAGTCAACGAGAGACAGGTATGCCGACGAGCCCGAATAATCCAAAAGTAGCCTTCTCTAAATGGTATATTGCTTATGTTAAGTTTTCATTTCCGTCCGTCATGTCCATGCACAATATGTTGCGATCATCCATCCACTAAAGAACAATCCAGATACAATTTCTCAGTGTTATTTATTTGTTAGTTTTCATCTCAATGCGCTGGCATTACATCAGTGACAGTGCACGAGGGAGCAGCAGCACGACATTCATCTCAAGGAAGGAACACGAGCTGAGTCAAAATAAAAGTCCCCATTTGTTCACACATGCGCACAATGAACTCTTGCACATTTTTAGTATACAACCGTCAATAGCATAAAGTAAAAACAAAATAACAGTAAGAAACATAAAATAATATAGTTAATGAGAACATATAACTCCACAGCTTAACAAGCTTAATTTAATTTTGCCCAGTTGTGGCCTGTTGAGGGGCAATAAATATCAAAAGTTCCAAAACATCTATTGTGTTATTTGCATTGATCCACTATATAAACATAATATCTACATACATGGCATTTGATTGGAGGCTAGTCTCACTTTGTCCACCGGCAACATTTTTTTTTAGATGTGTGTACAATGTTTCATGTTTCTGTTAATAATGTATTGTATTAAGTGTCCATTTCATTATAAAATTCAGATTTATCATAAATAATTGAACATGCACATGTGTTTTAAGTTCCGTTAAATAGGGGTAGAGGTGGGGTCACATTTGAGCATTTAAAATTTAATTTTACTTGAAAGTAACGCAAAAGTTACTTTCTTAAGTAACTAGTTACTTTTAAAATTTGTAACTGAGTAACTAATTTAGTTACTTTTTGGAAGAAGTAACTAGTAACTGTAACTAATTACTTTTTAAAAGTAACTTGCCCAACACTGGTCATTAGGTGTCACCAGGCGACCGTCTTAATGAGCGAGTCATTGATTCATTCGTTCAAACAACTCGTTCGAACGACTGAGTCATTCATGAATGAGACAGATGTTTATGGATTGGTCATTGAATTTTTGAGTCAACCAATTCGTTCAAAATGCTGAATCATTCAGTAATGAGAAAACACGTTGCTGTGAGATGCGCAATGGTTCTGCTGTGATCTTTATTTAACTATTTTCGCTGCTAAAACTGAAAAAAAGTCAATATTGCATCTAAAATGTAAGTGACTTGACGTGTGTGTGTGTGTGTGTGTGTGAGAGAGAGATTGTGTCTGTTACAGTGACAAGAGTTTAACCCTTTAAGGCCTTGTCTTTTTGGATATATATCTTTTTTTTAAAAACAAAATGTGCATACAACCCATATATTTTAAATGTATTGTTTGCTTTAAATTAAATTAAGATTGTATTCTTGGTAATTGAACCTAAATAAATGTAAAATTAATGTGCTATATTTCAGATCAATATAGCCTATTTGTTTTCCTTCATTTTAATCAACACTAACTTTATTCTCATCTGAATTATAAATAACTTATTTCTGTATAAAATAAAAAATCCCGAATAATCCAGACCAACCAGAGCGCACTATTTCTACAACATCATCAGTGCTGAAGCAGAACTACCAGAGCCGTTCGGCAGATTTTCATAAATCTTGTGTGCTTATTTCATGTGTCCGTTAAATCCATGAGACCGTCTGTAGGGTGTCTCGTTTTTCATTTTAGGTTTCAGGAGGTTGCTTATGCATACTTTCTGGTTGATATGTGCCCTCGATGCGCACTTCTGCAGAGCCCACACTGATGCAAGCTCTACAGCACACTTCTTTTCGACAGTCAAAGCAGGGTTACGTTTTTGCACGACGTGCACAATAACCCTAAAGGCACCGGGGTGGCGGTGCCGCCGGCTTCTTTTTTTTATATATATATAGCTGCGAGCAGCGATGAAGGGCCAAAGCCGGCGGAATCGCCACTCCGGTGCCTTTAGGTAACTAAAGGCACCGGGGTTGCGGTGCCACCAGCTCGGGTCCGTAATCGCTGCTCGCAGCTATATTTATATATAATAATAATAATAATAATAATAATAAATTTTATTTACAGCGCCTTATCAGGACACCCAAGGACACTGTACAAAGCAGATAAAAACCATTAAAACAGTAAACAATAAAATTGGCAAGACAACGTTGAGGTGAAATGGGTTAAGCGGAATATGAATGTCTAAACAACAGAGTTTTGAGTTTGGATTTGAAAAGATTAAATGAGTACATGGTACGTAGATCTGAGGGGAGGGAATTCCAAAGATGGGGAGCAGAGCGACTAAACGCCCTGCTCCCCATTGTGACAAGACGAGCAGGGGGAACAGAAAGCAGGCAGGTGTGAGAGGATCGGAGTGAACAAGTAGGGATGTTTAAATGGAGAAGATCTGAAATATATGGAGGAGCCATGTTATGAACTGCTTTGAAAGTAATGAGAAGTATTTTAAAGCTGATCCTCTGTTTGACAGGAAGCCAATGAAGTTGTTGCAGGATGGGAGTGATATGATGAAAAATGGGGGTCTGAGTAATCAGGCGTGTAGCAGAGTTCTGTAGGAGCTGCAGCTTCTGGAGCGACTTATTAGGGAGGCCAAACAGGAGTGAGTTACAGTAATCTAACCGAGATGTGATGAGGCTGTGAACCAGGATGGCAGTGGTTTGGGGAGAAAGAGACTGACGGAGGCGGGAAATGTTACGCAGGTGGAAATAGGCTGACCGGGTGATGCTATTAATGTGAGAGTGGAAAGATAATGTGCTGTCAAGGACGACACCCAGACTCTTAACCTGAGGGGAGGGGAGGACAGTTGAGTTATCAATGGTAATGGAAACTTTATTAGCTTTGGAGAGAGAATGAGGTGTGCCTACCAAGAAGACTTGAGAAAGACTTCAGTTTGAGAAAGTTGGATGAAAACCAAGAGTGGATTTCTTGGAGACAGAGGGTAAGAGAGGTTGGTGGGAGTAAAGAAGATGGTTTAGTGGAAAGGTAGAGCTGGGTGTCGTCCGCGTAGCAATGAAATTTAATGTTATGTTTACGGAGGATGTGACCAAGAGGGAGGATGTATTTGATAAAAAGGAGAGGCCCCAATACAGAGCCTTGGGGCACTCCAGCGGAGACAGGGAAAGTAACGGATTTCTGGGTTTTTAGTTGTATGAACTGTGTGCAATCAGAAATGTATGAAGTAAACCAGGCTATGGGAGTGTGAGTGATACCAATAGATGATAATCGACTAAGGAGGATGGGATGAGAAATGGAATCAAAAGCTGCTGTGAGGTCCAGAAGAATGAGAATTGAAAGTAACCCAGAATCAGAAGCCATGAGAAGGTCATCTGACATTTTGATGAGTGCGGTTTCAGTGCTGTGAAGGGGACGGAAGCCAGATTGAAACTGCTCGTAGATGTTATTCGACATGAGGTGATTATGAAGTTGGGAGGCGACTGTTTTTTCCAGAATTTGGGATATGAAGGGAAAGTTAGATATAGGACGGAGATTGCTAAATTTAGTGGGGTCCAGACCAGGTTTTTTCAGAATGGGTGTGACCGAGGTAATTTTGAGTGAATGGGGGACTGAACCAGAGCTTAGGGAGGAGTGGATAATCTCAGTGATGAGAGGGGCAAGTGAAGAACAGCAGGATTTAACCAGGGTGGAGGGAAGTGGGTCGAGCTGACATGTGCAGGGTTTAGATTTATGAATAATGTCCGAAATGGCTTGAACAGAGGGAAGGTCGAAACTTAAAAAAGTAGTAGTTGGGGATGGATAAGGGGTGTTAAAGTTGCCTCCGGAAGCTGCAGCTCCAGATGGGGTCAAGTGTTTATGGATGTCTGTGATTTTGAAACAAAAAAGGACATAAGTTTATTGCAAAAGTCTTGGGATTGCATATGGTAAGAAAGCGAGTCAGGAGGTTTTGTGATGGAAGTGAGGATGGAGAACAGGGTTTTAGAATTATGATGATTAGAGTGAATTAAGTGAGAGTAATATTCAGATTTAGCTGAAGAGAGGGAATCCTTATACAAATTAACATGTTCCATGTACAAACTTTATATATATATATATATATATATATATATATATACACTCACCGGCCACTTTATTAGGTACACCTGTCCAACTGCTCGTTAACACTTAATTTCTAAGCAGCCAATCACATGGCGGCAACTCAGTGCATTTAGGCATGTAGACATGGTCAAGACAATCTCCTGCAGTTCAAACCGAGCATCAGTATGGGGAAGAAAGTTGATTTGAGTGACTTTGAACGTGGCATGATTGTTGGTGCCAGAAGGGCTGGTCTGAGTATTTCAGAAACTGCTAATCTACTGGGATTTTCACGCACAACCATCTCTAGGGTTTACAGAGAATGGTCTGAAAAAGAAAAAACATCCAGTGAGCGGCAGTTCTGTGGGCGGAAATGCCTTGTTGATGCCAGAGGTCAGAGGAGAATGGCCAGACTGGTTCGAGCTGATAGAAGGGCAACAGTGACTGAAATAACCACTCGTTACAACCGAGGTATGCAGCAAAGCATTTGTGAAGCCACAACACGCACAACCTTGAGGCGGATGGGCTACAACAGCAGAAGACTCCACCGGGTACCACTCATCTCCACTACAAATAGGAAAAAGAGGCTACAATTTGCAAGAGCTCACCAAAATTGAACAGTTGAAGACTGGAAAAATGTTGCCTGGACTGATGAGTCTCGATTTCTGTTGAGACATTCAGATGTTAGAGTCAGAATTTGGCGTAAACAGAATGAGAACATGGAACCATCATGCCTTGTTACCACTGTGCAGGCTGGTGGTGGTGGTGGTGTAATGGTGTGGGGGATGTTTTCCTGGCACACTTTAGGCCCCTTAGTGCCAATTGGGCATCGTTTAAATGCCACGGCCTACCTGAGCATTGTTTCTGACCATGTCCATCCCTTTATGGCCACCATGTACCCATCCTCTGATGGCTACTTCCACCATGTCACAAAGCTCTAATCATTTCAAATTGGTTTCTTGAACATGACAATGAGTTCACTGTACTAAAATGGCCTCCACAGTCACCAGATCTCAACCCAATAGAGCATCTTTGGGATGTGGTGGAACGGGAGATTCGCATCATGGATGTGCAGCCGACAAATCTGCGGCAACTGTGTGATGCCATCATGTCAATATGGACCAAACTCCCTGAGGAATGCTTCCAGCACCTTTTTGAATCTATGCCACGAAGAATTGAGGCAGTTCTGAAGGCAAAAGGGGGTCCAACCCGTTACTAGCATGGGGTACCTAATAAAGTGGCCGGTGAGTGTGTATATATATATATATATATATATATAATTCAGTATTGTGTTTAGTATCATTTTAAATGTCCCGGAGTGGGTGGTACAGATGTCTCATTCCCAAAGAGTAAAACACAAGGTAATAAGGTTTTTTAGAAGTTTAGAGAAACTGGCGAATAAAGGTAGGCAAATGGTCTCCCTACCCCCCAAAAAGGTGTAAACTCCTGAATGCAAATCCCCACTGTTAGCAAATGGTCAACTTCTGCCCCCAGTAAGTCTGGGAGAGGGTTTAAGGTAAATTTCCATTGTGAATTCATGTTTACATATGAAATGAGGTCTGGCTATATAATGAAATGCAACTAGAAGATCTGGGCCTTTTCTGTATCTCAGATGAGCCCGTGAGGCTGGAGTTGCGAGTCTCTCAGCTTCAAGTAGCCTATTTCCTAATGTCGGGTTCATCTTCTCTTTTATTCCAGAACATTTGATATTTTGTATTGATTATCTTTGAACTGATGATAAATTTACCTGACATAATAAATTGTTACATTTGATGATTCTTCTAACTGACTTTGATATTATTTCATTAGAGTTAAAAGGAATTAGTCAAACTTTCGCTTATATTTAATGATGCACAGATATCATTAAAAACCTTTTCATTCTATGGAGTCAGATGAAATAACGAGAGAATACATATGAAAAATGTATTGCATTTAATCAAAATCCCTTTACCATGAGAAAAGACGGAACACGCGCGAGACCTTCGCCGCTGCTCGAATACCGCCATTGGATCGATTTACAACGGCCTTACATCAGTGATCATTATGATATATATATATATATATATATATATATATATATATATATATAACATAAAACATACCAGCATAAAAAGCAGAGGTTTTAAATCATAGTCTTTTTCATCATTTAAAGCAAACAACACACTCTCCAGAATAAACTATTAATGTTTATCAGAGAGCTGTTCAAATCACTGACACACTCTTAATATGAAGATCATTCTTCATCATCAGATGTTTGAGTGACACTATGTCCAGTATCAGGAATAATACAGTATGATCTGTGTGTATCAATACACAACTCTGAGATCACAGCGTGAATGTGTGCAAGAATAAACTGAGCATGTTGAAATGAACTCTTTCCAGACTAATTCGACTAAATGTGTTTAGAGAAAATACAGATTTCTTTACCTGTGAGAAGTGAAGAGAGAACGATCAGTCCCAGCAGACACAGATCACACTTATCAGCCATTTCTGTTTCTGTCCGTCTTCCTCTTCACTATATATAGTTACAGCTCCTCCTTTAAACATCATCAGCTCCTCCTCTTCATTATATATAGTTACAGCTCCTCATTTAAACATCATCAGCTCTTCCTCTTTATTATATATAGTTACAGCTCCTCCTTTAAACATCATCAGCTCCTCCTCTTCATTATATATAGCTACAGCTCCTCCTTTAAACATCATCAGCTCCCCCTCTTCATTATATATAGTTACAGCTCCTCCTTTAAACATCATCAGCTCCTCCTCTTCATTATATATAACTACAGCTCCTCCTTTAAACATCATCAGCTCCTCCTCTTCATTATATATAGTTACAGCTCTTTCTCTTCATTATATATAGTTACAGCTCCTCCTTTAAACATTATCAGCTCCTCCTCTTCATTATATATAGTTACAGCTCCTCGTTTAAACATCATCAGCTCCTCCTCTTCATTATATATAGTTACAGCTCCTCCTTTAAACATCATCAGCTCCTCCTCTTCATTATATAGTGTTACAGCTCCTCCTTTAAACATCATCAGCTCTTCCTCTTCATTATATATAGTTACAGCTCCTCCTTTATACATCATCAGCTCCTCCTCTTCATGATATATAGTTACAGCTCCTCCTTTAAACATCATCAGCTCCTCCTCTTCATTATATATAGTTACAGCTCCTCCTTTAAACATCATCAGCTCTTCCTCTTCATTATATATTGTTACAGCTCCTCCTTTAAACATCATCAGCTCCTCCTCTTCATTATATATAGTTACAGCTCCTCCTTTAAACATTGTCAGCTCCTCCACTTCATTATATATAGTTACAGCTCCTCCTTTAAACATCATCAGCTCCTCCTCTTCATTATATAGTCACAGCTCCTCCTCAAAACATCATCAGCTCCTCCTCTTCATTATATATAGTTACAGCTTCTCCTTTAAACATCATCAGCTCCTCCTCTTCATTATATATAGTTACGGCTCCTCCTTTAAACATCATCAGCTCATCCTCTTCATTATATATAGTTACAGCTCCTCCTTTAAACATCATCAGCTCCTCCTCTTCATTATGTAGTCACAGCTTCTCCTTTAAACATCATCAGCTCCTCCACTTCATTATATATAGTTACGGCTCCTCCTTTAAACATCATCAGCTCCTCCTCTTCATTATATAGTCACAGCTTCTCCTTTAAACATCATCAGCTCCTCCTCTTCATTATATATAGTTACAGCTCCTCCTTTAAACATCATCAGCTCCTCCTCTTCATTATATAGTGTTACAGCTCCTCCTTTAAACATCATCAGCTCTTTCTCTTTATTATATATAGTTACAGCTCCTCCTTTAAACATCATCAGCTCTTTCTCTTCATTATATATAGTTACATCTCCTCCTTTAAACATCATCAGCTCCTCCTCTTCATTATATATAGTTACAGCTCCTCCTTTAAACATCATCAGCTCTTTCTCTTCATTATATATAGTTACAGCTCCTCCTTTAAACATCATCAGCTCCTCCTCTTCATTATATATAGTTACATCTCCTCCTTTAAACATCATCAGCTCTTTCTCTTCATTATATATAGTTACAGCTCCTCCTTTAAACATCATCAGCTCCTCCTCTTCATTATATATAGTTACAGCTCCTCCTTTAAACATCCTCAGCTCCTCCTGTGGTTATTAACATCCTCTCATCTGATCAACTGAGTGTTTACATCCGTTGCTATTGTAACCCACTTGAAAATAGCCTACTAGCAGGATTACGTTATTCTAGTTTAATATCTGATTTCTTGATTACTTTTAGTTATGTTTTCCCTGCACACCGTATTTGTCCAGTGGTGGCGCTGCATAGAGAGGAAAACGTCTCGGGTTACGACTGTAACCCTCGTTCCCTGAGAAGGGAACGAAACGCTGCGTCGGAAATCGACACATTGGGGAACGCCTTCGGCATGAAGCGTCTCAAGTCAACTATTCAATCTCGATTGGCGTAGCCTAATCACGTCACTCGTGACGTCGCATGTGACGGAGAGCAGAAGCTATAAAGGGACACCGGAACAAAGCAGCGTCAGCTTCTGATTGGTCGAAGCAAGTCGTTTTCAGGGCACGAGCAGTGTGGCCGAGGGACGCAGCGTTTCATTCCCTTCTCAGGGAACGAGGGTTACAGTCGTAACCCGAGACGTTCCCTTTCGAGGGAACTCTCGCTGCGTCGGAAATCGACACATTGGGGAACGAAATGTCCACTGCGCCACACTGAGAGAATACGTCCTGGTGTGAAGCATCTGGCACACTCACGGACGATAGGAATGAGAAGGCAGATCCAACCTAGATTGTCATAAGATTTGGTGTAAGAAGGGGAGGTCTGGAGCCGGTGGCTCAACGGACCCCATGTATGGGAACCCCAGACACTAAAGAAATATTAGATGAGAGGTGAAGGCAAGAGTGCACCTCGTATATCAGTTATGAGAGGTTTCCGTAGATAACCAACTGTCTAATTGAAAAAGGGGGATAGCTCCTAGCCCTTGATACATATCTAGATAGATCTAACTCCTACCAGCCCGAGGCACTAAGGCCACCACAGAGGCCCTAAGCATGAATGGGAGGTCCCGTTATAGAACAGGATGGAACGCCAGTACTGAAGCCACTGGGCAGTATTTAACTGGGTTCAATGCCGTACCTAACCTCTTAAATATATTTAGTTCCTAGTAGAGTGGGGTTCTAGAATGGATGACCTAACCACCTCGATGGAAAGGGCAACCTATTTATGGGTTGATCCCCCTCAGGGGCCAGACCCATAGTCTCCATAACTCTGGCCGTGGATAAAATATTGTACAATAGGCCTGGGAAAGAAGATCTCTCCTAATAGGGACTCGCCAGGGAGGACTCTCCAGGAGACTTATAGGGTCCGAGAGCCGAATTCGGCCAGTACGGAGCTACAAGGAGTAAACTCAAGCCGTACCTCCTGACCCTTTCCAGAACCCCAGGGAGCAGAGCGATCGGGGGAAAAGCGTACAGACGTGACCTCAGCCACATCTGTACGCCCAAAGGAGCTGGATGTGAGAGAGAGTACCAGAGCGGGCAATGAGTGTTCTCATGAGAAGCGCACAGGTCAACCTCCGCTCGGCCAAACTCTCTCCATGGCTGCGTTCCAAACCGCATACTCAATGAGTAGGTACTTAATTTCAATGAGTAATTACTTGACGAGCACTAAAAGAGTAGGTACTTTATAGCCAAATCTCGTTGAGTATGAATGCGATCCGGACATCATCTGCCATGTTGACGTTATCATGTGACCTACGACGCGTTATCACAAGCGCAACAACTTAAAAGATGAACGACACGTTTAATTCATCTATCTGTAAATATCTTGATATTGATGAAACTTGCTCATTTTGTGGTATTGTTGAAGAAACAGCTGCCAATTTATTTTGTGAATACATTTAGGGTTGATTTAAGTTGTTATATTTTAAACCCTACTAATGTGACCCACAGTTCCTTATAACGATTGTTTTTAAGAAACCCCAAAATCGTCATCTCTTGAATAGGCCTATGTTGTTAATTTCTTTATTTTATACCCAAAAAGTTTCTCCTTTAAGTTTTCCTCTTTTCTTGATGAATTTACCTCTCGTTTCATCCCTCAGACTTATAACAACAAAACAATTTTTTAATGTAGGGCCTATTATGAAGAACTATTTAAAGATATTTAGCCTTGTTATTGTTCTTTTTTCCTGTGTATATATCATATTATGATGTACACAAACCAATAATCCTTATGTTTTCTGTTTTGTCATTATGATTGTTCATTGTTAGATACAACTATGGTATCTTTCTATGATCTTTATGTAATAAGTTTAAATTATATGAGTGACAGGTGCATTAACACTTCATAACATCAGTAACCCGACAGCACAACCTAGAACAGTTTTCCTCACCGTTTGTAATGTCTGCACAAGGAGACGGGCGGCTGCTCGAAGATCTCCTGTGGAGAAAACTTTTGACTTTATACTCGAAAAATGTAAGTATCGCTCCTTGAAAATTAATATTACCTCAGAATGAATTGCATTGTTAGCCCACCCCAAAACTTAAACAAAATAATATTAAATGCTGACCAATACTTAATTATATTACTCTTTTTTTTATATACTAAAAATGATATAATTTAATAAAACAAGCAAAATGTAATTTGTTTTGTCATGAGTTATGCATGAATACACGTGAACATCTCAATTGTCAGTCAAGCAATGAATTATCAAACTACAAGCATGTATTTACAAGCGCTGAGCCCCACATACTGCCATCTCAACACAGTGGTTCCCATTCTGCGGCTTTACTCTGATGAAGTCACCAGAGGTGACCGTGCCTTCGTCCCGGAGCTTGTTGCTGCGCTTCACAATCTGAGGCGATAAGGGCAGATGGAGAGATGGAGCGTCTCATCCATGGCACCGTTTCCAGGATTCAGCTCTGGGCTCCTCATCCTCAGTGCTCACACCAGTCTGAATAAAAACACGATTAGTTACTTTATAGATTTGTTTATTTACCTTATTTACAGCACATGTGTCTAATGTCAACAGTGTTGACAACAGTGAATTAACGTTATCCTATAATAATGCCACACATACATCACTCAGATGTCTTTTTCATGTTGTGATGTGCTCATCTGCAATATGTCAATACTTACAATATTTTCCTTTCAGATGTAAATAGACATTTTAAATAAGCGTGTTTAAGATGTTATGTAAATCCACTTTAGAGACGTTACGTGTGCTTAGAGCTCCCCTGTTAGCTAGCTATATACAAAACATGTTTTTACAGCAAAATCACAACTATACTGTCTAACTATTTTACACCTTCAACAGTTAAAGCGTTTACTCTATAGTAGTTTAACACATAAGAAACCGTGTTTTCTCATATTTGAAAACTACGTCGCAATCTCCGTGATGTTTGATAATGACGTATGCTCTCGCGTGGCCTCCTGGGATAGATGAGTACAAGCTGAAAAGCACTCAAATGTCTGGGCGAAAGCAGGAGATCATCCGGGAACTTCTCGCCTACTCTTTTAGGAATACTGATGTTTCGAACGTACTGCTTCTTTCACGTACTGTTTTCGCCTACTATATAGTAGGAAAGTAGGCATATTGGAACGCACTATCGTCCAAATCTCGCGATAATTAGTACGTCAACCAGGTAATTCTCGCCTACTCTTTTATGAACACTGAGGATTCGAACGTACTTTTTTGCTCGCCTACTCTTTTTCCCATACTATATAGTAGGGAAGTATGCGGTTTGGAACGCAGCCCATATAAGCTCAACTACTTCAGGGTGGAGCCGCCATTCCCCGGGCCTCAGCCCCTGCCTCGACAGGATATCTGCTCTCACATTATCAACCCCAGGAATATAAATAGATCTAACAGAGAGAAATTTATCCTGGGACCATAGAAGAATCTGATGCGCCAGTCTAGAAAGAGGGCGTGACTTCAGGCCTCCTTGGCGGTTGATATAAGAGACCACCGACATATTGTCAGTCCTAATGAGAACATTATGGCCTCTGAGGTCTACAAGGAAGTGCCACAGGGCAAAGGATGCAGCCAACATCTCCAAGCGATTAATATGCCATGAGAGATGATGGTCCTTCCAAGTACCTCGGGTGTAACGGTCCTCCATAACCGCACCCCAACCCGTGCGGGACGCATCTGTAGTCAAAGTTTTTCTCTGACATGGTGCTCCCGAAGCCGGGCCTTGAGACAGGAACCATGGTTTCTTCCACATGACAAGAGCACGAAGGCATCTGCGCGTAACTCTGATCATGCGAAAGGGGTTCGCCAGCGGAGAAACCCCGTGGTCCTGAGCCACCACTGTAAGGCCCTCATGCGGAGCAGACCAAAAGGAATTACAATGGAAGCTGCAGCCATGAAGCCCAAAAACTCTTTGAAAGTGTTTGACAGCTGGCCTAACCTAATACTCTTTATTGTGGTTAAATTAGTATTTATACGAACAGGAGACAATTGTGCCTGCATCGTGACTGAGTCCCACTCTACTCCCAGGAACGTAGTCCTCTGAAGAGGAGTTAAGGAACTTTTCTTCACATTGAGTGTCAACCCCAAGCACTTCAAATGACGCAAAACAACATCTCAATGTTGAATCGCCAGTTCTTCTGACTGAGCCAAAACGAGCCAGTCATCTATATGATTTAGAATACGGATCCCCTGAAGTCTCAATGGAGCAAGGGCAGCATCCATACATTAGTAAAGGTGCGAGGAGATAAGGCTAGGGGGAAAGGAAGAACCGTATATTGATAAGCTTTTCCCCCCAAAAGCGAATCTCGGAAACTTCCTGTGATGGGGTTAGAAGGGAACGAGGAGTTAAGGAGCTTGTGGATCTATCACGACAGACCAGTCCTCTGAGCTGGTTTGACTGACATTCGGTATCTTCAGTGGTTAAATTGGCTTTTATAGGGAGGGGGAGCCCTTATTTACGGTGAATGGTCATCATTAAAAATCGCGCCGTAAAATGACTTAATGTGTTTTTACACCAAAGAGGCTCTTTTTCCAGTATTAATGTGTAAGGTAGGGTTGAGTACATATTTAAACAAAGAGAAATACTTTACAATTCACTCTTTTTTTACCTTTAATGTTAACAGACAGCAACGGATTTCACCCTCGGGAAATGTATGAAATTTAACATGTTTGAAAATATTGGTTGGCAAATATCTTTTAAAACAAGAAAAAATGTTGATTTAAAAGAATCAGGGCCAGTTTCTTTGGCAGTTTGTTGTTTGATTTAATCACACCGACACGCAGGGCCGTACGGGGATTTTTATAAATAAAAGTTCCAAAAAATTATCTTGCTAGGGGGGTTTGGGGGCATGCGAACAAGCGGAGTGATACAAACAGTGAAAAGTCGAACACATTCGAGGTAACGTTATACAAATATATTACAATAATAATGGCAATATATTTAATAGGGTGCTTGTGTTGTTAAATTGAGCTTATCCACTGTCTTTGATCAAACTGAGTATTTCTGTCGATCATTTAAAACTTCTATCGACAAACAGCTGTTTAGATTAGCTGCATCTTATCTCGCACAACGGTATGCCTGTTGTGAAGCGTCGCGTTGGGATTCGCGCTCGGCTTGCGCTTCTGTGAACATAAATCCCACTTGCTTTGATTGGACTCAAACATTTTGACATTGACGTGCGGGTGAGTGCTGAAGCAGCTCAGACGAGAAGGTCAGTTATCGTTGCGATGGGCGAATCATTGCAGCACCAAATTCGAGTTAATATTAGCCAATTATTTCATAACTTTCATTATATACACTCAACAAATGTTATATATTTGGTGCTGAAGGAGACGGAGCTAAGCTCCGGCAGGGTGTGTTGTGGACCCGAGGAGGCGGAGCTGCGCTCCGGTGCGCTCCGCCCCAATTTAACCTATGGGTATCTTGAATCTAAACCCCCTCGGAGGTTGATTCAGTACCCTGAGATCCAAACCCAGGCCTAACTCCCCCTCCCTTCACAGGAACTATGAAGTGCCGGCTGTAGAACCCAGGCTCCCGTAAACAAAGAAGAGCCAACGTTGAGGTCTCCTGTGTTAAGAGGGACTAGACTTCTTGTTCCAAGAACCGACCCTGCTCGGGGCTGGCCAACATGTGAACCACCCCTAGTAGATAATATTTTTTATATTAGTTCCACTATAAGCAGGACCCCCTAGGCTGTATTTTGAAGACCCTTCAGGGTGTCTAGATATGCCATTATGGGGACCAGTCCCTCGAGACTGGCCTCGGCTATACATTTTCAAACGGCTTCGGTGACCTGAAGCAGCTAACTGGCAGGAACTAACCGAAATATGCTCTCTACAGACCTCCTGAGAGGCGGCGAACTCGACAGGGCCGCAACGTCTCCGGGCGGACACTGCCATTTGTGTTCGCTGGAAGGGTCCGCGTGTTACGACAAGACCTCTTGGTCAGGACCATCTTAACCCGAGAGACAGTCCTCAGACCTGTCTTCGGTATGGAGGACTTTGTGCGAGAATGTCTCCTCTGGCCCCAAGCCTTATATTGGAGCGGGGGGGGGGGGGGGGAAGCCGAAGCCGAAGCACTGCTACTTGGGCGGAGTGATAACCGCAGCACCTGAGACGCGCCGTGGTGAGGAGCAGAGAGTTCGTTGAGTTTGGGTACGGTACGTCTCAGGTGCTGCGGTTATCACTCCGCCCAAGTAGCAGTGCTTCGCCTTCAGAGAATATAGTTCCCAGTATTTATACGGTTAAAATATGTCTGTGTCTCATGTGACTTTGTTTTTTGTACACTCTGTGACTATACAAATCACTACATGTAAATAGGAAAATGTTTCCGTTATTTTGTCACTTATTTGGATTAGTATGCTAGCTGCAACCATTTACATCCAGTCTTTGTGCTAAGCTAGGCTAGCGGTGGGTGCGTCAAACAGACTTATAGCACGCACGGAGATGAAAAAGGTATGTATGGACTTATCTAACTCTGGGGGATAAGGTGAATAGGCTAAAGTCCCAAAAAGTTGGAGTGTTCCTTTAAGAGCTAGTTAAAAGGGTTTTTCCCACCAAAACCACTTCTAAGGCGGAAATAACAGAGCAAAGGGTCGAAATTACGACACGGAGTTTATCTACTTTATGATTTTTTCTCCGGTGAGTGTTTTACACGTGTTCGTCATTTGTGTTACTAGCAGACATGGCGTGATAGATATGATTAATGAGTTAAGCACGTAAAAGTTATCTTTATTTTTCTATTTTGCTGTAACTCAGTTGTTTAATGCATTGTGTGAAAATGTATTGATGAGATATGTACTGCAAAAGCTAAAAAAAACAAAACAATCGGAGTTGAACGTGAGTTTAATGATTTGAAGTGCTATTTCATGCTATGTTGAAGTCACGTGATATGCTAGTGCTTGAGTTTCATGTATGAAGTGAATGTATAGATTGAGAATAAGAATTTAAGCTACTACAGTTCGTGAATATGAGTTATATTTCCAGATCTAGTCAAATTTATCGAGAGAGTAATTGAATGTTGCCCTGCTATGTAGGCTGGTTTGGATGCATGATTTGAGAGGGAGTTCCATTGGACGAATTCACCATCGGACACGCGAGGCAGAAGAGCAGAGGGCGCGAATGACCAACTTGCCTGCAACACGAACTGTTTCTACTCACCATTTCTTCATTGCATCGCACAGATAAGCGTGAGATCTCACCCCACAAGGTCATACTGGTTGATATTTGATGTTCAATAAATGCGGCTATATGTTCTGAGTAAACTATTTTGGTACTTTCATTTGTCTACTCCTCTTGTGAAAAGTTCCTTAGGAAGGTAGCACTTCACTCTACATTATAATAATTGCCCCTTACACTATGTCAGTGCATGACAGTGAAGTGTTGCTCTACGTGTGTGTGTGTATGTGTGTGTGTGTGAGAAGTGCATACACTGTTAACGGCACTGGCTCAACACACATCTGATCACACAGTTTATTGGCTACTTTTTCACACGAGAGAATTACTGTTACTCTCACTTCTTTCTTTTAGCAGTTTCTCGCATGACGTTAAAATCTAGAAAAAAAATATTACATTATTAGTGATACAATTGGTTTGTTACTAAAAAGGTTTACACTATCCATGACTAACTTGTAGAAAATGAATTCTAAAACAGTTTTCAAGGTATTTCAAAATGATGAATATCAGCTCCAGTTTGGTGAAACGGAAAGTATTTGCACACACTTGATGAGCGTCTGTAAAGCAGATATTAAATGTCTTCAGGAAGAGTTTCTACACATGGATTATAATGTTCTGCTTTACTCTCTCCAGCCCTGAGAAATAGATCAGATCCAGACTCCTTTATTAACACTACAAACACCAAACGCCAGTGATTCTCCCTTTCCCTGTGACACAGGCTGAGCTGTTTAAAGCACTTCAGAGACGCTTTAAGAGGCGGTTGTGTGTGTCATTATGAAAGTCAGTGTGTGTCATCGGCACCATGTTCTGAAGACACTCAAGATGCTTCTTCCTTGTGCTCAAAAATATATAATGACATTAATAAAATAATAATATCTTTAAATATTTCCTTTTGTAATGAAACTGGTCTTGATAGATTTCTTGAGTCACACCGAGAACAAAGATACCAATCATGCCGTAGTCGGACCGAACCTGCTGTCCACAGTAATGGTGTTTCAGAAGCGTGTCATCGCTGGCGTTGAGAACTCAGTTAGTTTGACCGCACTGTTAAACACACACACACACAACATCATCTCTGAACCCAGTTTAGGCGGACGGATGTGAACTCTCACACATTCAGAAAACACTTCCTCTTCTTTTCTACTGAATTGCTCAACTTTTTCCTGTCCAAGAAATGTTTGCTATAGTTGCTGCAAACCATTTACAATTTCACTGCTAATATGATTGGTTCAGTGTTGCTAATATTTTTATTTCAGTGATTTTACATAAAGCCGGGTTCCTCATACACACACCTGACTGAGATATTCAAGTAAACTCAAAGACCTTGATTAGTTGATTCAGGCGTCAAGTCAAGTCAGCTTCATTTATATAGCGCTTTTACCAATATAGACTGTTTCAAAGCAGCTTTACAGTTGTGCTGATGCGATCAGCCATTATAGTGATTGGGATACGGTATGTTCAGCGGATATTAAAGGAGAAGAGACTGACATCTAACTAAGCGTGTCATTCTGGGTCCTGGAAGTGACATCATTTCTGGCGTGCAGTGTTTATGTCCAGGAGGCAAGAGCTACTGGTGGCAGTCTCATTATCAGCGTTTTAAGTTAGGAAGGTGTAGATTTAAAAATCATGCTTTCCCCATAGTGTTGAATCACGGAAGCTACACCAGTTACTTTGCCAAGAGATCTCGATTTATTATTTATCATGTGTCAGACAGAGAGAAACAGGCATATTAGAATAAGGCTACATGAGAGGTCTTCATTCCAGATTTCTCTGTTCCCCACTTCTATTTTCCTTTATGTTTCTCTATCCTCTCACCCCTTCATTAAAGATAAAATTGGACAAAAGAAACACACATTAATATAATAAAGATGTTATTTAAACTAACATTTAACGTCACATTCCCCATCACCATATTACCTACAATATAAATTAACTAAATCAAAATGCTTTGAGAAGAAATAATAAATGTTAACAAACTTCAACACCTTTCACTCAAATCACACCAAATCATACAAATCTTAGCATCAATCAGTACTGTAGCAAGCAAACTAGCAAAATCCATCAAATATGCTGAAACACAATACCGATCTCTTATAGTTTACATCAAAAAATAAATAAATAAATGAAATTCATGTTCATACCAGTTGCGTCTTCAAGTTTGATTTTTTTTACTGAATGTGTGTGAAAGTCTTTGCAAGTCCAGCAAGAGATCTTCTCCAAACTTTTCACCTGCCTGTGCTTCTTCTTCTTCTTTTCCGTTTTATGGCAGATTGCAACCATGACTTTTAAAGGTGCATACCGCCACCTACTGTATCAGAGTATGTAGCACGAACTATTCGTTGGGACTACTTTATATATATAAAAAAACACCTAGATCCTCTTATATATTCCTATGTTTTTCAAATATTGTATAACTGCTTTCCGTGTATCCTTTACCCCATCTCCTGTTGTGCCTAATAAACCTTCGAGGTTCCACTTCCTTCCTGCCTTACTTATCTTTTGGTTTAGCCTCATCCTCTCATCTCTATATTTCTTACAATGTATTAATACATGTTCTACATCTTCCTTGGATCTACATTCCAAACATTTATCTGATATACTTTTGCCCATTAAAAACAATGTTTTATTTAACCCTGTATGGTCAAATCTCAGCCTGGTTAAAACGCTCTCCTCTCTTCTGTTACTTCCATTCACCCCCTGTCCATTAATAGATTTTTTGCAAGCTGTAATATTCCCTTCCACTTTTATCCATATCCCACCTATCCTGCCATTTCTTCATTATTTCTTTTTTGATTATCGCCTTAGCTTCTCCTTTTCCAACGGGCATAATTATGACATCGTTCGTCCTGGTTGATTTTTTAGCTATTTTATCTGCTCCCTCATTCCCTTTTATACCTACGTGGGCAGGGAATCTCACGTCTATCCGTAGTCTCTGTAATCTAATTAACCTTTGTTGGATTTCGAGCATTAAATCTTCTCTATCAGATTTCATGTTTTGAACACTATAAAGGGCTGCTACAGAATCAACACAACACACCACTCTGTCTGGTTTTCCTTCCTTAACCCACTGCAGTTGTAGTGAAGATAATGGGTAGACGCTCAGTCTAGGTGCTAGTTCTGGGTTTATCACCAAGTTCACTCAGGTGTGTCGGCCAGAACACCACTTAAGGCCAAATGTTCCAGAGTATGAAATAAAGAGCGGAGAAATAGTTCTGATTCTGTTTCTTTATTCCTCTTTCTTGTGTGAGTGAGTTTGAGGGTGAGTGTAATTCTGAGTGTGGTTTCTATAAAGAGAGAAACAAATTACAAATGAATAAATTAAACATATGCATACACTCATTCCTCTCTAAGCACTAATATACATTACTAAACAAAGCAAACAATAGTCAGAATATAACTATACAGTATATCTCTTAAACTCTAATACTGTAAGCATAATGTAAAGATTCAAACACTTATTATAAAGGATCCTCAGATTTTCTATTATAAGTTAAATTCCCACTAACATAGATAGCACTTACTGTCATCTATGATAATACACTTTATAGCTTCAACTAACTAAACAGCTGGATGGTTTTATTATGAAAAAACCCCGTACTGAATGCTATATTCCATTCGAGCTAGCAAAGCCCTGACTGAGAAACCTCGATAGCGATCCAAATAACAATATTTACCACCACTTACTTCTTATTTTACTCAACCACAAAGTACTGATCAATCCTAACAACAAATATGAAAGTATAAACACATCTAAACACGATATTACATATCGTTAACTCGACGTACTAAAATCAGACGAGTCGAAGCTCGAGCGTGAAATGAACGAACGTGGATATAATTAGCACCACGGTCGCATAGCGACTCCTTAAACTCCTAACTCTTATCCACATCAAATAACAGAAATAACTAGTTTAACAAATAATACAATATCACATATGTACTTACTCTTCTCATTTACGCACACTCTGAAGAAAGGTGCAGCTCACATCTACAATCCGACCGACCGACCGACTGACTGACTATCTCTATCGTACTGCATACTAACTGTGTGACGTCAGATAGTATACAAACCAGCGCGCGCTTCGGCTACCGTTACAAGCACTGAATAAACGGAAGTAAACGTGAAACATAAAGCCTAATATGGTCAACTACACTAAATAATATCAACACTAACATAACTTTGGGGCCTTTTCTACAGCCGCCCCCGAATGTATGTAATACATTCGCTCATCAATAAAGGCAACAAAGTTCTATGGCTGGGGTGTAGTGGCAGGAGTGGAACCGTTTCCATCTTCTCCAGATGGAAGTGCAGGGAGGACAACCAGCCTGGCAACTGGCCGTGTGTAGATTCTCTCCTTCACCTTTACATCAGCGGACCTGATGTGCCCGTCAGGGCTGGGATGAGTCTTGATCACTTTCCCAATGGGCCAGAGGGCCCTCGGAAGATGTGGGTCAGCGATCATCACTACACAGTCCCCTTCAATATCAGCTGGTGTAGCCTGCCACTTCTGGCGAGCTTGCAGGCTCGGCACATAGAGTCGGATGAAACGGGCCCAAAAGTGGTCAGCCAAAACTTGGGAGTGTTTCCAACGGCGGCGACAGATGAGCTCACTTTCGGGGTAGACTACCTGAGGCAACGAACCATCAGGCCGCCCCATAAGAAGAACACTGGGAGTCACTGGATCTGGGTCGCTGGCATCTGAAGACACATAACCCAAGGGCTTACTGTTAAGGATCCCTTCCACCTCAGTAAGTACAGTGCGAAGCACTTCTTCCGGAACAGGTTGAGCACCAACTGTGGCATAGAGTGCGCTCTTAACTGAGCGTATCTCCCTCTCCCACACCCCTCCGAAGTGAGGAGCGGCTGGGGGGTTAAAGCGGAAGGAGATCTTCTGTGGTGCAAGGAGATGTTGTAGTTCTTTAGACATTCCAGCGAAGGTCTCACGGAGTTCTCGCTCACCTCCCTTGAAATTTGTCCCTTGATCGGAAAACAGCTCGGCAGGTGTTCCTCTACGGGAAATAAATCGACGAAGGGACATCAGAAAAGCATCTGTATCAATAGAGGTAAGGAGGTCCAAGTGCACTGCCCTCGTTGTGAGGCACTTGAAAATGATCCCCCATCTCTTCTCCCGGCGCCGGCCAACTTTGACCTCAAATGGCCCAAAACAGTCCATCCCTGTAGAGTAGAAAGCCGGCTTGTAAAGGCGTAGACGGGCTGATGGCAGGTCTGCCATTTTCGGCACTGCAGGTCTTGCCCTCCATCGCCGACAGTCAGCGCAGCTATACTGGTAGCGCCGGACAGCCTCACGCCCTCGCAGGATCCAGAAGGAGCGTCGAAGCTCGGCGAACACCCGCTCTGGGCCGGGGTGGCGTAGGCGGTTGTCGAAGTTTTGGATCAAGAGCGTAGTCACTCGATGACCTGGGTCTAAGATGACTGGATGGAGAGTGGTCAGTTCTAGGCCTTCTGCTCGACGGAGTCGTCCTCCAACACGAATGAGCTCTCCCTTTTCATCCAGCTCTGGAGACAGCGTACGGAGTCGACTGCTGCTGGGAACTGGTTTACCAGCTTTCAGGAGGCTGTACTCTTGCTGAAAACTATCCCTCTGAGCCCTCTGAAGTATTAACTGTTCAGCCTGTCGGTAGTCTTCAGCTGTGGGCTTATCATTAGAGTTGGCCGCCCCATGCAGCTCCTGCACTGTCTCATCCAGCAGCTCCTTCCACGAGCCGTATTGACTCACTTCTGAAGTCGACTGGCTTGATGCAACTGCGGCGACCCCACAGAAAGTAGACTTGCGCAGCTCTGAGGTATCTTCTGCTTGTTCAACAGCAGGGTCCTCTGGCCATGAGTCTGGACTGGTCAGGAGGAAGGCAGGTCCCAGGCTCCATCTATTTGGCTGAACAAGCTCTCTCAGCTTCTTCCCTCGTGTTACGTCATCAGCAGGGTTTCTTGCGGTATCAACATATCTCCAGGCATGCCTGTCAGTCAGCTCCTGTATCTCGGCCACGCGGGTGCCCACAAAGACCTTGAATCGACAAGATTCAGACCTCAGCCATGTCAGCACCGTTGTGGAATCTGACCAAAGGATTGTCTGATCAATGTGGATGGTAAGCTCCCTCTTCAGCACCTGCGAGAGCTGTGCACCAGTAAGGGCTGCACAGAGTTCTAATCGGGGCATAGAGTGAAATCGCTTGGGAGCAACTCTAGAACGGGCCATCAGGAATGACAGATACACTTCACCGTGTCTGTCAGTGGTCCGGAGGTATGCCACTGATCCATAAGCCTCTTCTGAGGCGTCGCAAAATACATGCACCTCTCTCTGAAGACCGGAGGTGTCCACGTCCTTCGACAAGTATGGTCGGGGCAGGGTGACTTGAGGTAAGACTTGTAATTCTTCTTCCCAGTCTTTCCACTGCTGCAGAAGCTCCTGCGGTAGTAATGGATCATCCCATCCCCTGTGTTTGTCCCAAAGGTGTCGGACAATTATCTTAGCCCTGGTGGTGTAGGGTAGGATGAACCCCAAGGGGTCGTACTGACTCGCCAGCACCTTATAGATATTACGCATCGTGGGAACCCCGTACTCCACATGGCGATGCTTGTAGCCAAGGACATCCGTGTGGAAGAGCCAGCTTAGCCCTAGAGTAGATTCTGGGGTATCCGTCTTGTTCTGAGCCAGCCATAGCTCAACACTGGCAGAGCAGCTCTCTTCTGGTAGGTGACTTATTACACCTGGTTCGTTACTTGCCCACTGACGCAGATCAAAGCCTGCAGACGCAAGAAGGGCTCGTAGCTTGTCTACAAGGTGCCTCGCATCAGCAATATTGGGAACACTCTGGAGACAGTTATCTACATAAAAGCATTTCTCAACTGAGAACCTCACCTCTTCATCTGGCTGGCTGTTATCAGAGACGTGGCGCTGTAAGGCGAATGTGGCACAGCAGGGGCTACATGTTGTACCAAACGGTAGCACCTGCCACTCGTACACTGCAGGAGGGCCTTCTTGACTGACGTCGCGCCAAAGGAATCTGAGCAGAGCACGATCTTCTGGGAGGAGGCGCACTTGGTGGAACATGCCTCTGATGTCTCCGCTAACCGCAACTGCATGCTCTCGGAATCTTAGCAGAACTCCCAGTAGTGATGCTCCTAATGTCGGCCCAGGCAGTAGATGGTCATTGAGGATCTGCCCTCGATACTGGTAGGAGCAGTTGAATACCAGCCTATTCTTGCCATTATGGCTCACCAGATGGTGAGGAATATACCATTCCTCACAACCTTCCTCGGCTGAAACTTTCGGTCCACACTTGATGACATAGCCCGCCTTGATAAGTTTCTCCATCTCCACTCTGTAGGCTTCTGCCCGTGCAGAATCTCTAGCCAGTCGCCTCTCTACACTTCGTAAACTGGGCATGACGGCTTCTTCAGTAGCCTGAAAGAGCGGCATGTCTCTCTTGCGGAGCAGCGGGGTGGCGTAACGTAGAATGCCATCAACCTCTACCCTGATGGTTTTGGTCTCCAGGATGCTGATGGCCTCTTGGTCCTGTCTTGAACGAGTAACTAGTTTCTCGCTTCTGAATGGGACATCGTCGACTTGCCATAATCTCTCAACATGTTTCATCAGTTCGCTCACCTGGGGTGCTACTGTTGTAAATAGACACTGCCGTGGTTGGGTGAGGTGACAGACTACACTCGCTGGGCCCTGCAGTGTCCAGCCCAGCCTTGTGCGGATGGCAGCAGGCCCTCCTGGAGGTCCCAATCTGACAGGTTCAATGGGAGTGACGAGATGGGGGTGGTCACTTCCAATTAGAAGCAGGGGCTTAACATTCATAAGGGTCTGAATGGGAAGGCCGATAAGGTGCTTGTGTGTGTTCCTGAGTTGCTCCATGGGGTAAGTATGGGTAGCTAGTCCAATACGAGCACTGGTGAATGCACCTATGATTTTGAACTTAGTCTTTGGCTTTGACGGCGAAGAAATGGAGAACGACACTGATGCACCTTGGAGAGTCCGCACTTCATCTCTAATTGTGCGTAGTGGTAGGTCCTCTTGAATCCCCTGCACACCTAGCTTCTCTGCAGCATCTGGCAACAGCATAGTTCTCTCTGAACCGTCGTCAAGTATGGCATAGGTGTTGATTGATTGGTCACCATGGTGAATGCGAACTTTGACAACTTTAAGAAGAACCCGACTGCCTTCAGTGGGTCTGTCTAGATACAGAACCTCTGTTGTGCCCCTTATGCCATGGCTTTCCGCTGCTGGTGTCGATGATGCCTCCTTAGGTGACCTCATATTCACCTCATGCAGCACCTGGAGGTGTTTCCCTTGGCAGAGGCTGCAAGTTTTCTTTAAGTTGCATTGAGCCGCCTGGTGTGGCCGTGCACATCGCCAACACCTCTTGTTCCTTTTTATCCATTCAGTCAGCTGATCCTTTGATAGCCTGGATACCTCTGTACACTGGCTAAGGTAGTGTTCCTCGTTATTGCAGAATGGACAGTATGGCTTGCTCTTGTTCCCTTTGAAGGAGCTGCGTGGCACTGGAGCCTCAGGTTTCTTAGCTGTGTCCTTCACACCATGGAGGACAGTGGTAGGTTGCTTACCCTTCCTACCCTCTTGTCGGAACACCGGCTTCTCCCGCACTCCTCTCACAGCTAACTGTCCTTCAAAGTCCTGGCACCAAGACTCGTATTTCAGCCAATCTGAAAGATTAGTTAAGGTGTGGGTTCTTGTGCCCTGATGATACATGCAGCGGCGAAACTCGGCTCTTTGCTCAGATGGCAGCTTGCTCAGCAGACGAGCAACATGTGAGCCGCATTGTAGTTCCACTTCACCCTCGTGGCCTAGTGTTTTCAGCATTCCCACGAGTGACTGTATCTGGAGTGCAAACTTCTCAAATGCAGCAAAGTCTCCCCGTCTTATGTCTGGTGAGTCCAGCACAGCAGCAATACGCCTCAGCGCTATCTGATGTGGTTGGCCAAACTTGTCATTCAGGGCAACCATTGTGTCTGAAAAGGGTGTTGGGGAGTTAAGGTAAGCATCTGCTATTAACCTGGCTTCTTCTAGTTGCAGGTGATCGACCAACACTTGGTATTTAAACAGCTCAGATGCGTCATGTGGTAAGAGGTTTTCCAATGAGATCTTGAGCCGTGCGAACTCACTTGGGTCCCGACTGGCGAAGTTGCGGATTGTTGGGCGTGGCCCACGGTAACTTGGCTCTGGGACGTTGGAGTTATGACCCTGAGGTGATCTAAAGGGCAGTGGCTGTGTCCATGCCATGCTTGGATGTCGCTGTTGGGGCGTTGCGTTACAGCCAAGCTTACTCCGTTGACCACTATAAGCTGTAGGGCACTTGGGCTCAGCTGGAGGTAATCCGTGTGGCTGTGGCAGAAACTGAACGGGCTTGAACCAGGGCGATGGCTGACGGACAGTGTCCTCCCATGGCTTTGCAGTAGGAAGGGCCCCATGTGCTGAGTGATAAACTTGTGGCTGGCCCACAAACATGTCAGAAGCTGGGGCTGGCAATGCTTCTTCCTTAGTTCTTGGAACCTCATCTGTTCTCCTAATAAGCGAATTTAGCATAGGTGGGTCACCAGGCAGAAGTTCGTCAATTGCTGGGTCTGGCCATGGTGGTGGTGCAGGCCAATCATCCTCTTCCTCAGCGTTAGGTTCACTTTCAACAGGTGGCCGTGATGACATCACCGTTAACTCTGGCTTTCTGGTATGAAGAGAGGTTGGACTCTGCATGTTGCAAACAGAATCTACTAACTGTCTCATGTCTGCTCGCAGCGCTCTAAGCTCGACCAAGTCTGATGCCATGTCCCGCTGTGTCTGCTGCAGGAGGTGTCTTTCATGACGAATGTCATCCAACTCAACTCGGCTGTCATGCTGTGGATGTATGGGGTGCAGCGCTGGAGGTAGGGGAGTAGAGTAATCTCGTAGCTGTTCCCTAAACTCTCTCTCTGGAAACCGCTGGGGGGCTAGCTGATTCTTCTGGCTGTGCTGTTGGTTCTCAGCCCTATAGCCCAGGTCCATCTCCTGAAGAATAGCATCCCGCCTCTGGCGTCGAAGAGGAGAGTCTGGTGGGGAGGTGAGGGGTGTCATCCTGGCATTTCCCTCCTGGTGATAACTCTCTGATTCCTCTCTGTACCTCTGACCGATGTAGCCTCTATAATCGACCTCATAATCTGCATAGCGCACAGGTGGGTGAATGTGCCGTTTGGGACGTGCACCACTAGCATCATACTCTGGATGTAGTTCCATCTCTGACGTAAACTCAGTGATCCGGCTCGAAGGACCATCAATGTAGTGAAGATAATGGGTAGACGCTCAGTCTAGGTGCTAGTTCTGGGTTTATCACCAAGTTCACTCAGGTGTGTCGGCCAGAACACCACTTAAGGCCAAATGTTCCAGAGTATGAAATAAAGAGCGGAGAAATAGTTCTGATTCTGTTTCTTTATTCCTCTTTCTTGTGTGAGTGAGTTTGAGGGTGAGTGTAATTCTGAGTGTGGTTTCTATAAAGAGAGAAACAAATTACAAATGAATAAATTAAACATATGCATACACTCATTCCTCTCTAAGCACTAATATACATTACTAAACAAAGCAAACAATAGTCAGAATATAACTATACAGTATATCTCTTAAACTCTAATACTGTAAGCATAATGTAAAGATTCAAACACTTATTATAAAGGATCCTCAGATTTTCTATTATAAGTTAAATTCCCACTAACATAGATAGCACTTACTGTCATCTATGATAATACACTTTATAGCTTCAACTAACTAAACAGCTGGATGGTTTTATTATGAAAAAACCCCGTACTGAATGCTATATTCCATTCGAGCTAGCAAAGCCCTGACTGAGAAACCTCGATAGCGATCCAAATAACAATATTTACCACCACTTACTTCTTATTTTACTCAACCACAAAGTACTGATCAATCCTAACAACAAATATGAAAGTATAAACACATCTAAACACGATATTACATATCGTTAACTCGACGTACTAAAATCAGACGAGTCGAAGCTCGAGCGTGAAATGAACGAACGTGGATATAATTAGCACCACGGTCGCATAGCGACTCCTTAAACTCCTAACTCTTATCCACATCAAATAACAGAAATAACTAGTTTAACAAATAATACAATATCACATATGTACTTACTCTTCTCATTTACGCACACTCTGAAGAAAGGTGCAGCTCACATCTACAATCCGACCGACCGACCGACTGACTGACTATCTCTATCGTACTGCATACTAACTGTGTGACGTCAGATAGTATACAAACCAGCGCGCGCTTCGGCTACCGTTACAAGCACTGAATAAACGGAAGTAAACGTGAAACATAAAGCCTAATATGGTCAACTACACTAAATAATATCAACACTAACATAACTTTGGGGCCTTTTCTACAGCAGTCCTACAATAATCGCCATCATCTCTGCTGTATATACCGAAGCCTGATCAGGTCATCTTTTCCCAATACTTACATTCATTGTTGGTATATATATTCCTATTCCTACCTTGTCCTCTTCATCTTTAGATCCGTCTGTATACATATTTAAGTAACTGTAATATTTGCTCCTTATATACTGACTTGCCAGATGGCCTTTCCCACTCTCTTCCCATTCGTTTTTTAGTTCCAATATTAATTGGTGTTGATCTCATTACACCAGCACAAATCCTCAACGCTTTGTTAGTAACTCTCCAACTTCAATAGATGTGTTTTAGCTGTTGCTCCATATACATAGCATCCATAATCTATTGTTGACCTCATTAGTGCCCTGTAAATATACATTAATGACTGTTTATTTGCTCCCCAGACTTTCCCCACTATTGCTCTCATTAAGTTTATGACTTTCTTGCATTTAGATTCCACCTTTTCAACGTGTATTTTCCACGTTCCCTTTTGGTCTAACCACATACCCAGATATTTAAAATGATCTACTGTTTCCATATTATGGCCATATAACCTCAGGATCTGTTTTTCTATCCCTTTCTTCCTGGTAAATATCATATGACAAGACTTACTTGTAGAAAGCTTAAATCCCCAATTATACGACCATTGTTCTACCTTTTCTATTGCTTCCTTGATTTTATTCCTCACCCTTATTGGATCTCGTCCTCTTGTCCAGATGGCCCCATCATCAGCATACAGAGCTGACCCAATCCTTCTATCTAGATTCATAACAATATCATTAATCATAACATTAAATAAAACTGGACTAATAACACTGCCTTGTGGAATTCCATTAACAATTTCAAATTCTTCAGATACTTCTGATCCCACTTTAACTCTAAATCTTCTTTCTGACAGAAAATCTAAGACCCAGTTATAAAACCTACCTCTAATTCCCATTTTATTCAATTTAATTAGCAGCCCTTCTCTCCACATGGAATCATAAGCTTTTTCAATGTCAGAAGACACAATACTCATTATTTCTTTCATTTTAAACGTTTTCTCTATCTCGTTGCTTACTTTCACAACAGCATCCATTGTGGAACGCCCTTTTCTGAACCCACTTTGATATGGTGCTAGTAATCCTCTGTGTTCAAGGGTATAATTAAGTTTCGGACTAGTATCTTCTCCATCCACTTGCATAGATGTGATGTTAGGGCAATAGGTCTATAATTACCAACATTATTAGTATCTTTCCCAGGTTTATTAAATGGTAATATTAACGCACTCTTCCAGCTTTTGGGCATTTTACCTTCTTCCCATATCTAATTAAATAAGTGCAATATTATCTTTAACACTTTTTCAGGTAACTTCTGGAACATAACATAACTGAGTTGATCTTCTCCTGAAGCAGTATTCTTAACACCATTTAATACCATCACTAATACATTCAAATTAATTTCTGCATCCATAGTACTTTCCTCGCTTTCTTTTTTAATAGACACATCTCTATTTTCTTTAATAACCGTCTCTTTATGTAATCTATGGATATCTTCTAAATGATCACCACTATGCACACTGGCGAACTTCTATTCTTAATTACTCTTCTTAATAGGCCTTTCTTGAAGATCTATTTCAACATTTATAGAGCAAAGTATTGGAAAATGATCACTCCCTATAGTTGTACTTTCCTTTACCTTCCTTTCACAAGAGTTTGCCATATTATTAGAAACAAGAGTGCGATCAATACAAGACAATGTGTTAGAACGTATGTCAATTCTTGTGCCATTTCCATTATTTAAACAAACTAATTGTCTAACATCCATCAATTCTTCCACTGCTTCACCATTACTATCAGTATGTTTACTTCCCCAAAGACTATTATGTGAATTGAAGTCTCCGCACCATATTTCTTTCCCATTTCTCTGTCTCCTTATTATTTCCTCTAAGGTTTCTAGATTTAATGATTTGCAAGGGTTACATACGTTGATTACTACTAATTGCCCATCTGATTTATAAATTTCAATAATTACACATTCTATTTCTGTTGCAGTTTCTATTCTTCTAAATGGTATCCCATCCCTTACAAATGTTGCACATCCTCCACCCTGATTTTCACCTCTATCAAACCTAACAGACCCATTACCAGGTAAATTAAAGTCAAGGTGAGGCCGTAACCAAGTTTCTTGAATGCAAATAATATCAGGTTTATCTTCAGACTCTACTACAAACTTTTTGAACTCTTGACCATTTGCAATCAGACTCCTAGCATTCCATTGCAAAAGATGGAACACCATTATAAGCTCAAATAACACTCTGAGACCCTCCATCATTGTTAGCACTTAGCATACTGTGTATATCTTCAGCTTTCAAATCCCGGACACCTAAAAACTCCTCTGCAGCTTCTACCACTGTCTTGATCCTGTCACTTTTCCTTTCTTGTCGTGTGGGAACATTCACAACTTTACATATAAAAGCTACAAAACTCTTCTTTTCTACCATCAAGGTATTCTCCTCCACTATACACTTATGCCTACATGCTTGCTGTATTTTTACTGGTGTTATGTCTACTGGTCCTGGCTGAATTCTCCTTATACCTGACCTCTGGGGAAGGCCTACTCCATGCATTGCGCTTTCATTCATGTTTCCATGACACACTGTTGGTCTATTTTCCTTGCTTTCATAAGTGCCCATGCTTTTTAAAGCCTCCTTATTCACAACCTTGTACCTCTGTACTTCTTTAGCTTGTTTCTGGATCACGCATCCGGCATATGCAGCGCTATGCTCACCTCCACAATTGCAGCATTTTAGCTTGGTATCCTTATTACATTTGCCATATCCATGTTCTCCTCCACATTTCGCACATCTTTGTCTCCATTTACATTGTTGTGCTACATGTCCTATTCTCTGACACTTAAAGCACCTTAGCGGTTGGGGAATATACTCCCTGACTTTGTAGTTTATCCATCCCATTTGGACTTCACCAGGCAAAGATTTTTCAAAAACAAGCAGTACAGATAGGCTGTCAGATTTAACACCACCTTTATTAGTTTGGAGTCTTTTGACCTCTAGTACTTTCCCACCTCTTATCTCACTCTTCACATCCTCCACGGACATTTCCAGAGGAACATTTGAAATCATTCCTCTTATCTTCGCTGCCATTCCTGGTACATGCACTTTAATTTTTACACCACCAAGGTTACTCATTTTCAAAATCATTTCCTGCTGAAATTAGCATTCTTCTGTTATTCAATAATTTAGCATATTTAATTTTTCCCATATCCTTCTCAATTGCTTTGGTCACCTGAACTGGATGAAAGTGGCCTTTATCATTACTAAGCGTAATAATAACTTTCCATTCTTCCTGCTTCTCATTAGGGGTGGGGGGAAAAATCGATTCTTAGATGCATCGCGATGCGGTCGTGGACGATTCTGAATCGATTCGCAAATGTCAAAAATCGATTTTCAAAAAAAAAAAAAAATATATATATATATATATAATAACGTAATATATTGACGGAACTCTGAAGCGCGGAAGTGCAGTGCCCGGACCGTCTGTGTTGTGCACATAACAGAGACGCGATGACTGAGACGTGGAAATATTTTGGCTTCTGTGAAGTTGAAGGGGGGAAAGGAGCTGGACAAGAGCCACACTATTTGTAAGCTTTGTGGAATAAAACTAAAATATTTCGGAAAACACAACAAATATGAGAAGCCATATGACACGTTTCATATGGCCACCAAAGCACATTTTTGTCCCGCCAAAGCCTTTTTTGATCGGTGAGTGATGTAGAAAAAAATTACTGCTGCGCTTGACAGCCGCGAGCAGAGAGAGAGAGAGAGAGGGAGGGAGAGAGAGAGAGAGAGAGAGAGAGAGAGAGAGAGAGAGAGAGAGAGAGAGAGAGAGAGAGAGAGAGAGAGAGAGGGAGAGAGAGTCCCGGCCGCGCGCGCACTCTCACGTCTTCAAACAACACGAGCGCTGTCTTGGTCTCTCTCTTCCTCGCGCATATCAAAATCAATTGACACGATAGTAAAAGGTCGGACGGAAGACCGCAGTTTCACGTCGAGCATTTGGAGATTTTTAGAGATTAGAGACTCTAGGCCTACACTCAAAGAACAACATATCACTAAATTATAAAGGCCTGTCTAGTTAGTGTGTTGCATTTTGTCACTGTGTTCTACAGTAGGCTACAGTATATAAGCTGAAGCTACAGTAAGCTGTTCAAAAATGTTCATTTTGTCTTCTTAATGATTAAATTGGACAATTTTCTTCTAGAAAGACAAGGTGTTCAGGTGAAGAAAAAACTTTTTCTTTACCTTGACATGTTTCGACTGCAACCTGCAGTCTTCCTCCACCTGAACAACACCTTGTCTTTCTAGAAGAAAATTGTCCAATTTCTACAGTATGTTGGTTCTGATCTACTTCCTAAAGGAAATAAGCCTTTCATTTATTTGTTATTGTTTAGTTCAACTTAATGAGTCACAACACAATGTGATGTATTCATGTTCTACAGAACATAAGCTACATATACACGACACAGAAAGTGCTTTGAGTTGTTGTTACTCAATAAAATACTTTTTTTAATACTGCAATCACTTTGTAGTGTATTTTCATTTACTGTTGTGAAATGGAAAATCAATAATCGCTAATCGAGAATCGTTAATAATCGAAAATCGACTGTAATCGAATCGGGACTTCAATAATCGTAATCGAATTGAATCGGGAAATCAGACAGATTAACCACCCCTACTTCTCATCATCAGGCCTACTAACGTTACTCCCACTAGGTTTAGCCTTTATCTTTTTAGTAACTTGTCTTGTAGTACTTTCTCCTCCACTACTCGCTTCAGATCAAGATTTTTTCCTTGCCTTTTTAGTTTGGCTGATATCCATATCTGAAGACAACCCATTGTCGTCACCATCTGAACTATAGCCCATTGCTACACTCACGATACAGTTTGAATGCAATCTGCCTTCGGTCCGTCCTAACTATTCCCCTTCGATCTCCCGCCAGCCGCGCGCCTTGATCCACTTCCGGTTCCTCGGAACACTCCCGACGGCACCTGCCTGTGCTCTCAGAGGTGCACCACTTTATTGTTCCCCCTTGGAAACACACCCTCTCAATGGTTCCCGCCCAGTCACCACACTACACTGCCCTCTACAGGAATTTCCGAGTATGACGGAACTTAAAGTAAAACCTCATTATTGTGACGAAACACCTCCCACTTGACCTCCTGGTTCATGAACCTAAGGAGGTCACTCCAATCACCTTCAATACTTTCACTTTTGTTCTTGATTTTGTTCTTCTACAGGAAGCAAAACAATCAGTCGTCTTACATCCCTATGAAGGATTGTAGTAGGGATTTTGGTTGACAGTTTCTTCACTTTATCTCTTTGGACAGGCTTCACAGTCCAGTCCAGACACCATCTCCAACAGCCACATTCCTATGTGTTGTGTGCCATTTACTTCTCACAAATAGATTGGGCCCAGCCACTTCCTCCAGAACCGGTCAACTTCTGTAGTTGGGTAGTTTTCAAAATCAAAGCATCCTAAATCTCCTCTGGGTCCAGTCCGTCCAAGCAGAAGGGAATTTGGGCTGATATATTCTACGCAGTCTTCCCGGCTTTGAGTTCTGGCATCTACAGGCCTTTCGTTGGCCAGGTTAGCAGCCATATATATAAATGTCTGAAACTCACTCCATGTGAAGAATCCTTCTCCTCCCAGGTTGTGCAAAGCCCGCTTCCCCGTGTGAACAGCTGCTTCTGCATCTCCATTTCTGTGAGGCGAGTCTGCTGGGTGGATTTTCCAGCTCCATTCTGTTCCATGCACGGAAGCTTCATTTTCAAGCTCAGACTTATTTAGTTGATCCAGGAAGAGATCGAGTTCTTTCAGGGCAGGTCTGGCACCCACAAAGTTCTTTCCAGGATCTGACCACAGTTTCTTTGGGTGCCCTCTCAGTGCCGTGAATCTTTGGTAAGCCATTAGGAAGCCTTCAGTTGACTGGTCACTGACAACATCTGTGTGTATAGCTCTGGATGACATGCAACAGATGACAATTCCCCACACCTTGAGCTTCGTTTTCTTCTTCACCTCGTCCTTGACTTCATACGGTCCAAACAAGTCCACCGTTGTATACTCAAATGGTCTGGCTGGTGTTATCCGCTCAGATGGAAGGTCACTCATGATCTGTTGGCACTTTCTGGCCCTGGCCTTTCTACACACAACACAGTTATCAACTCTCTTTTTGGTCAGCCTTCGACCTTTCACTACCCAGGCTTTTTTCCTCATCCGGAACGGGGTGTGCCGGCTATTTCTTCATGATTTTCACCATGAGCCTCTTGAGCTAGGAGAGTGGATATCCATGCATCATATGGTAGAATGGGGACAGCAGTCTTGTTTAAAGGAGTCTTGCTCCTCCTTTAAACATCATCAGCTCCTCCTCTTCATTATATATAGTTACAGCTCCTCCTTTAAACATCATCAGCTCCTCCTCTTCATTATATATAGTTACAGCTCATCCTTTAAACATCATCATCTCTTCCTCTTCATTATATATAGTTACAGCTCCTCCTTTAAACATCATCAGCTCCTCCTCTTCATTATATATAGTTACAGCTCCTCCTTTAAACATCATCAGCTCCTCCTCTTCATTATATATAGTTACAGCTCCTCCTTTAAACATCATCAGCTCCTCCTCTTCATTATATATAGTTACAGCTCCTCCTTTAAACATCATCAGCTCCTCCTCTTCATTATATATAGTTACAGCTCTTCCTTTAAACATCATCAGCTCCTCCTCTTCATTATATATAGTTACAGCTCCTCCCTCAAACATCATCAGCTCCTCCTCTTCATTATATATAGTTACAGCTATTCCTTTAAACATCATCAGCTCCTCCTCTTCATTATATATAGTTACAGCTCCTCCCTTAAACATCATCAGCTCCTCCTCTTCATTATATATAGTTACAACTCCTCCTTTAAACATCATCAGCTCCTCCTCTTCATTATATATAGTTACAGCTCCTCCTTTAAACATCATCAGCTCCTCCTCTTCATTATATATAGTTACAGCTCATCCTTTAAACATCATCATCTCTTCCTCTTCATTATATATAGTTACAGCTCCTCCTTTAAACATCATCAGCTCCTACTCTTCATTATATATAGTTACAGCTCCTCCTTTAAACATCATCAGCTCCTCCTCTTCATTATATATAGTTACAGCTCCTCCTTTAAACATCATCAGCTCCTCCTCTTCATTATATATAGTTACAGCTCCTCCTTTAAACATCATCAGCTCCTCCTCTTCATTATATATAGTTACAGCTCTTCCTTTAAAACATCATCAGCTCCTCCTCTTCATTATATATAGTTACAGCTCCTCCCTTAAACATCATCAGCTCCTCCTCTTCATTATATATAGTTACAGCTCCTCCTTTAAACATCATCAGCTCCTCCTCTTCATTATATATAGATACAGCTCCTCCTTTAAACAGCATCAGCTCCTCCTCTTCATTATATATAGTTACAGCTCTTCCTTTAAACATCATCAGCTCCTCCTCTTCATTATATATAGTTACAGCTCCTCCTTTAAACATAATCAGCTCCTCCTCTTCATTATATATAGTTACAGCTCTTCCTTTAAACATCATCAGCTCCTCCTCTTCATTATATATAGTTACAGCTCCTCCCTTAAACATCATCAGCTCCTCCTCTTCATTATATATAGTTACAGCTCATCCTTTAAACATCATCAGCTCCTCCTCTTCATTATATATAGTTACAGCTCCTCCTTTAAACAGCATCAGCTCCTCCTCTTCATTATATATAGTTACAGCTCATCCTTTAAACATCATCAGCTCCTCCTCTTCATTATATATAGTTACAGCTCCTCCTTTAAACATCATCAGCTCCTCCTCTTCATTATATATAGTTACAGCTCCTCCTCTAAACATCATCAGCTCTTCCTCTTCATTATATATTAGGGGTGGAACGGTACACAGAAGTCACGGTTCGGTTCATACCTCGGTTCAGACATCACGGTTCGGTACGATTTCGGTACAATGGAGGGAAAAGCAAAACAAAAATGCAGAAGGCATTGTATTTTTTAAATAAGTTTTTTTAATAAAGGCATAGAACCAGTTTATTCGTAGTGCACTGACAATAGTTTTATATAATTAGTTTATTAATTAAATTAATAAAAAGACTAAAAGACCTTGCGATATGTTTGGTAATTGTACCTGAATTAATTTAAAATTATTTTGCTATATCTCAGATCAAAATATTTGTTTTTCCTTAATTTTAATTAATAAACTAATTATATAAAACTATTGTCAGTGCACTACGAATGAACCAGTTTATTCGTAGTGCACTGACAATAGTTTTATATAATTAGTTTATTAATTAAATTAATAAAAAGACTAAAAGACCTTGCGATATGTTTGGTAATTGTACCTGAATTAATTTAAAATTATTTTGCTATATCTCAGATCAAAATATTTGTTTTTCCTTAATTTTAATTAACATTATTAATTGACAATGTAACATTATTCTCTTCTGAATTATAAATAATTGATTTCTGTATAAAATAATACTACCATTAAAAACACATTCGATTTTCTTTTTTAATCAATGTAGAATGTGTAAGATTAGTGCTCCGAGGACAAGAAATGGAAACCAATGCAATATGACGAATGTCCAAAAGATGGAACACACAGACTGTTTTGAAATGGAGTTGGATAAATGTGTTTTGCTTTTAAAACAGTGTGTGTGTGTGTGTGTGATTTTGGTTGGGTGACAGTTGTAGGTTACAGTTTGACAAGAGTTTACAGTGTGACAAAAGCACAATGTTGTGTTTTATTGCGAGTGTACACAAATATAAGTAAACACTTTGCAGGTTTAATTATCTATGAACAAAATGACGGAGTATGTTTTTTATGTTTCCACTGTTCGATCGCGTGCCTCTCTCTCTCTCTCTCTCTCTCTCTCTCTCTCTCTCTCTCACACACACACACACACACTCCAGCATTGCAATCTTGACATCGCTGCCTGTTCATTATGCGGTCACGGTCACACCAAACGCGAATAGAGCGTCAAATTCGCGTCTAGTTCAACGCTAGTCCAAAGCGAATAGGACGCGCGTATAAAGCCAACGTTTGAAGTGAACGCGCGTTCAGAGCTAAGCCGATGGTACAGATTATGTGTCCCTAAAGAACCGCGTATCTAACAGTAGTTCCGCATTACATTAATTAATTTGCACGCGAGTTTTATTTATTTTTATACCGTGTATTCTCCGTGTAAATTCGTGCACCGAACCGTGACGCCCGTACCGTTTCGGTTCGATACGAATACATGTACCGTTCCACCCATATTATATATAGTTACAGCTCATCCTTTAAACATCATCAGCTCCTCCTCTTCATTATATATAGTTACAGCTCATCCTTTAAACATCATCAGCTCCTCCTCTTCATTATATATAGTTACAGCTCCTCCTTTAAACAGCATCAGCTCCTCCTCTTCATTATATATAGTTACAGCTCCTCCTTTAAACAGCATCAGCTCCTCCTCTTCATTATATATTGTTACAGCTCCTCCTCTAAACATCATCAGCTCTTCCTCTTCATTATATATAGTTACAGGTCCTCCTTTAAACATCATCAGCTCCTCCTCTTCATTATATATAGTTACAGCTCCTCCTTTAAACATCATCAGCTCCTCCTCTTCATTATATAGTTACAGCTCTTCCTTTAAACATCATCAGCTCCTCCTCTTCATTATATATAGTTACAGCTCCTCCCTTAAACATCATCAGCTCCTCCTCTTCATTATATATAGTTACAGCTCCTCCTCTAAACATCATCAGCTCCTCCTCTTCATTATATATAGTTACAGCTCCTCCTTTAAACATCATCAGCTCTTCCTCTTCATTATATATAGTTACAGCTCCTCCCTTAAACATCATCAGCTCCTCCTCTTCATTATATATAGTTACAGCTCCTCCTCTAAACATCATCAGCTCCTCCTCTTCATTATATATAGTTACAGCTCATCCTTTAAACATAATCAGCTCCTCCTCTTCATTATATATAGTTACAGCTCCTCCTTTAAACATCATCAGCTCCTCCTCTTCATTATATATAGTTACAGCTCTTCCTTTAAACATCATCAGCTCCTCCTCTTCATTATATATAGTTACAGCTCCTCCCTTAAACATAATCAGCTCCTCCTCTTCATTTTATATAGTTACAGCTCCTCCTTTAAACTTTATCAGCCCCTCCTCTTCATTATATATTGTTACAGCTCCTCCTTTAAAGGCACACTATGCAAGAATTGTACCTTGATATAACAGCTTCAAAGTCATTTCGGTGGTAAACAAACTCATAGTAGGGCGAATCATCCTGGTAATAAAGCTTGGCGGGGTCGCCGCTGGAAAAACCAGCAATGCAAGTTTGAGAGGAGCGCCCCCGTCAAATCTCGCGAGAATCACGACTTGCTTTACGGCAACAACGTCACACACATCAACAACCACATATGAAGCACGAAGACACTTGCGCGCATTTCAGACGTGATACTCGGCGATGGAAAAAGCAAAGAAAACACGGTCGGAAGAGACTTGGAAAAGGAAAAGAGAATCTGACCGCGTGAGGAACCAGAAAAGAGTCCCTGATTCGCCCTCGCTATGTGTGTGCGTGTTGTGTGAGTGAGCGCGAGGGCGGGCGCGGCTGATGAGCTGATCAGCGCCAGCTGTTTTGAATGAGGATGTCCGATATATTGTTTGTTACCTCGTCCTGTCTTTGTCAGTTGGTTGTTGAGGCTACCAGGGTTCTACTCGCCGTGTTCTCCTGCATTCCACTCCTGTACCATGCTGTGGTTTCCTGAGATTTTCCTGGAGGAATTTCTACCTGTTCCTGCATCTGTGTCTGCCCACTGCGTCCCTGCGTTGCCGAGCCTGAGTCTTCTTCTGTCTGCTTCCATTTTGACCCACACGGATATCTACTATTGTGCTCAATAAATTACTGTTTACTCGCAACTGAATCCTTTGACTATTTCCTTGTGACAGTCCCACTCGGTCGGGCTTTCACTAGTTGGCGCGAGCTAAAAAGCAGCACTGGATTCAACCGCGATGCTGACCTGGCGATCTTGTTGATGGATTAAGTAGCCTAAATCTCTTATTTCTAAACTTGATTGCGTTCTATGTTGTTGCGCTTGCTTGTAGTATGCCATTTTTTTTACGATGCTGTTCATTCATCCATTGTTGATAATTAGACCAGTCCAAAAATGTCCACATATGTCTAGATAGCTATTTACGACAGTGTAAGTGTTCCACAGCGACTATAGGGGTCACCGTTTGACTAAAACACAATTTCTGCATAATGTGCCTTTAAACAGCATCAGCTCCTCCTCTTCATTATATATAGTTACAGCTCTTCCCTTAAACATCATCAGCTCCTCCTCTTCATTATATATAGTTACAGCTCCTCCTTTAAACATCATCAGCTCCTCCTCTTCATTATATATAGTTACAGCTCCTCCTTTAAACATCATCAGCTCCTCCTCTTCATTATATATAGTTACAGCTCCTCCCTTAAACATCATCAGCTCCTCCTCTTCATTATATATAGTTACACCTCATCCTTTAAACATCATCAGCTCCTCCTCTTCATTATATATAGTTACAGCTCCTCCTTTAAACAGCATCAGCTCCTCCTCTTCATTATATATAGTTACAGCTCATCCTTTAAACATCATCAGCTCCTCCTCTTCATTATATATAGTTACAGCTCCTCCTTTAAACATCATCAGCTCCTCCTCTTCATTATATATAGTTACAGCTCCTCCTCTAAACATCATCAGCTCTTCCTCTTCATTATATATAGTTACAGCTCATCCTTTAAACATCATCAGCTCTTCCTCTTCATTATATATAGTTACAGCTCCTCCTCTAAACATCATCAGCTCTTCCTCTTCATTATATATAGTTACAGCTCCTCCTCTAAACATCATCAGCTCCTCCTCTTCATTATATATAGTTACAGCTCCTCCTCTAAACATCATCAGCTCTTCCTCTTCATTATATATAGTTACAGCTCCTCCTCTAAACATCATCAGCTCCTCCTCTTCATTATGTATAGTTACAGCTCCTCCTTTAAACAGCATCAGCTCCTCCTCTTCATTATGTATAGTTACAGCTCCTCCTCTAAACATCATCAGCTCCTCCTCTTCATTATATATAGTTACAGCTCCTCCTCTAAACATCATCAGCTCTTCCTCTTCATTATATATAGTTACAGCTCCTCCTCTAAACATCATCAGCTCCTCCTCTTCATTATATATAGTTACAGCTCCTCCTCTAAACATCATCAGCTCCTCCTCTTCATTATATATAGTTACAGCTCTTCCTTTAAACATCATCAGCTCCTCCTCTTCATTATATATAGGTACAGCTCCTCCTTTAAAGGGTTAGTTCACCCAAAAATGAAAATTCTGTCAGTGATTACTCTCCCTCATGTTGTTTCAACCCCGTAAGACTTTCGTTCATCTTCGGAACAGTAGTGAAACTACGCAAAGCTTCTAGGCTGCACGTCACACGTAGACTCACTATTGGCCGACGCTGGTCATGTGTGTGATGCGTGACGTACAACCTAGAAGCTTTGCGTAGTTTCACTACGTGAAATATCACGGCTTTACAGAGTAGTTGAATAAAGTCGTTCTTTTTGTTTGTTTTTTGCGCACAAAAAGTATTCTCGTCGCTTGATAAACTTAAAGTCCCACTCCGATCATATTTTGAGCTATTTTTAAACATTCCCAGTGGTCTTTAAATTATGATTATGCCATTTTTAGCCAAAATCACAAAACCTGTGCTGTTTTCTGGGACTTCGCTTCAGCAGAGCGGCAGTAGCTCATTAGCAATTCGCCTCTGCGTTGTGGGCGGAGCCGTTGGCACGGAGACGACCCTCCCCCTGCCCGTTGCTGAGAGCTCTGTCTCTCCCGCTAGCTTACACCCCCAATACCGGTGGGGCAACAGTATTATATAAACGTTAATTATTATTATCCGAAGTTAATCAAAGTTATCACTGATCATTATTTCACTCCAAGACGTCGCGTGTGGAGACGCCCAGTGGAGTTACTACGTCACAACTCCAGTCGATTTTAGCCAGCATTTTAGCGTCTGCTACTGATTCACAGCCATTTGAATGTAGAAATACTCAGAAATACAACTTTGAGCTTATTTTTCTCAAGATATGTCCTCTAACATCAGAAAAATGCCACAAGAACATGTTAACACCTAGAAAAACATTATTTTCATCGGAGTGGGTCTTTAAGCTTGAGCCACTGTAGTCACTCGGACTATTTTAACGATGTCTTTCATAACTTTTGGGCCGGCCAGTTTCGATCCCTTAAGAAGCCTATGGAGGAGTGATCCAGCTCTCAGATTTAATAAAAAATATCTTAATTTCCCTTACAGAAAAAACACATGAATTTCACATGTTATCACATGTTTTCCACATGTGCCCACATGTGACCACATGTGACCACATATGCCCACATGTGACCACATATAAACAACATGTCATCACATGTGAACAATGTTTCACCACATGTGAACAACATGTCACCACATGCAGTAATGTTCGACCACATGTGAACAACATGTCACCACATGCAGTAATGTTCGACCACATGTGAACAACATGTCACCACATGTGAACTTAATGGAACACGTGGCACATGTGGAAAACATGTTATAGGTAATAATGTGGAGCTCATGTGAAATATATTTGCACGTTGTAATAGGTTTTAACATGTGAATTATGTTACCACGTCACAAATACTGTACATTTTTAGCTTCAATAGCCTTTTTCACACAAAATGCATAGAACATAAAGCTTATAATGCATGTGTATATACTAACACTTATATACACGTATAGTTTTTAATGAGTTTTTGCAATACTTTTATTTCAACACTGTTTACCATTTCTAAAGCTATATTGTAAATATATTTTACATAATCAACAGTATATTATATTTGATATAATCAATAGGCTACTGCAAGCACGTTTTCAAATAAAATAAAGTGGATATTAAACTTTTCATTTTAAGTGCTGCATGATTTTGACGTGGTTTAATCAATGCCGTGCGCGTGAACTTTCGAGTATTTCAAACACTGGAGCGGCCGGCGCGCAGAGTTGCCATGGAAACGGCGCGGGACCACTGCTACTGGTAAGCAACAAAACTCCCTCTCTCGATGTTGTTTAAACTTTTCACGGCTTTTTCCAGGTGAGATTAGTCTCTAAAATCACACGAATAATACTCACAACTGTTTTTGACATTTCTCTTACTTGTAATTGACACGATTCTGTTAAAAATTTACATGGTGTAGTGTCTTCGGAAAAAGTCCGTTAGGATCTCAACCGTTTTCTGAAGAGGTAGCAGCTAGCTAGGCTAACGTAATGTTAACTCGGTTGAACTTTTATTTATTAAAGTTTGGGCTTTTAATCACCTCTTATGTGTAGATGAGAGGTTTTGTAAAGGTTTTACTTGGAAGTGAGCTAATTTATTTAACACAAACGTAAACATAACGTATCGGTGATGTTACTTTCAGGAGCAAGAAAATTGGCTGAAACTAACGTTAGCTCAATGGTAACGTTAAACACATTTTGATTAAAAAATGTTCTGTGATTTCAGTAGTAACAAAATAACCCATAACAGAGAGAAAGCTCCACGACTTCAACATTTCTGGAGAAAGCTGCTGCCGGAGAAGTAACGTTAGGACACAGGTGAGCCGAGGAAGCTCATTAAATAACCTCATTTTATTTCTCAATTTGTTTTTTTAAATTGTTTATTTTAAGAAGGTTTTGACATCCAAACGAAGTTACACCGTATGAGCAAAATTAAATGAATAAGTAAACCCAAAAACAAATTCTGTTATCCTAGTTAAGAAATTATATTCTGTATATTCTTTAAATTCTTTCTCTTTTCTGCATTTCACCTCTGCTGTAGCTTCTTTCCTTTCAATAAACCTGGCATTGCATTGTTGGCTCAGTGACAAATGGCTTGTTGTGTTCTTAGATCCTTCAGTGCTGATGCCCTTCAACGGAGCGGAGTGGAGCTGATCTTCATCTCTAAAGCACTATTGATGAACCATATGATTAGTAAGTAAAACGCCAAACATACACTAATGTCAAACATACACTAATTGTCTTGGTACAAATGTTTATGTCTCTTTCTCTTATGTTCACCAAAAAACATTAAAAACAATAATATTGTGAAATAATATAAATAAATAAAAACTGTTTTCTATGTGAATATATTGTAAAATGCAATTACTTCCTATGATCAAAGCTGAATTTTCAGCATCACAGCTTCACATCATCCTTCATAAATTATTCTAATATGACGATTTGATGCTCAAAAAAACATTTATGATTATTATCAGTGTTGAAAACAGTTGTGCTGCTTCATATTTTTGTGTTTTTCAGGATTATTTGATGAATAGAAAGGTTAAAATAACAGCATTTATTTGAAACAGAAATCCTTACTCTCTCTTTTGATCAATTTAATGCATCCTTGCTGAGTAAAAATATGAATTTCTTCTTTTTTTTCTGTTCATTTTTAAATCTATCATTGACCCCAAATGTTTGAACATTAGTGTAAACTACCCTTCATATGTTTGTGGTCTATTTAACAATGAATCCTGGAGGGGAAAAAATGGTTTAAACTGTTACAATGGTTTACACAAACACATTAATCAGCACAACTGTTTTCAACATTGATAATAATCAGAAATGTTTTGGATGTTTACATGGTAAGAATGTATAGAATTCAAATATAAAAAACACTGACTCGTTAGGTCATGTTTACTCATTAAAGTCAGATGATTTCCTATTAATTCAATAGAATATGGTGACTTCAATTTACATGACGTCATGAGCAATCAAGTCATTTATATAGATCAGTGAGTAGTGCCCAGCATATCCAAGTCCACTAAAGGAGATTTCTCGCATTTTACCCCTAAACTCTGGAATATGAAGGTAAAAGAGTATCAAGACTCGAGCATGAACAATAAATACTTGTATGCTAAAATTTACACTCACAGCTCCAAAGTGAAAACCTCACCTAATATGCAATAACGTTGAAAAGATCACGGTTTCTGTCCTGACGAAAATGTTCTATTTTTTATTTTATTTTTTGCTTTGCAGAACAAGTCTGTGACTGACTTAATGAACCCAGTTGCTTTGGATCATGCTCAAAGATGTAAGGGCTACAAAAAGTTAACCAGAACTCTTATGGACTCCATCTTCTCTTTCGAAGAGATGGCAGCATGAACGGAAAAAAAGGGGTTGTTGGTGAAAAAAGAGCCTTGACCTACAAAAGGTGCAGCTAATAATTGGTAAGCATGTCTGAATATCTTTTATCAATAGTTATTATATATGACAAGCGCTGAGCGCGTCCGTCAGCGCCAGCCATAGCGCGGAAAGCACAGTTTGAATCTGACAGTTATGTCACTTCATGTCAAACTTGTTTTCAAATTTTAATGTAATCAATCTCATTTCTTACAGACCATGTCAAAAAGAGGCACCCAGGCATCGGAGGCACTGAGATCAAGGTCTGCATGGCACAAAAGTTAAAAGATCTGAGGAGACGAGCAGAAAGGTAATATTCAGACGATCCAACATCCAAGTGTGATCCCCATGTGGTCTGTTCACATTTGCGAAACCGACATGCGCGAGGACTGATGACTCAGTTTATTCCTCAGTCTACATTGTGATCTAATCACAAACTGTCAATAGTTTTTTTTATAAATGAGACGCACCACTCGTCTTATACAGTTGTTTAAGCAAGATGTATTTCCATAGCATATTTACGTAAAACGTTTAATGACATAATAACATTACAAATGAATAATAATTAATTATTAAGCCCCATAAAAATGCTTTTCAGAAACCTACGGGGTGACGTCACGGACACTACGTCCATATTTTTTTTTACAGTCTATGGTTTGCACTGCCCTAATCTTTGATCTTTTTCTATCCCAAAACAGGATGCCTGCTGCAGGAGACACAAAGGACTGAGACAACACACTTTCACAAACGCACACCACACACACACACATGCGCGTATACCTGCGTTTTTTGCGGCTTTTTATGTATAATTTTAATTTGGTTTTGCTTTGTTTGTTTTAAACATTCAATTTGTATTGCATATTTTGAAATGAAATAAAAAGTGAAAAAAAATTTTTTTTGAATTATTTGTTTTAATGTTGGGAAACATTAGGCTATAGAGCCTACACAAGAACATGGTAGGCCTACCGTTTTCTGTGGTATATTGCTTAATGATTTTTACATGGATTTCACATGAAGTTACAGGTTTACATGGTGTGTAGCTTTAACATGGATTGTTGATGGGTTTCAAATGTCATTCTATGGGTTTCACATGAGATATTTTACATTTCACATGATATCTCATGGGTTTCACATGTGATTAAATGTTTCACATGGGAATTTTACGTTTCACATGTAAGCTCATGGATTTCACATGGGAATTTTGGGTTTCACATGCAATCCCATGGGTTTCACATGTAATCACATGGGTTTCACATGCAATCACATGGGTTTCACATGCAATCCCATGGGTTTCACATGTAATCACATGGGTTTCACATGCAATCACATGGGTTTCACATGCAATCCCATGGGTTTCACATGTAATCACATGGGTTTCACATGCAATCCCATGGGTTTCACATGTAATCACATGGGTTTCACATGCAATCACATGGGTTTCACATGCAATCCCATGGGTTTCACATGTAATCACATGGGTTTCACATGCAATCCCATGGGTTTCACATGTAATCACATGGGTTTCACATGTAATCACATGGGTTTCACATGGGTTTCACATCCCATGGGTTTCACATGTAATCACATGGGTTTCACATGCAATCCCATGGGTTTCACATGTAATCACATGGGTTTCACATGCAATCCCATGGGTTTCACATGGGAATATACATGGGTTTCACATGCAATCCCATGGGTTTCACATGGGAATATACATGGGTTTCACATGAAAATGTTCCAAAACCACACGTTTCCCATGTGCAAATTACCTTTAACATGTGCAAAGCACATGTGTTCCACATATTTCACATGTTAAATTTCACATGTGCAAAATCACATGTCCACGTTGTCACATGGGATCACATGTGTTTTTGCACATGTGAAACTCATGTGGTTTTTCTGTAAGGGTTGTGTTCCGAAGATGAACGAAAGTCTTACGGGGTTGAAACAACATGAGGGAGAGTCATTACTGACAGAGTTTTCATTTTTGGGTGAACTAACCCTTTAAACATCATCAGCTCCTCCTGTGGTTATTAACTTCCTCTCATCTGATCAACTGTTGAAACCCGCTGCTATATAGTGACACTATACCAGTGTAAGTTTGTCCTCTCTGTAGATCGGCTCATATAGACTCTGAACTGTGTACTTTAACACTGAGGATTTTGCTCTGTGGTCTTGAATGGTCTTGACTTTGAGTCTAGTCAAGTCTCCTTCATTTTATACAGCGCTTTAACAATATAGATAGTTTCATAGCAGCTTTACAGCGATAATAGGATAATAGTGATTCTTGATGTGTGTGTGTGTGTGTGTGCCGAAGTCACACTGTTTTTGTTCTGTAAAGTGTAAACAACTTATTTATGAATAGTAAATTAAATTTCATGAACTCACTCACACACAAAAAGTTTCAATTTAGTGCAACTGAACTGTGCTGCTGCCAGTATTTTGTTACAGTTATTATAGTTATCATTATAGTTCCAGTCATCATTACAGACAGTTATTATGTAGTTATCATTACAGTTATTATATTTATTGTTATTATATGTCTCTCTGTATAGCGCTGAAGTGCACAGGGGAAATGCACAGTTTGTGAAGAAACTTTAGTTGAAACATGAAGCACAACTGTATTAATCTGAAACTTTAGTTGAAACATAAAACACAATTGTATTGATCTGAAAGGTTGATATCTCGAGGTTTGGAAATGCACACAGCGACACCTGCTGGCCAATGCAGATCGACAGACAAGATAGATCAGCTACTGTTGATATGAAACACTCTCAGCTCTCAGATTCTGTCCATTTTATCACGAAATTCAACAATATTTACATACGGTTTTGGCGCTTGTAAATGTGCCGTGACAGATCGCTGTACGCCTCAGTGAACCGATCATCTCTTACTCTTCACTACTAGTTAATAGTAAATAAACACGAATTAACAATATGTTGAAAGATACTGTACAACTTACCGAAATGTATATCCCTCATAATCGATAATCAGAGTTTTTCAACAGTGGAAAGAGGTCAATAAAACTGATGGAGAACAATATGTCACGTGACGTTACATTTACCTCAGGAACATTAATGACCATAGCTAGTTAGCTAGAAAAATTAGCTATAGAGAGTATTTTGCTAGATATGTGCACTGTATTACATATTTATTATATTTGTTCACATATATAAACTATTATAACATTATTATAATAAATACTGTATTATATTTAATTTGAGTTTTTTTTTTAAATACATACCTCTGACAGGGCTCTCTGTATTTACAGCATTAGGTGAGATGTTTGTTTTTCTTCAGAAAAATTTGATCTGTACCTATAGGCTATATATCGAAATGAATGCAAACTAAACTCAAAAGTTGGCAGTCCTGCTCAAGCTTTAGAAGACCTGAGTGAGTCGAATTAACAACTTTTACGGTATTTTTAGTAATTTTAGAGCACAACAGAAACTGTCCACTCATTTACACTCATATTCTTCTGATGACGACATTTTCACATTCAGAGCAATTCCTCAGTGCAACTACAGTTCCCAGCAGCCATTGCGTCTCTGTTTCCGGTGACTCGTGTAAACGAAGATGGCGCCGTCCACAGATCAACAAGCGTGGGTCATTCCTGGAGGTTTTACTGGTAAAAATGAATTCATTAACGTTTATAAATTAAATAACATGCGTATATTCGCTCGTGATGATGATAACAGTCCAGGTTGCACGATGAACTCGCGAGTCGATTTACTAGACTCGACTCGCGCTTGACTGATTCATTCTAATGTCTCAGCGATTGGAGTTTAGTAACTGTGTGTGTGTGTGTGTGTGTGTGTGTGTGTGTGTGTGTGTGTGTGTGTGTGTGTGTGTGTGTGTGACAGTGCTGTCGCTGAGGTTCAGTGAGGATGACGCTCATGCTGCTCTTCATCAGCTGTGTGTGAAAGAGCATCGAGTCCGATCCGAGTCCAACACACACAGACCGCTGGAGCGAACACTGTTCGTGCTCAACGTGCCGCCCTACTGCACACAGGTACACACACACACACACACACACACACACACAGCCCTACTGCACACAGGTCAGGTACACACACACACAGCCCTACTGTACACAGGTACACACACACACACATCCCTACTGCACACAGGTCAGGTACACACACACACACACACACAGCCCTACTGTACACAGGTACACACACACACATCCCTACTGCACACAGGTCAGGTACACACACACACGCAGCCCTACTGTACACAGGTACACACACACATCTGTGACAACATCCTACACACACACATGCACACAGGTACCCACAATGTCGGTTATGTTGTCACAAGTGTGTGTGTGTGTGTGTGCAGGATGTTGTCAGACACGTCTTCAGCCGCTTCGGTGCGATCGAGTCGGTGGAACTGTGTGAGAAACCAGGAGCGTCAGAATCCAGCGACACGAGCGGATACTTCAGACCCGCGCAGACACAGGTGACACACACACACTACAGACTCACACACACACTCACGGAGTCACACACTGATCTCTCTCTCTCTCTCACTCTCTCTCTCTCGTGTGTGTGTGTGTGTAGTGTTTTAGAGTGGCCTATATCGTGTTCAGTAGTGCGTCGGGTGTCAGATCAGCCAAACGGCACACACACACACACACTACAGACTCTCACACACACTCACGGAGTCACTCACTGATCTCTCTCTCTCTCTCTCGTGTGTGTGTGTAGTGTTTTAGAGTGGCCTATATCGTGTTCAGTAGTGCGTCGGGTGTGAGATCAGCCAAACGGCACCCACACACACACACACACACACACTACAGACTCACACACACACTCACGGAGTCACTCACTGATCTCTCTCTCTCTCTCTCTCTCTCTCTCTCTCTCTCTCTCTCTCTCTCTCTCTCTCTCTCTCTCTCTCTCTCTCTCTCGTGTGTGTGTGTGTAGTGTTTTAGAGTGGCCTATATCGTGTTCAGTAGTGCGTCGGGTGTCAGATCAGCCAAACGGCACCCACACACACTCCCGCTGATCGTCTCCAGCGCAGAGAGACCCGTGCGCACCGGCGTCCACAGTGAGTCTCACACACACTCTCATGATGATCACGGTCTGTGTGTGTGTTTTGATGATGTGTGTGTGTGTGTGTGTGTGTAGAGTGGATCCAGAAGTACTCAAAGTCTCTGGTCAAAGCTTCGTCTCTGCAGCAGGACATCGACCAGTTCATGAATGAGTTTGACAAACGGAAGGAAGAGGTAACACACACACACACACACACACTCACTCCTCTCCCCACACACACACACACACACACACACACACACTCTCCCCTCCCCACACAGACATACAGTAAGGTGCATTTGATGTGTAGTTTATGAGTGAGTGACAGGAAACTACATCACTCAAACATCTGTACTGTAGCTCATTAATTATTGATGATGTGCCGTCAGGAGGCGGAGCTTCAGAAGCAGGAGGCGGAGCAACAGCAGGAGGATGAGGAGGGGTGGGTGAAGGTGGCGAAGGGCAGTCGAGGAGCGAAGACACGCCCCCACAGCGAGTCGGCCAATCAGAGGACGCTCCAGAGAGAGGACAGGAAGAGGAAGCGCAAGGAGCTGCTCAACTTCTACTCGTGGCAGCACAGGAACACACAGAGAGAGCGTGAGTGTGTGTGTGTGTGTGTGTGTGTGTGGTGTTCACGCCTCAGAGTGCCTTCCCATAATGCCGAGCGTGTCTCTCTCTGTTTCAGATATCGCTGAGCTGAGGAAGAAGTTTGAGGAGGACAAGCAGAGGATCGCTGTCCTGAGAGCGCAGAGGAAGTTCAGGCCCTTCTGATTACCCACAATCCCCTTCAGCCTTCTGATGACTCCACTACCCACAATCCCCTTCAGCTCTGACTCCACTACCCACAATCCCCTTCAGCTGTACTGTTTGTTTACATAAATCTTCATTTGAAATAAAGTTGTCTGAGTACAGCAGTGAGTGAATGTGTCTTATTACGCTTTCATGTAACTGTGTTTTTTAATGATTTGTGTTTATGATGCAAAAATAAATTATAATGGTGTATTGTGTGTGTCAAATGTCGGTTACTCCTTAAGAACATTTTGTTTCCAGTGTTTTTAAGTGAAGACTTAAAAGTGATTATCTTTTGAGTTTAATTATTAGTGTTGGAATATATTTATATATTTGTGTGTGTATGTGCTTATTTTAAATTAAATTATATTAATATTATTTAAATTACTTTTCATAAAATGCTAATGTAAAAAAATTTAACGCAGTATAACTAGGCGTGAATAGCACTAGATAAAATATTACATCTCGGCAAAATATACGAGTCCTTTAACAACAACAAAAAAAGGTTTACACTCAAAAACGATAAACTGGTGTTTTGAAGTTGAATGGGTTTTGTTTGCCCGACCGGACACGTCACAGCACAGGTCACCTGATCAGCGGAGAGCAGTCACGTGGTGCCGGAAATAAAGTGCGCAACTGTTTACCGAGAGGATCGTCAGTGAGTGATCGCACATTAATAACACACTTCTTTATTAAATACCATCGCGCTGAAGTTAACATCTGCTTTAGTTGAGTCCTGATCAGCGGGAGAACATGACGCTGAACCAAAACCATCACCCGAACGGAGGAGTGCTGATCCAGGCCGGAGAGAGGTAAGTTACCAAACACACACAACAACAACACATAATCACAGTAACACACACACACACACACACACACACACATCATACCCGCTGATATAACACACGCGCGGAGGATCCATCTTGTATGTTGTTTATGTATTGTGTTGTTTTTTTGACCGAATCTGATTGACACGCTGTCATCATGTACAGATCTGCTGATCCTTATGAGACGCTTATTAAATCATAATCTATATTAGTTTGACAAATAACCATGTGTTTAATAAGATCTATAATGTGATGAATCATAATAGTCTGGTATTAATCATATAGTTAGCCTGTGGTTTACGTTGACTACACTGACAATGAGCCATCAAACGTCCCAGTTAAAGGTGTCAGAAGTAGTAGGATTTAAGATCATCATCATTATTAGAGCTGTGCGGTGATTTCTGCAGGAACTGTAGTAACAGTGTTTGTTCATATCTGTTGAGAAACTGCGGCTGTTCTGTGCGCTTGAGTTCCCATTGTGACCTCACTTCCTGTTTTCATCCTGGTCTTTCAGCATCTTACGAGAATGTAAGAGCGTCGAACTGACCTTCAGTGACATCACACCCAAGAACGACCTGTTCAAGGGGACCAAGAAGGGCTCCGTCTTCCTCACACAGTATAAGGTAATCTATAACCCAACCAAACACATGCTAACTAACCCATAACTGACCCGATCAAGTTTAAGGTAATCTATAACCCACCCAAACACATGCTAACTAACCCATTACTGACCCAATAGAGTTTAAAGTAACCCACAACCCACCCAAAAACATGCTAACTAACCCATAACTGACCCGATAGAGTTTAAAGTAATCTATAACCCACCCAAACACATGCTAGCTAACCCATTACTGACCCGATAGAGTTTAAAGTAATCTATAACCCACCCAAACACATGCTAGCTAACCCATTACTGACCCGATAGAGTTTAAAGTAGTCCATAACCCACCCAAACACATGCTAACTAACCCATAACTGACCCGATCGAGTTTAAAGTAATCTATAACCCACCCAAACACATGCTAGCTAACCCATTACTGACCCAATAGAGTTTAAAGTAACCCATAACCCACCCAAACACATGCTAACTAACCCATTACTGACCCAATAGAGTTTAAAGTAACCCATAACCCACCCAAACACATGCTAACTAACCCATTACTGACCCAATAGTTTAAAGTAACCCATAACCCACCCAAAAACATGCTAACTAACCCATTACTGACCCAATAGAGTTTAAAGTAACCCATAACCCACCCAAAAACATGCTAACTAACCCATTACTGACCCAGTAGAGTTTAAAGTAGTCCATAACCCACCCAAACGTATGCTAACTAACCCATAACTGACCCGATCGAGTTTAAGGTAACTATAACCCACCCAAACACATGCTAACTAACCCATAACTGACCCAATAGAGTTTAAAGTAGTCCATAACCCACCCAAACGTATGTTAACTAACCCATAACTGACCCAATAGAGTTAAAAGTAACCCATAACCCACCCAAACACATCTTAACTAACCCATAACTGACCCAAACACAGGTTAATCAGACGTGTGTGTGTTAGTGTTGCACGGTGCACCGATACTTCAAAAGTATCGCGATTCTCGAAAATTAAAAACGTCACGATTCCTACATTTATTGGTATCGATACTTCTAAGAATGGCCGCGTTCCAGATTTGTAAGAGACGTATTTCATGTTGGTGTGTGCAACGCACTATCATCTGTGTTTTTCCTCCTCACGCACTGCCGCTGTCATGAGACTAACACTACAGCGAGATGCTGCATGTGCGAGCACAAGGGATACTGTGGCCGCCGGTCAGTAGCGGAGTGGCGATCCGGAGAGTCGGGACTTCTCCCGGTGGGCCGCTAGTGTTTCGAGGCCGCGAGGGCCGGTCTGATAGTTATACATTGCAAGTTCAAGTTCTTAGCAACACCATCAGGCAGGGACACGTTTGTGTGCATTTTATTTTGTGATCTCACTGGAATGAATAGAGAGTATCCGCAACGGCGATAGATTGATGCACGCGTCCGAGTGAAGACTGCGCGCGCCACAAGAGAACAACTGTATCCATGACACTGATAGCAGCGGCAACAAGCGCTCAGCTTGAGTTAAAAAAACAACAGATTTTTAAAATTGCTCTGCTAGTTAACTGGAGAGGTTTTATTTATTTTTGTATTAGGTGTACAACTTTCCCCCCAACTTTCATAGATAACGTTAATAATTTGCAAGCTGCTAAAATAAAGCGTACACAACATCTATGATCTATAATGATCTATAGGCTATATGATTATAATCAGAGCATGTGCATGTTTGTCAGTGATTCATTTATATTAGGTTATTACAGCATTTAAAGAGCACAGACCTGCGCAAGGGAGGTGTGGCTATTTGTGAAACGCCTTGTAAGAAATACTTTTCCTTTTTCAGGAAAAGTATCGGAAAACTATCGAAATTGCAATTCTTGACTTGGTATCGGTATCGAAACAATAATTTTGGTATCGTGACAACACTAGTGTGTGTGTTTCAGATGGTGTTTGTGAGCAGTGTGATGAAAGACAAGTTCTGCTCCTTCATGTTCCCGTATTACCTGATGAAGAACTGCAGCATTGAGCAGCCAGTGTTCGCCGCCAACTACATCCAGGGTCTGATCAAAGCCGAGGCGGGAGGTAGAGTGCTTTACCCAGCATGCTCCTGCACTGAGTGTGTGTGTTCTTATAGCGCTGTGTTCACGTGTGTGTGTGTGTGTGTTTTAGGCGGCTGGGAAGGCCAGGCCAACTTTAAGATGTGTTTCCCCAGCGGAGGCGCCATCGAGCTGGGACAGCAGCTCTTCAAACTGGCCACCAACGGTATGATGGATTTGTTTGATTTATTGATGCTTAAACGGTCTTGTGTTTTACAAATACACACATATATGTCAATATATTAATGAATGTGTGTGTGTGTGTGTGTTGGTCAGCGTCTCGAGCTCCTCCGGCTCAGAACGGATCGGCCGCAGGGATGAACGGATACGCCAGTCCAGCCATGCCTCAGCTGTACCCGTATCCCAGCATGCCTCAGCCCGCCTACAGCCCGTACCCATACCCCCCCACTGCTGCAGGTACCACACACACACACACACACACACACTCTCAGCTGATGAACGCTTCAGTACTGATGAACTGTGTTGTTAAACAGGTGTGTATCCCAGCGCTCCCATGTACATGGCTCCGCCTCCTCCGTATCCCGGACCCCCACAGGACTGGTGTCCTCCACCAGGTACACACACACACACACACACACAGTATATTGGGTCTTTAGTCACATGATCTGATCTCTGTCTGTTGTTCACAGTTGCTCCAGGAAATGCCAAAGCAGCAGAAGCAGCCAGTAGTGCATTTTACAATCCCAGCAACCCTCACAGTGTCTACATGCCCATGGTGAGACACACACACACACACACACACACACACACACACTCAGACTCTTGCAAGGTTCCTGGCTGACCTTGATGGAGTTATGGATGTCAAACCCAGTCACCCAGCCGGGACCACTAGCGACTCTGTCTTCGCAAGGTTTAGTTGAAGGTAGTGGTCCTTCATCCAGCAGTAAATGTCTGTCAGGCTGAGATGCGAGCAGCTCCCGTCAGATCCTCAGGCTGGAGTGAGAGGTAGAGCTGTGTCATCAGCGTAGCAGTGATGGGATAAACCATGTTTCTGAATGACAGACACTAGTGATGACATGTAGATGGAGAAGAGAAGCGGTCCCAGCACTGAGCCCTGAGGCACTCCAGTAGCTAGATGATAACAGTGATGGGATAAACCATGTTTCTGAATGACAGATCCTAGTGATGACATGTAGATGGAGAAGAGAAGCGGTCCCAGCACTGAGCCCTGAGGCACTCCAGTAGCTAGATGATAACAGTGATGGGATAAACCATGTTTCTGAATGACAGACACTAGTGATGACATGTAGATGGAGAAGAGAAGCGGTCCCAGCACTGAGCCCTGAGGCACTCCAGTAGCTAGATGATAACAGTGATGGGATAAACCATGTTTCTGAATGACAGATCCTAGTGATGACATGTAGATGGAGAAGAGAAGCGGTCCCAGCACTGAGCCCTGAGGCACTCCAGTAGCTAGATGATAACAGTGATGGGATAAACCATGTTTCTGAATGACAGACACTAGTGATGACATGTAGATGGAGAAGAGAAGCGGTCCCAGCACTGAGCCCTGAGGCACTCCAGTAGCTAGATGATAACAGTGATGGGATAAACCATGTTTCTGAATGACAGACACTAGTGATGACATGTAGATGGAGAAGAGAAGCGGTCCCAGCACTGAGCCCTGAGGCACTCCAGTAGCTAGATGATAACAGTGATGGGATAAACCATGTTTCTGAATGACAGATCCTAGTGATGACATGTAGATGGAGAAGAGAAGCGGTCCCAGCACTGAGCCCTGAGGCACTCCAGTAGCTAGATGATAACAGTGATGGGATAAACCATGTTTCTGAATGACAGATCCTAGTGATGACATGTAGATGGAGAAGAGAAGCGGTCCCAGCACTGAGCCCTGAGGCACTCCAGTAGCTAGATGATAACAGTGATGGGATAAACCATGTTTCTGAATGACAGATCCTAGTGATGACATGTAGATGGAGAAGAGAAGCGGTCCCAGCACTGAGCCCTGAGGCACTCCAGTAGCTAGATGATAACAGTGATGGGATAAACCATGTTTCTGAATGACAGACACTAGTGATGACATGTAGATGGAGAAGAGAAGCGGTCCCAGCACTGAGCCCTGAGGCACTCCAGTAGCTAGATGATAACAGTGATGGGATAAACCATGTTTCTGAATGACAGACACTAGTGATGACATGTAGATGGAGAAGAGAAGCGGTCCCAGCACTGAGCCCTGAGGCACTCCAGTAGCTAGATGATAACAGTGATGGGATAAACCATGTTTCTGAATGACAGACACTAGTGATGACATGTAGATGGAGAAGAGAAGCGGTCTCAGCACTGAGCCCTGAGGCACTCCAGTAGCTAGATGATAACAGTGATGGGATAAACTATGTTTCTGAATGACAGATCCCAGTGATGACATGTAGATGTAGAAGAGAAGCAGTCCCAGCACTGAGCCCTGAGGCACTCCAGTAGCTAGATGTTGGTCTTAGACACCTCACCCCTCCACGACACCCTGAAGGACCTGCTGAGAGGTCAGACCTAAATCATTGAGTGCTGTTCCTGAGACGCCCATCGTCATGAGGGTTGACAGGAGGATCTGGAGGTTGACTGCGTCAAAAGCAGCTGTCAGATCGTGAGACGGTACAGAGAAGGAAGAGCTGAGAGACTGATACAAACTAAGGTCAGTAGAGTTGAAAGGTGACCTGTGGAGGAGTGTGTCAGGAGTCAGTTTGAGGTTAAAAGGGATGAGGAAGTGGTCTGAGGAGTAACTAACGTGTTGTCCGTGCAGCAGTAGTGTGTGTAGATAAGGTCCAGTTGGTTACCTGATTTGTGAGTAGCTGTAGTAGACACCCGCTTGAGGTCGAATGAGGCCAGGAGAGTGATGCAGCCTGGGGTGTTCTCAAGCTGGATGTTGAAGTCAAGAGTGGTAGCAGAGGAGTCCTGTCCTCAGGGTCGACTAAGAGCAACACACCCGACTCCTCTAAGAAGTTACCCAGTGGACCTGGGGGATGATAAACAACTACAAAGTGGATTTTAATAGGGTGAGTAATAGTATGTGATTCACATGAACTGTTGCCAGTTAGAGATGGTAAAGGATCAACTTTCCATTCGTTAGAGATGAGCAGACCAGTGCCTCCACTGCTCCCAGTTGGGCGAGGTGTGTGTGTGTGTGTGTGTGTGTGTGTGTGTGTGTGTGTGTGTGTGTGTGTGTGTGTGTGTGTGTGGAGAGGGCAGCAGGAGTGGCAGTGTCCTCGGGTCTGGTCCAGGTCAGTCAGGGCCATGAGACAGAGACCTGGAGGAGTAGCAATAGCTGAAATAAAGTCTGCTTTGTTTACAGCACACTGGCTGTTCCAGAGACCAATAGGAATACACACACACACACACACACACACACACACTTCTACTGGTGATTCAGTGAACGCGAGTCATTTCAAATGATTCCTCATGTGTTGTTCATCAGGATCAGCCGCCTCCGTATTATCCTCCTGAGAATCCCGACAAGAAGAACATGTGAACGGACCGGATCACGGACTGATCCGAGCGACTCGTTTCCATCTGACAGTTTTCATCTGATTCTGTGATGAAAGCAGCAGTTTTCATAGATACACTCTGACTTTAATATTTAATCAGCGAGAGTGAAATTAACACCTGCCTTCCTTCCTGCTCAGTTTCTAATCGTGTGTGTGTGTGTGTGTGTGTGTGTGTGTGTGTGTGTGTGTGTGGATGATTCTGTAAATTCCTTTTGATAATGTAATTAAAATACTCCCAGATGGTAACAGTAGAGTAGGTGACTGAAGTTGGTGTGTGTGTGAGTGATGTAGACGGAGGAATAAAACCTGTATATTCTCTCTGTGTTCTAGTGTTTCTGTTCAGACACACACACTGCAGATCCCGTTTCATGTCACAGCTCTTCACAACACAATAAATGACACAAGCGAGGGTGTAAGGGCTGGCTATTTTAGTAAACGGAAATTTCACCCTCTCCGTTTTCAAAAATAACATTGTGCACACCTGTCAGTTTTCAGAAAGTGTTCGTTTACACAAACCCGTGTATATATGCCGTCAAGAGCATGCCAGACCTGTAGGTGGCAGTGTAACGAGAAGCTCAAGCCAACGTCAGCCAATCAGAATCCAGAAAATCCTCGACATAATAGAGCAGCTCAGAGCCAAAGAGTTGCGACACTCTTTGATGTCGCCGCGACGGCTGTCACGTGGTTCATGTAAGCCCCAATAGTTCCACAACATACGCGGGCTGTCATGTTCTTCTATGGGACAGACAGCAGCGATTGCATTATTGAACGGTAAATATTAAATAAAACACACACCCAAGTACTTTTTCAGCTGTTACTGCATTATTGCATTCTGTTAATGTCAGTTTTGCATTTGGAGAGGCAGGGTGACAACCGAAATACTGTATATTACTTAGATAAGTTTTAGGCTTTTTTTTTTGGAGGGAAAAGCTTAGTGTTCATGTTCGCATGGGTAGTAGCACTGGCTTTAGCGGCTCTAACTTAACTTTTCCATATCATTCATCTGATGATGGACGTCTCGTCATATTTATTTTAGCACAACTGCAGACCTGCCAACATGTACGCATTTTGCGTAGCGGGCACGCATTTTGACCTCAATGTACGCTGGTACGATTAGTCACTCTAAACTACGCAAAACCCAGGGCTGCGTTCAGCGCCGACAGCACAACGTTTTTTAAACAGAAACGATGATGCGTTGAACGCACTGCTCTGATGATGCCAGAGTTGCAACTACGGCAGCTGAGAAAGGCCATTCTTTGTGAAGAATTTTCGGAGCCTGATGAAGTCGGTATAAATGTGTTTAATACTACAAAATATGCCCGATGTTACAGTTACTGCACTTGCCGCCCAGAACACGAGAGAACATCCCAGTCGAGTGAAGGGATTTGTGGAAACTGAAATGGAAGCACACATCTTACCTAATTCAGACTAAAGCACATCTATTTATCCTCACATACTGACTTTATTTGTAGTTCATACTGTTTTAATACCCTGTATTTTCTTTCTCATTTTTAGGAAAATCACTTAATTACCATTGTTTATTTCTATACCAAATGTCATACACTTGCAATGAAGCTAAAAATATAAACAACTACATGTTGATATCCTATATTTTTACAATAAAACTTACGACAAACATGTCTTCTAATATCCTATCCTCATTTGTTGCGTATACCGAGCTGCATCGAACACATTTGTAAATAACTTTCCTTGAACCCATTGTGCGAGTTCACTTTAATACAGCGTGCGTTATATACAAACAAGAGAAAACGCATCTCAAACCCCGTTGCACACCGGGGTAGGGTTGCACCAGCTGTTCGTAAGTTCTTGCTTAAACTGGAACGTAAAGTCCACATTAGAGGCTTAGTAACTACTAGCTAGTTTGTAACTAACTCTTTACTTTATTCCGTTGCACCATTTGTTCGTAAGGCAGAACGTAGCTAGTAGGTCGTAAACTCTCCGTGAAGTAATGCGTTGACGCATAGTGACGTCTATTTTTTTAAGCCAATCACAAGCCTTCTTATAGGTAAACAGGAAATAGTCTGAACAGCGCGGAATTTCAAACTCATTCTTGACTAACCGAAAGTTTAAAAAAGACGTTATAACAAACGTTGTCAAAATCAAAACATTAAACTTTTAATTGAAAATATATTCATAGCCTACTCATGGAGGAGAAAAGAATCAGGAAGAAAAATTTCAGTCATGAAGAAATTCTTATTTTAATTGATGGATATAAAGAAAACAAAACAGTCCTTGAAAGCAAATTAAACTCATCTGTCACAAACCGGGAAAAAAATGATACTTGGCAGGACACAACAAACAAATGCAAAAGGCTGTGAGGAGAGGGAGATAAAAGAAGTTAGGAAGAAGTGGAGCGACCTTAACACACAAGCGATTGAGGATTTTCCTCGCACAAAACATGTCCCCACTGGAGGCGGTCCGAGACCTGAGCCTGGCCCATATTCAACAGTTATCCTGGAAATAATTGGTGATAACTCACCCGCCGTCTGCGGAATCACTGGAGTTGAAAGTGGAAGTGAGGCCACAGAAGACATTACTCAAAGTATTTATATTTTCTTGTTTTTATTCTTAGAATGTTTCCTAAAAATACATATGGTGCCAATGAACAATATAAAAATAAAATAGGCTACTTTTCTGACTTGCAGTTAGGACTCAACCATGTAAAGTTTGAAAAAAAGCGAGTTCTTGTTTATTCATCGGCAGGTGTTATTGCATGAGTCAGCCAACTCCCGCAACAGAAACTTGCGCTGAAAACACTGTAGCGCCAGCATCAGCGGGAGATCTGCCTGTCCTTCGCACAGACCGTCCAGAGAGCACACAAGATAAAGAGCCGCTACCTTCAGCCGAAAATGCAAAGAAAAGGAAACGTCCAAATGAGCAGGAGGAGGACATAAACTATAGCCGCTGTAAGCTTCTCAAACCTGCTCAAATGCGCGAAAGTAGAAGAGGAGATCTTGAAAATAAAAAGTGAACGCAAAAAAATAGAACTTGAAAATGTTAAATTAAACCTAGAAATCATTAAATTACAAGAGGAGTTAAAGCCTCTTGGTTACTCCTTCAACAGGTCATCATATCGACAGTTTCATTGCCAAGTTTGTTTAAGGCTAATGGTTAAAGTGCGTAGGCTAATTGTTGCGTCATTCTGTTATTACATTTAATAACTTGTTTGCAACACAGCGATATTTATGTTTATATATTTATTATTCTTCAATACAGTATAATTTGTATATTTATTGAATTTATTTGTAGTGTGTGCAGACACCATGAAATAATTTTGACAATAATAAATATTTGACAAGAAGTCTGAGTTTTTACTTTAAAAAGAACATTTTTTTGAATTCATTGTCTTTGAATTCATCACAACTGAGAGATGTTAGATTTGAGATACAGTTCACAAGTGAGACGAGGAATACAAATCTACAATGAATGGAATTTAAGTTTATTTAATTAAAAATGAAAAAATAGTAGTCTTTTTATTCTAAACAATTTGTGTGTGAACTTATTGACAAATAATGATATGTTACATAAAAAGGTCAATTATGTGTTTTAGTGCAGTTTAAGTGAAATGATTCTGTGTGATGAAACGCCTGACAGTTACACCCTCTTGCACTGGGTCTTAAAGTTACAGTGCTCTTCCTGCGGGACCTCCTCAATCTCTTCACCTCCTAGATCATCAACTGGCATCTTCCACAGCATGGCCAAATTGTGCAATACAATGCATGCTCCTGTCACCTTTGCTGCTCTCTCTGGCTCCATCGCAATTCCTACCGAGGACATTTGGGGTGTATTCAAAACTTGCACTTTAATAAACAAAATAAACAATCAAACAAATTTAAATATGCTGCCATACCCCTGTGGAGACATGACCACCTCCTTTTTAAAACACCGATACTTCCCAGCAAGCAATAGCCGTCATTTCAACATCTCGGTTAAATACAGACCCGATATAGTCCGGCTATGTGTAACCCACTTTTAGTCCAAATAACATTCAATCTGGATAAATTTATTTTTTTCCAAAATAACTTGTGAGATGATATTCCATCATGTAAGCAAAGTCAACTGTGATTACAAGGTGTTTGGTTTGCTTTATTTTACATGTTATATATGTAGGCTGTGCGTAGCCACGATTTAGCTCGTATTCAGACCCGGCTATTGTAGCCCACTTTTAGTCAAAACTGAGTAATTGTAGTTTTTTTGCCAGGCAGTGCATTAAATTGTTGATATTCCATCATGTTCGCATTTGTAATGATATCTGCAAGGTTCAATGTGTCATTTCACGACATGGTCGATCTGTAGTCACGATTTAGCTCTGAATTGGACGGGCTATATGCGGTCTACTTTAGCCCACCTGGCGAAATCAAAGCACTCTGGTCTACGTACGGCTTGGCTATAGCCATGATTCATACCGGCGAAATATTATAAGAATATTAGTCTTAAAAATGTTTTTGCTCACACAGCTTAATGTTTGCTGCCTGTCACACATAAACATAACATTCATACACAATCTACGATATGACTGTCTATCATTTCAAATTAAATCAAATGCAATTGCATTTCTCAACCGCTAGATGGCACAATCCAAACACTACTGAGACATGACTACTGGGACGCGACTAGATCACTTTAACCAGATCTCGCGATAAACATTTCTGCCATTTTCAATTTTATTTTACACGAGGCAGCTGTCGGAGAGCAACGGGCGAGCGACACGTATACTTCGATCTTGTAAGTATGCATGTTATTTTTGTTATGTTCATTGTTTAAATAAGTTAGTTGTTATAATGTGTAGAAACCGTGACATTTTAACATTACCATTGCAGAGTAGGCTACTATTTTTCTGCAACAAGTTAACGTTACCTGTGTTATTGCAACTGTGTGCCCTTAATCTAAAATGAATCTAAATTCAAGGTGGTAACCATGAAACTATGAAACTTATCATTACTATCTTATTTGTATTATTATTAAAGATACCAGTATATTTTTGTTTTTAGATTAGAGTAAGAAATAATAGGTTTTGATTTAATGCAAATTTTCAAAGTATACTTTACATAAAACTTAACAGCAACATGAAAAGAAATTATAAAAAAAATATTTTTTCCTTTCCAATTAATAAAAGGTAGTGGCAAACAGTAAAGTCTTTAAACTTGATTTAAAATAATTAAAATATGCAGCATACATTCAGTTTTCAGTGAATGTGTTTCAGATATATGGTGCATAAAAACTGAATGCTGCTTCTCCATGTGTTGTTTTGACTTTGGGGATATAAAAGTTGCTGGCTACTGTCCCAGGTGACCTGAGAGGTCAGCTCTGGATGGTTCATAATGCATCAGAAGATTAGAAATTTACTTTGGCCTTAATTTAATTATTGATATTAATTTATTAATAAAATTGATATAAATTGTCTATATTGATATAAATTATAGTCTCAATCTATATTCCATTAACTCTATATTGGCCAGCTCTAGTGTGCATCCTAGCAAAAGTGAATGACTGTAATTAAAATGATTGTCAACAATGCTTTTCTTGAGCAATAATTTTTTTCTTTTTCTCATTTGGCAGACGCAGTGATGACCAACTTTCCTTCGGCGACTGAATGGGAAATAAAAAATGCAATTTCTGGTCATTTTAAACAAGCACCAGGGAGAGCAGGGGGTGGTGGTTATGGATATAAAGCTAACAATTCTTAAAAATTTTAGTATCTTAAGTTGTTTTACATATTTTCCTATTTTTTTATTTGTTCATTTTTATGTTTAAATGTTGTCTAAGTTGTTAATATAATTGTTCTAAATAAATCCTTTATATTCAATTAGTTTGGATGGATTTTCATTTATGAGAACCTGTTGTATTTGAGTGAAAAGAATCCTTATGTCTCATTTTGTTGTCTATTACATGTATATGTAGTGTAATTGATGACTAGTCTATTCTTGGGCTATGGTTAGACGTCTATTAGATTTTCACTGACAGCCCAAAATTAGCCTTGTTTTAGCCTAGACCCATATTGCCTGTCTATTAGACGTATATATGTAGTCGTTTAATAGCTGTCTAATTGATGACTAGTCTATTCTTGGGCTATGGTTAGACGTCTATTAGACGTATATATGTAGTCATTCAATAGCTGTCTATTCTTGGGCTATGTTTAGACGTCTATTAGATTTTCACTGACAGCCCCAAATTAGCCTTTTTTTTTTTTTAGCCTAGACGTTTTGTGTGTATTGTGATCGGCGGTGAACGGCACCTTCGCCGTGTCCCATGTTTTGCTCATAATTTAAATTTGATTGTGACAAAGGCCCTAGATGAAACCCCAGTCCTCAATGAAATACGGCAGAAGGCCAGAAAGATAGTGGGGTTGTTCAGATCCAGCTGCAAAGCAAAGGACAAGCTTGTGGAGATGCAGGGCTTCATGGGAAGACCAACTCTGAAACTGATACAGGAGGTTGAGACGAGATGGAACAGCACATTCGACATGCTACAACGCTTGTATGATCAACAACAGAGATGTCAGAGGAAAAGAGAGTGTCTGCTTCAAAGCTAACACCACTGTACAGGATGTTGCTGCACAAGCTTGCACAGAAAAAAGGAAATGCAACGCAGGAATCAACTGTACAATTAGGTAGGCCACAATGACCATACTACCCATGTAATTGGCCATAACTGTCATATTATTGTCATTATTATATAAAAAAAATTCTCCTGTTTTGGCTCATAGGCTCACATCTGCAAGAAGGTCTGCAGTCCAGATGTGGAGGCTATGGGAGTTTTAGAGCCGTGGCACTGGCTACACTGCTGGACCCAAGGTTCAGAAATATGGCATTTGGAAATGCTGCCAAAGCCCAGGACGCTGAAAAGCTCATGACACTGGAGTCCGTTCAAACACAACTCCTGGTGAGCAGTTTCAGTCTGTGTTATGTTATGTAATCTGACTCATGTAATGTATACTTCATATATGCCGTCAGTTTAGCATTTGTTACTAATTGCTGTTTTTTTATTTTTATTCAGAGCCAGAAATGTCAACATCAGACCCATCACCAGTAGAAACACAGGACAGTTTATGGGAACTTTTTGATACTCGTATCCATCAAACCCAGATGATACACAATGCTACAGCTGATGCCACAGTGGAAGTGAAAAAATACATCAACGATGCGTATTTGCCCAGAACTCATGATCCACTAACTTACTGGAAAGAGAGAGCAGGAATCTTTCCTCATTTGTATGTATTAGCTAAAAAAATATCTTTGCATGCCAGCAACAAGTGTCCCTTGTGAGAGGATTTTTTCAAAGGCTGGAGAAATTATCTGTAAAAAAAAGAAGTAGGCGAAGTCCTTCCACAGCAGAGAAATGAATATTTTTGAAAAAAAATATGTAAAAAAAGTGAGACATTGCGGCTTGATTTATTTTATTAATATTCATTTTGCAGGACCAAAATAACATTATGCACAGTGAGGAGCCTATAGGTTGCAAGATTCACATATTAGAAAAGTACAATAATAAAAAAACAACAAATTGTCATGGCTCATTGTCAAGGTTGTTTCAGATCAACACCTGCAAGTGACCACTAGGAGTCGCCGTGGAGACGGGTGTCGGATTGATTCGAAGCCTCGACACAATATGGCCCATTTGGTTCAACTGTTTCATTGCTTCACGAAGCCTCGATCTGCCCACCACTAGTATAAACAACTAGAAATTATAGTAAATGATGGTTCAAAACTACGAAGCTAATACGGGGCTTCGACGAAGCGTACAGACACAAACCAACTCACAGCGAGGCAGACAGGAGCAATCGATCTTACACTTATTTTCTTATAAGTTTCTCAACACTTATAATAACATAACACGCATAATATATAACACTTATTTTCAACATTTACTGTCCTAAACCAGCACTATGCAGTGCATGCTGGGAAATAACCTAACCCTGACACAGAAAGTGTTAAACTTTTGCAAAATATAGTGGATATATGGATTGAATGTAATAACAAAATGACAATGAAACAAAACAAATCAAGAACACTTTATTAAAGTGAAGTGACGTTATTGTTCTCCAGCTGTTTTATTGACGATTGAAACACTGATCGATGGATTACATGAGACATCATACAGCTCATTTCACCACAGAGGAACAGAGGCGGTGAAGGGTCTGGAGATACACTGTGTGCTTCGATGTGAAGGACAAACAAGGCGAGTAGATGTTAAAAACTAGCCATGATGTTGATGTTGAAGCATCAGATGTGATCATCATCTGAACACTGAAGCGAATGAGGATCATCAGATCCGACCTTCAGATCCCTGTGTGAAACAGATTCAGCTTCAGCTGAGATTAATCTTCATCATCTGAGCGTTATCATCATCATCATCTGTCTCTGAGATGATCATGTGACGCAGTGACTCTTTCTCTCACCTGTTGTTCTGGATCATCATAAGTCTGACAGATGAACCGCTTCCCTCTGAAAACACCTGACAACACACTGACACTTATTACACACTCTATTATATTCTGCTTATTCAGAGGGATTTTAAACTTGAGAAACCCCTTGATTTAATAGTTAAATCTGAGACGTCATTGACTGCTACAGAGGTCAAACCATAAATTATATTTTCACCTTTGTTTCTGAGACCAAAATCAATACAAATATATATAAATTCATACTCTAGAAAGATGTTCCACAAAACGTGACAGAATCATAAAATAATCTGATCAAATGAATGTAAATGTGATTCCCGATGACCTGAACTCTTGTGAACTAGTCTCAGATGTAAAGACTGAAGTTTGACGTTATAAGATCAGGCTGGACTCACCTGGAGATCCTTTTACGCAGTAGAAAACAGATGAAGATGATGATGAAGATGAAGAAGAGAGCAAACAGCCACCACCGCTGATCTATACAAGTGATCAAATATCAAATCAGCTGATCTATAATGATAAATCAATATTAGAGTTGATGTTTAAAGCTCTGGATGTTTTACCTGAGATCTGGAGAGACGGAGTCACTTCATTCAGAACATCTTTAAAACACACAATGATCACAAATATCAGACAACATTCACACTGGATTGAGTCTGAATCAGATCTGAATCAGTGTTTTATTAGTGAATTAGACACACGTTTATCAGCTGAAACTCACCAGAGTTTGGAGTCGCTGTAGTTTCATTCCTCGCTGAAAAACACATTCACAATCATCATGATTCACTTACAGAAGATTCAGTTCAACACCGAGTTTGATCTGATTCAGGACACACTGATCTTAGGGATTCAACGATATGAACATTTTGGCTGATACGATATTATATGCTATATACAATATTCAGTCGATCTCCTTTTCCCTTTGTCATCCGTCTCTTCTCCGTCACTTCGCGAACTCCAGTGGAAAGTGTGGAATAGTCCATCTCTCGTTGAGTGACAGGGGTGACTGGGAGAGTCCATGTGCCAAAGGGGAGCACTTTCTACAGCCGCCCCCAAATTCAGTGTGAATTTGCCAACTTTAAGTGTCTTTGCTACATTAATCCGCGATCTGGATCCGCGATTGTCCGAAGAAGTGTAGCCAATGGGTTTGGAGTTGAGGATTCCTTCTATTTCTATGAAGACAGTTCTCAGCACTTCTTCTGTGACTGTCTGGCTGCCAATGATGACATGAAGCTTTAAAGAACGGATTTCTCTCTCCCAACATCCACCTAAATGGGGTGAACAAGGTGGATTAAAGATGAATCTTATCTGTTGGCTGGCGAGTCGAGCTTGAAGCTCAGGATGAAGGGCGATGAATGACTCTTTCAGTTCTCTTTCTCCTCATTTAAAGGAGCATTTCACATTAATCTTTATTGAAAGTGGGCCATATATGTAGTCGAAATGTAAAATAAATTTCGAATTCGGTGCCTTCTTGACCGAGGAAAGACAGAAAGTAACTTTAGGGCACATTTGAATGAAAGACAACAACTCCCACAATGCACCACATCGCAAGCCACTCCCACTAATCCAGAACATATCCGCCTATCAGAGAAATCATTTCTTCCGTCTACAAGCTACCACCAGAGCTTGAAACTCATTTCGCACAAAATTTCTAGTTAGTTGGCGAACTCATTAGTGAATTACTCCTCATTTGTATTTCTTTCGAAATGGTGAGTTATTGGATGATACCGGGATGTTCAGTCAAAACATATGCTGTGCGAAACTAGAATCATCTAGAACGTCTGATTCAGAGATTTCGTCCAGGAGGAATTGGCATCGTTGAATTTTTTTGCAGCAGACGGACTCTATCTGTGTCCTATCTTTTTTTACAGTCTATGGTCCGTAGGCGCACAGTGAGAGCACAAGCACAACCAGTCCGCCCAGCTCAAGCCAGTCCGGGCTCCTCGTCCGCCTCCTGCTCCTCCGTCAGCCTCAGCTGCTCTTCACTATACTGCGGCTCGTGAAGATAGCCACGAACATCGGATTCGAGCAGCTTCCATTCATGTTTTGTTTCTTCCGTCATTGTCGTAACCTCCTATCTCCACAGCGCTTGTTAGCTTAGCTTCCAAACAAGATGGTGGATATTGATTTTAGTTTCTGCAAGTAAAGTCCCACCCACTGATCTGTAATAGGTCTGTAGCGTGAGTGGGTCCCACCCCCTGGATAAATGATGAGCTAGTGTTTGTAGTCTCTACACTTTTCAATGAAATGTGACTTCCTGCTTATTATGACGCAAAATGACGATTTTTACGTCATAATAAGCAGGAAGTAAAACACTTAAATCCTTATTTCTCCCATCTCAGAGAAAAATAAGGGAAGAAACCATGATCATTCAAAAATATGACTGGGTTTCTAAAGATACAAAGCTAAATGAAAATGGGTGAAGTGTCCCTTTAAAGTTGGTGCCTTGGTCTGACAGAAGCTCAAAGGGTTCACCACGTCTGGAGATGAATCCTCGTAAAGCCATCGAGAAGGAATCTGTGTCGATGCTGGGGAGTGTGTCAATGTGGACTGCACGGGAAGTCATGCATTTGAAGATGATTCCCCATCTTTCTCCATTCCTGCGTCCCACCTTTATAGTATAAGGTCCAAAGCAATCCACACCTGTTGAGTAGAAGACCGGTTGATGGATCCTCAATCTGGCAGGTGGGAGGTCCGCCATTCTGGGTGGATGTGGTTGTCCCCGCCATCTCTGACACTCTGCACATTGTCCTTGGTGGTTTCTGACTGCAGCCCGTCCCCATATCACCCAGTATTTCCTCCGCAGGTCAGCAAACACCCTATCTGGTCCTGGGTGATGTAGCCGATCATCATAGTTCTTACCAGTTTGGTAGTCGGATGAGACGAGTCGAGTCATCTGCTGTTGGGATATCAGTGGCCGCCCCGTTGGCACGCTCAGTAGCTCTGGAAGTGTGTGATACTTCTGTGGATCAGGAGTAGGTGGAGTGGAGATTGATTCTCAGTTCACTTTCCTGATCAATGGTCGTAAATGGTGGCATCTCTGGCCAGTGGTCAGTTGTCTGAGGAATTGTGTCCCCTTATTCCCCTGCTTTCCTGGTCTATGTCCCAGAGCAGTTTTCCCTTTGTGATGGCATCTGCGGGGTTCTCCTTTGATGGCACGTATCAGACTCTGTGAGTTCCTGGATTTCTGCCACTCTGGTGCCTACAAACACTTTGAAATGACATGAGTGTGACAGCAGCCAGTTAAGGACAGTTGTGGAGTCAGACCACAGAGTCACACTGTGGATGGGCAAAGATAGCTCTGTCTTCAGAACTTTTGCGAGCATAACTCCAACCGTGGAATGGTTTGCAAGGAAATGTCCATGTTTCTTAAAGATAATCATATATCGATACCGTTATATACCGATAACATTAAAGATGATCATATATCGGCCGATACCGATAACATTAAAGATGATCATATATCGGCCAATACCGATAACATTAAAGATGATCATATATCGGCCAATACCGATAACATTAAAGATGATCATATATCGGCTGATACCGATAACATTCAAGCTGATCATATATCGGCCGATACGATAACATAAAAGATGATCATATATCGGCCGATACCGATAACATTAAAGATGATCATATATCGGCCAATACCGATAACATTAAAGATGATCATATATCGGCTGATACCGATAACATTCAAGCTGATCATATATCGTCCGATACCGATAACATTAAAGATAATCATATATCGGCTGATACCGATAACATTAAAGATGATCATATATCGGCTGATACCGATAACATTAAAGATGATCATATATCGGCTGATACCGATAACATTAAAGATAATCATATATCGGCTGATACCGATAACATTAAAGATGATCATATATCGGCCGATACCGATAACATTTAAAGATGATCATATATCGGCCGATACTGTTGAAGATTTTATTATTCAGAAAACAAGTAATTTAGCCATATAAGAATACACAATTATTTCTCTGTCTAGGTGACTTTGAAAGCTGCAAAGACCTTCTGTAAAAAGACCCTGAATGTCAATTCTATTCTGAGAAGTCACATGGTACAAGACCTTCACCCAAAACTATCTATAAGTGTATGACCATCTTTGGAAAAGGATGTATGGATATATGTGAGAAGCTGGGCACGGATCAGGAGCGATCCCCTGCAGGAGATGCTCGGCTTTATTTGTTAATAAAGTCTAATATTTCTGGCATCAAAGATCTCTGTGAAGTTATTTTACAGAACAATTGAAACCACTTCAATACTGATAACATTCAAGCTGATCATATATCGGCCGATACCGATAACATAAAAGATGATCATATATCGGCCGATACGATAACATTCAAGATGATCATATATCGGCTGATACCGATAACATTAAAGATGATCATATATCGGCCGATACCGATAACATAAAAGATGATCATATATCGGCTGATACCGATAACATAAAAGATGATCATATATCGGCCGATACCGATAACATTCAAGATGATCATATATCGCCTGATACCGATAAAATTAAAGATGATCATATATCGGCCGATACCGATAACATAAAAGATGATCATATATCGGCAGATACCGATAACAAAGAAGATGATCATATATCGGCCGATACCGATAACATTCAAGCTGATCATATATCGGCTGATACCGATAACATTAAAGATAATCATATATCGGCCGATACCGATAACATTAAAGATGATCATATATCGGCTGATACCGACAACATTCAAGATGATCGTATATCGGCCGATACCGACAACATTAAAGATGATCATATATCGGCCGATACCGATAACATTAAAGATGATCATATATCGGCCGATACCGATAACATTAAAGATAATCATATATCGGCCGATACCGATAACATTAAAGATGATCATATATCGGCCGATACCGATAACATTAAAGATGATCATATATCGGCCGATACCGATAACATAAAAGATGATCATATATCGGCCAATACCGATAACATTCAAGATGATCATATATCGGCCAATACCGATAACATTAAAGATGATCATATATCGGCTGATACCGATAACATAAAAGATGATCATATATCGGCCGATACCGATAACATTAAAGCTGATCATATATCGGCTGATACCGATAACATTAAAGATGATCATATATCGGCTAATACCGATAACATTCAAGATGATCTTATATCGGCCGATACCGATAACATTCAAGCTGATCATATATCGGCCGATACCGATAACATTCAAGATGATCTTATATCGGCCGATACCGATAACATTTAAGCTGATCATATATCGGCCGATACCGATAACATTAAAGATGATCATATATCGGCTAATACCGATAACATTAAAGATGATCATATATCGGCCGATACCGATAACATTAAAGATGATCATATATCGGCTAATACCGATAACATTCAAGATGATCATATATCGGCTAATACCGATAACATTCAAGATGATCATATATCGGCCGATACCGATAACATTAAAGATGATCATATATCGGCCGATACCGATAACATTAAAGATGATCATATATCGGCCGATATATCGCGCATCACTGATTGATGTGTTTTACTGAAGTGTCTCTCTCACCTCTGAACAGGGTCTTAAGACTGTGATGAGACTGTGATGAAAGAAAGAAGCATTAGAGAATCATGTTAATGAAAGATGAAATATGAAAACAGAAGAATGATGTGTTGAGAGTTGATTTACTCCTGAAGCGTCACAGATGATCTCATGAATGAGATTCACACAGCGAGACGTGACGAGACGATCAGATGAGACTGAAATAACAAGATCACTCAGTCTGTGTGGTTTTGATGGATCTGCTATCACAAGCCCGTCCTGAACACACCAAACACAAGAGGATCAAGAGTGAGTGAGTGTGTGTGCGTGTGTGTGTAATAACAGTAGGGCTGCCCCCGACTAAAGATATTCCTAGTCGACTAACACTCCTGCATTTTAGCGATTAGTCGAATAATCGTTCATTTATGATATTAATAAAAACTTGCGTATATACAAGGAAAGGTATAGTCCAAGTTGAAGTTTAACACTTCCATATGACAGAAAATGCTAAAGCGTGATATTAGCGCGTTCAAAATGAAAATTAAGCGCTTAAAACAGAATAGTAAAGCGTTTAAAGTATACAGCGCTTGCGACACGTTATAGGCTAATTATAACATAAAAACAGCAATCAGACTGCCTGTGCATTTTAATAATATTATCAAAAATACAAACTGTAACAGTTACATGTAAAAAAAAAAACAGTTTTGAATAAAATAAACTAAAATTCGTTCTTTAAAATAAATTAAATAAACTTATTAGTAACTTAGGCCTAGTACAAAACAAGGCAAAAAAACCCCCCAAAATAATACTGTAGCAAAAACGCTGTTTGGTATAAAAATACAGTGGAAAATTAAATTAATATAATTTGTATATTGTTCAAAAGGAAAATTAACAAAAACGAACAATTTAATAAATGCACGGCACATCGCAAAAAAACTTAGAATAAAAAAGAAGGCGGCAACAAATCAACAGCCTAAGTATTTGATTAAATTGTTTAGAACAACTAGGCTATATTTAAGACAAAATGTGGAACAAATAGGCTATTTTAAAGAACACTAATACAAATGAAAAATATCAGAGCAAAGCCGCAAACTGCCATTAAGATGACGGATGAGACAACAAATTGCAAACATCAGACTAATTTTTCTTACAGAATAAAAAACAACTTCTGCATTATATAAAAACGAATAAATAAAAATAATATTTTTATATTTATTTATTTGTATAGCTAGCCTACCCGTTATAAAAATATCCGTTTTTTATATAGCCTTACGGATAGCAAACAGAAACACTACAAAAAGGAAATTAAGCATTCTTACCTAAGCTTTCAATTCGATTTTATTTTTTTTTCATATTATGTGAGAGGAACACCAGCTTGTCATTGTTGGGAAGAAGGGAGCTTCTCGACTTGTTCACAATGAAGCCGGCCTTTGAAAAGATGCGCTCTGATGGAGTGGATGTGGAAGGGATACAGTGGAGGCGTTTAGCTGCTTTAGCGAGCTTTGGATATCGATGTTAAATTTTTTTGCCACCATGCCAATGGTCCCGAATCAACCTTTGTTTTATCTGCCAAGTACATTTTTAGTTCATCCTTCTCTTCTGCATGCTCCTCCTCATCAATGGCCATCAGCATGGATATCTCGGGCTGCTTTTCCTTTTTCGGTTCGGGCTCACCCTCCTCTGCAGGGCTAATGCTGTCATGATCACTTTCTGGCGCAGCTTTCTGTCAGATCCGACACTGTGGAGTACGCATCTTCTCGTTCGTGTTGGTCAAAGAATGACAAGCTCTTAAAACGTGAGTCTAAGACAGCAGCTTGTAGGCCTATATAAATGCTGGTCGCGATATTTTCCGTCAGTTTCCGTCTTTGATGTCATGTCATACACTGACTGCGCAGCCCCTAATTGCGTAATTTTTTCACGTGATTTTTTTTTTGCGACTAACCGACTAATGAAAATGTATTCGACCAAGCCCTCCTCATATCGACTAATATTTAGTCGACTATTTGGGGGCAGCCCTAAATAACAGGATCACTCAGTGTTTCAGGATCTGATGGACCTGCTATCAGACGCCAGTCCTGAACACAACAAACACAAGAGGATTGTGTGTGTGTGTGTGTGTGTTGAATGATTATTAGGTTGCATAGATTAGGTCAGCCGGAACCGGGGACACTTCCCAAAAAACAGATGTACTCGTCACATCTTAAGAAGAATGGCATCTACGCTAATGTCAGTCTTTCCATTTATTCCGAGGTTTACCGAAGTCAGCCGGATCCGGGCCGTATCCAGATCAGATGGTGGACCTGCGCCTGGACACGTCCACAACGCATCCCTGCAGTGCCAGCCTCATCAGCCCTGTGAAGGCCTCATGGACACCTCAACAAACTCCTCTCCATACCGGCGTGATGACTCCGACCTCCAAGATGGAACTGGATAATATTGTGACCTGTAATGTTGCCTGAATCATAATCATACACTGTTCTTTCGTTGGCCAGAGGAGAACTGGCCCCCGACTGAGTCTGGGTTCTCCCAAGGTTTTTTTCTCCGTACTATCACCTGCTGGAGTTTTGGTTCCTTGCCACTGTTGCCTTGGCTTTTAGCTTGCTTAGTTGGGGACATTTAATATTCAACAATATTTTTGACCTGCGTTACTTCATGTGGACGATGACGCAAATTTTATTCTAGAAACAAAATGTATGTAATTATTTTCATGTATTCACTGTGAAGCTGCTTTGATACAATCTGTATTGTGAAAAGCACTATATAAATAAAGATGACTTGACTTGTGTGAGTGTGTGTTAGTGTGCATGTGTGTGCCTGCACCTCCTGATCCAAAACATCTGGGAACATGGGAACCTCCCACAGGACTGGAAGGATGTTAACATCGAGGTCATTTGCAAGCAGAAAGGAGACGGAGCAGTCTGCGGCAACAGCGGGAATGAACTCCAGTCATGATTTACCCGTTCCAGGTAAAGGTTGGGGTGAAGCAAGGCAGTGTCTTGGCTCCGGTGCTCTTTAACATCCTCCTCTCTGCCATCACCTCTTCCATCGTGTCACGGGACATGGAGACGTGTCCATGTGGACAAAGACCCGCCAAATCTGTGAGCTTCAGTACGCTGATGACTGTGCCGTCTCAGCCCACAGCCCGGCCTCTGTTCAGCACGCCCTCAACACAATATCCAGTCTGTACCAGTCTTTAGGCCTACAGGTCAACGAAAACAAACTGAGGTCATGTCCCATCTCACCACCCCCGCCCCTACCTCGGCTCCACTGTCCTCATGCTGCTCCCTTGACACAGAAACACACACCCGGATAAATAAAGCCTCATCCTCTTTTGGACGCCTATGCAGCAGGGTTTTAGAAAACCGTAACCTGAAGGTCAGTACCAAGGTCGCTGTTTACAATGGTGTGTATGTCTCCCCTCTGCTTTATGGGATAGAGTCATGGACCGCCAGCACATCATCAGCCTGGAGGCCTTCCACATCCACATCCGCTGCCTACAGAAGATCCTCAGCTCGTCCCGGAGAGATCGAATCCCCCTACAGTCATCCTCAGCAACACTGACTCATCTGTGTGGAAGCAGCTGTGGCCAAAACACATCTGTGCTGGATCGGGCACAGCATACGCACGCCTGAACACCGCCTGCCCCGCCGTGTCCTCTACAGTCCACTAGTGGGCGCTCCGCTGGAGGGCAGAAGCGGCGCTTTACAGACGACACCAGCTCGAAGCTCTGCACTCGACTGATCAGCCTGGCAGGACGCCTGTGCAAGCGGCATCATCGGACATGATGGACAGCTAAGAAGTGTGTGTGTGTGTAATGGTCACCTCTGAGATCCAGCTCTCCTCACAGTCGGCACTGAGTGTGTGATTCAGTAACTCAGGAAGTGTGTACTCTGTTCTGTTCGTGTCTCCACAGGACACGCTGATGTTATTCATCTTTCAGAGGAAGCTGGTATACAAATCACAAACACATTATTGCATATTATACTACATGACAAGTGGTTTATTAGAGCAAACATTTCAAAACGTGTGAACAGGTGCAATGATGTGCATTTAAAGCGGTGAAAATGTGAGTCTCATCTCCTGTAAATTCTCTTCAATCCCATACGGAAATGTAATATGTGTACATATGTGAAGTATACATATATGAAAAATACATAATATCCACATAGAAAGTGAAAACATGTAGCCTACATATATCATATATGCCATATATTACATTTCCGTATGGGATCTCACAGGGAAAAATATAGGCTACTATACAAGTCAATCAATGGTGACCAACAGTGAAATCTGATGATCGCGCGAGTGCGTGTTAATAATATGGGGCTGTTACTAAATATAATAAATCTCAACTCTCACCAGTTCAGTTAGTGTCGTGTGTCTTGAGTGTTTAAAACATGCAGGTTGTGCTGAAGTTTATGCTGAATTAGTGCGTGAATCGTTTACACATTGTTTGCAGCTGTTGCATATGTTCAATATTGCCGTTTGTATGCTTTGATTGTTGTGATTATAATGGGTTTACAAACCTGACAGAGTAGCTCTACTAGTCAAAGTGTGGCTATTTCCGACTGTCGTGAGCATCTGGTGCTGGAACTGCACAGCGGGCACAACATCACGCCTTTTCACTTTCTCCATTTTTGTAAAGAACTTATTTTTTCCCAAATTAATTTCACACATGTCTAGTACAATTATGTGGTTTTCACGAGTTCACACTTACATCAATTAAACAGAGTAAAGATTATGCGTATTTGGCGTGCTGTCCGGGGGGAGGGCTCCGAGCTCGGAATTTTGCCCGAACCCAGAGTACTCCCCCCGTTGTTGTAAGAGTATTAGGACTATAAGTGAGGAGATGGGGTGGTGGAGGGATGCTGTTAAACTGTCAATGAACGGAGGTAAGTTTGCTGTATATATACACAGCGCTTAACTCGTTGATTAAGCACCACTCGTGTCTAATTAGGTTTGATTATCTGAATGTGCTCCACGTGTGTTTAATTAGGTTTAATTATCTGAACGTGCTCCTCCCGAACTTTGTTAATAAAACATCATTTGTTTGATTAATACAGCGTAGGGCCTATACTTTTTTCTTGATTTACCCTGAAAGATTGGAAGTGAAATGTGACCCAGGGGCGGACTGGCCATCTGTGTGATCTGGAGAATCACAGAACGGCCGGTACTCCAGGACAGCCGGCGGGCCGGCCCACCACCCGCCACACACGCAGTCACAGACATCCCAAGTCTCACGGAAGTTCCGAGAGTCTCCCGCATATTGATAGCGGCTCCCTGATGTCTGCAAATTAGTTAAAATCTCCCGGAATCTAGAGCGAGCAAGAGCGCGCATGCGTAGCGCGTGCACGGCAGAGAGAGAGGGAGCGAGCTAGAGACCTTGCGTGTGTGTGCCAGAGCCATAGAGAGAGAGAGTTGCGACACTCCCATAGACCGCCATAGGAACTTTGGAGTGCGGAAGTAACGCGTGTCGTGGAGCAGCCAATAGTTCCAAACACTGAGTTTCTCCATTGAACCCCATTCATTTTCAGTGCTTCAGAAGTACGTTCGCTGGTAAATTAATGAAATTACTGTATTTTTTTACTTTTACACACATTAGCCGACCTCTCGTGAATCTAGTCTGTAGTTATATTTAATGTAGCCAGTTTTAGTAAATGTTTATTGGAAGATAATAGGTTAATTGCAGCGATAGCTTACGTGACCAACACTTCACTAACGTTAGCTAACTGGTAACCTGATGTATATAATATATAATATTTTTAATAATATTTTATATATATATATATATATATATATATATATATATATATATATATATATAACCTATATATAATATTATATACACATACACACACACAATTCATTTATTTAAATGGGTTAGGGTTATGGATATGTGCTTATATGTATTTAGGAACAGTTAATTCACTCATTAACTATCTCTCCGGTTTAATTTTATGAAGAATATTTTTCGGTTGAATATTTACCGAACATTGCTGTATATAGTCGTTGCTTTCTACGTTATGGGAGCAGTCTATTTCCCTCCTAAATCATTCATTTGTACATGCACAGCGTAATTATTTATATGTTGTGTTGGTTGGAATTCTGAACGGACTGCAGACCTCTTTGCGTGATCACGAAGGTAGGCTAATGGCTGAATCGGAATTTATAAGCAAGATCACGGGAATCAATAGCCTAATACAGCCCAGTTGTGCTAAAATAAATATCATGAGACGTCCATCATCAGATTAATGATATGGAAAAGTTAGAGCCGCTAAAGCCAGTGCTAACGTACTACCCATGCGAACATGAACACTAAGCTTTTCCCTCCAAAACAATAGCCTAAAACTTATCTAAGTTGTCACCCTGCCTCTCCAAATGCAAAACTGACATTAACAAAATGCAATAACAGCTTAAAAAGTACTTGGGTGTGTGTTTTATTTTATATTTACCGTTTAATAATCCAATCGCTGCTGTCGTCCATAGAAGAACATGACAGCCCGCGTATCACCGCGTATGTTTTGGAACTATTGGGGCTTACATGAACCACGTGACAGCCGTCGCGGCGACATCAAAGCGTGTCGCAACTCTTTCTCTCCATGGCTCTGGTGTGTGCTAGTGTGCGCGTGTGCCTCACGAAGCGCATGTAAGGACCCAACCAATCAATGGGTTTTTATGCACAGCTTCACTACTTCCTGAACTTCAGCCAGCCCTTTGTTTCCTGTCTGTCATTATTGGACAAACTGATTAGTCCAGGTGTGCCTGATTATTGTTACTGAGGCCAGGCACACCTGGATTAATCAGTTTGTCCAATAATGGCAGACAGGAAACAAAGGGCTGGCTGAAGTTCAGGAAGTAGTGAAGCTGTGCATTAAGCCAATTGCCAGTGCGGGCGGGCTTTTATCTCTACTACTCCCGAACCGAATTAATCAGAAATTACTTTGCTAATTACTTGCTAGGGATGATGTTAGGAAGTGATATTCAGCTTGCTACATTTTTAATGATTACAGTAGTTAAAACAGCTAAACTTCAACATTTTAGCTGTAAAATGCCACATGCAGAAGCTAAAATTAAGAAATATGTTGTGCTTTTACTTTCAAAAATGTTGGTAACGTTACAGTTAATCCTTACAAACTTTGAAGATTTTGAAAACAGAAGTTACATTTGTAATGGTGTATTTTCATTTAGATGTGGTATTATTATTTGTGCAGTAGTGGTATTATTATTGCAGTATAATCTTAATAATCTTAATTAAGATTATTAAGTAATAAATTCATTTTAAGACAGCATGGAATAGATTGTATAATATGATGTTAGCTATAATTTGGATGGTATAGTATCATGAGCCACAATTAAAGTCTTTTGACACTGACTTAACGGCAGGCGTTATTGTTGTCGAGTTTCCGCGCGCCGATTGCTTTGGGCCGGGCCTAGTCAAAGTCCAGGGCCGTTTTTTAGTCCCAGTCCGTCCCTGCAACATGCCCCATAGCAGAGACAGATTAAAAATCTAATCTGATCTAATAAAACATATATTTTCTCAATAAAATACAATTATTACGTTTTACATGTAAAATTATGGCATTTTTTATAATAAAAAATAAACACATTTTTGAGTTTGACAACAAACACCGCAAATTACAGCTATACAGTTCAAAACATAGGCTTATTAATAATAATTAATCATTTCTGAACATTCACTCTCAGTCTTTATTCTCCTTCTTCTCATGGTTTCTTAATAGAATTCATAAAAGTATAGAATAGAATATCATAGTTTTAATAGGGTGTCATTGTAACGCCGTGTGACAACATGCCCCGCCTGAGCAACCGGATGTTAGATCAGCATTACATCAGCTGTTCAATAACATATTGGAGATTAAAATATCAGATTTGTCTAATTTTAAATAAAAACCAAACACAGAGATGAAAAATGAACATAAGTAAAACATTTACTTTGGCTATGGTTAAATAAATGTTCAGTGATATTTTCCAAAGATTTCTGAATTTTGGCGCATTTTCTTCTGTATTGAGTGTTGATGTGGCAACTAGTGAATAGCATTAGCCTACACTAAGTTTAATCATGCTAGCATGTGGAAGTATTTAAAACAAGTGTGTTAACTTACAACTAGCCCCGCGTTAGTGTGTGTGTGTGTGTGTGTGTGTGTGTGTGTGTCCCGCTCACTCCTATAGGCCTATCAAACACGAGGGATCAGACCGATGATGGATATTACGATTAAAACTGTTTTTAAAGATAAATCAGACTTTTTTTTACGGCTTTGCGCTTTGAAAAGTGAAAGACATCAAATCCAAGTATTTTTTAAGGACCCGCGGGAAACGAGGAAATGCATTTATTAATCAAACATGATTTGAGTTCAGTGTCGAGCTTCAGAAACAACGAGTCGCTGATTTACTGCAGAGTCGCGTGAGTTTCCGAGTCGCACATGAGGCTCATCGTAAAGATGCCACACTTCAGCATCCCTTCTTCTTCTGCAAGAATAGGCTACTTCATCTTTTTTGCAATATGGTTTATGAACGAAAAACGGTTCACGGTCAAACTGCATTTAAACATGTAATATATGAAACACATTTCCTACCTTAAGCGGGTCGTCTGCTATGAGTGAATGAAGAATGAATGAAAGAAACTCTATCCTGTTTCAGCAACATTTACAGCGCGAGCTGCTGTGACGTCATGGAGGGAGGAGCCAGTGTCCTTGAGTGACAGCTGTCATGTGTGTGTATTACAAGAACTGTTCCGGGAACAGTTAGAACAGAAGAAGATGTGTTTACTGCGTGTGTGTGTGTGTGTGTGTGTGTGTGTGTGTGTGTGTGTGTGTGTGTGTGTGTGTGTGTGTGTGTGTGTGTGTGTGTGTGTGTGTGTGTGTGTGTGTGTGTGTGTGTGTGTTGCTGTTTGCTTCAACTCTTGTAATAGTCTGATTCATATTGAAGATATGATAGCACACCTGAATTTCACATATAAATGTAGACCTGCGACCCGCAGCCCCGCTCCTTTTCATTTATTTATTAACTTATTTATTAATAACAGCCTACTCTATATTATACTGGCAGTCTAGTCAGGAAAAGAAGACACAAAAGCGGAAATATGTAGAAACTTTATTAATGAAACAGAATATCGTGGGGATAATTTCGTTAGTCCTAATTTATTTTTATTATTTTATTTTTAATTTTCATAGTTCATACTATAGTTTCAGTCACGTGACTGGTGCGGAGATCTGCTGTGTTATTTTAGCAGTTAGTTTAGTTTTATTCATATTTTGTATTCATATTTATTTGTAGTCTCCATGGTAATTTTAGTTTAATTTTAAGAAATTTCGTAATGTGCTTTTGTCATTTTATTTTTATTTTTAAAAATATTGTTATTTAGGTTTAATTTAGGCTATAGGCCTATACATAATTTAGCTATATTTCAGTTTAAATTTAGTTTTAAGTTTTTATTTCTTTCCAGTAAATAATTCTAGTTTATTATAAGTTATTACATGAAAGACTATTACAAAGTTTATCAAATAAAATTCTGTACCCAAATGTATAGGCAAGACAAGTAGTTTGTTTAGGCATGTTTGTAGCGAATTACAAACCTGCACACATACCTATATTCAAAAGCACATAGAATCAATTCCTAATGCGCATCTGAACGCCATCAGCGTTAATCACAGGTTCTGTTTAAAGTCTGTTTAGAGAAAACGGTGTCATCTTAGCGGCCCCTAATTTAATAACTTATTATCATTTCGACGGAAGTGAATCAATCAAAACTAACTTTAGCTGGAAAATAACATTATTCACGAACCGCTATAAAACCAAACCTATCTCTGTTACCTTAAACTATATTAAGTTTATCTCTGTAAAGCTGCTTTGAGGCAATCCACATTGTTAAAAGCGCTATATAAATGAGGATGACTTGACTTGACTTATAGAGCTTCGACTTAAACTTATTTCAGTCTATTGCAACATGTCAAATTTTCGTTATTTTTCTTTACATTAACCTATATGCCTATTATTTTTTATATACAGACTTAATTTCAGCTCTATTTCAATGAACTGAAATGCTTGTAATAGTTAGGAAGTATTGACAGCATGAGTCACACACACACACACACACACACAGTTATTGCTGCATATTCCCGCTCTCGGGTCTTCTTCTCCTGAGGCCATGTCATGATGATATATACGGCGTATACCTGCGTATCACGTAGCCTAGACTATAGCCTACACTGGTGTTTTATATTTTAATTCTCTTTAATTTGTTGTGTGTGTGTGCGTGCGTGTGTGTGTGTGTGTGTTGTAGTTCTGAGTTCTAAAGCTTGAACATGATTTATCCGTGTTCGCTGGAATATACCGAACCGCTGATTCTTCCACATATAAACGGATGATTGTTTGTGTGCCGTGTGAGAGTTTCACCTGAAACACATGTGGTTTAAAACTTTCCACGCATCATCCCAGCATGATGAAACACACGAACACTGTTACGGTAGCTGGTGTTCTTGCTGTGGCGAACTGGGCATTAGCCCATGTCAGATCCGAAGCTGCTCTTTCAGAGAGTTTCCCCTGTCCGGGGTTCTCATGGGTTTCTTTACTTGTGTATCTTACGTTTCTCTTTTGTTTTGCAATTGATATATATTTCTTTGTTTACTTTTCTTGTCGCTGAGTTATGTACTTAGGCTAATATTTATTTCGGAAGCCGTAGGGAGGAGGTTGCCATTCTTTTTTTCTTTTTTATGATAAGAACATATCATAAAACATATTCGCTTGTTTATTGGTCCGTTGGGGAGTAAGGGAAGGCTTTTGTATTTTATGTGCATGGGATTGTCCTTTTGTTTGGTAAGTAACATTTAATTCCTCTTCAGTTAGATTCACTTTTGCTTGTTATTCTGAACCTCGCCTGAAGATTCGCTTCCTGTCATTCATTTCGGTGTGAATATTGCATCAGAAACTGCAACCCTAATAGACCATATTTTTACCAACAGACTTGAGGGGAAAGTTGTTGGGGGCTTATTTATTACGGATGTCAGTGATCATTTGCCAGTATTTGCAATATTTCCCAAAAAATTTATACGAAAAAAGAAATCCCATACCAGTAATAAATTCATAAGAAGATGTACGGCAAAAAATATTGAAGAATTCAAAAAGGAACTCAGTAACGAAAACTGGTCTGATATTTATGCAGAAAGTGATGTAAATGCATACATTGAGTTGTATAATATCAATTTCCCCTTGAAGATGATTCACAACCAAGAAAATAAATCAGCAAAAAAGCCATGGATAACAAAAGGTTTTGAAAATGCATGTAAAAAGAAGAATGCACTATATATAAAATTTGTAAAAAAAAAAAAAAAAAAAAAAAAAAAAGGACTATTGAGTCGGAAGAAAAATACAAAAAATATAAAAATAAATTTATAAGTATTATCCGAAATAGTAAAAAACAATATTTTCATACCCTCTTAGAACAACAAAAGCAAAATATGCAAGGAACTTGGAAAGTATTAAACAAAATTATTTAAAAAAAACGAATAACAAACGAGAGTGTCCAAGTTATTTCATGAATGACAATGAAGTCCTTATTAGAAATCCAAAGGAGATAGTAAATTAATTTAATGATTACTTTGTTAATGTTGGTTTCAATTTGGCAAAAGGTATTATTGAATCAAAAAGTAAAAATATAAAGAGTTGAGAAAATATCAGTAGGAACTTTTCCTCTATGTATGCGTCTGACATTAGCAAAAATGAAATACTGGAGATTGTGAATGGTTTTAAAAATAAAAGGTCAACCGATTGGACAGATATGGATATGAAACTAGTTAAAAATATAATCCATTTAATACTAGAACCCCTGACTTATATCTTCAATTTGTCCTTTAAATTTGGAGTGTTTCCAGATCAGATGAAAATTGCAAAAATTATACCAATTTACAAGAGTGGTGATAGTCATTTATACTCAAACTATAGACCAATTTCATTATTATCTCAATTTTCAAAAATACTGGAAAAACTTTTTTTGAAGAGGCTGGATAGTTTCATAGAAAAATTCATGATATTAAGTGACGATCAATATGGATTCAGGAGTGGTCGATCGACTTCAATGGAAGTTATTAAATTAGTTGATTATATAGCATCTGCATTAGACAAAAAGTATTCTACTTTGGGTGTTTTTGTCGACCTCAAAAAAGCCTTTGATACATAAATGGTTAATGAATAAACTATGGTTTTAGAGGCCGTGCTTCCTCTTGGTTAGAAAGCTATCTTGACAATAGACACCAGTATGTTCATTTTAATGAGCATCAATCAGAAATGCGTAAAGTAGCTTGTGGGGTGCCCCAGGGTTAGTATTTGTGTGAGCTGGGACAGGAGAAGGGATATATCGATCTAATTTTTATTTTATTGTGTGTGTGTGTGTGTCATCGCCGGCATTCCTTACCCAGATGGGAAGGTCGTGATAGGCTACTATAGCCTATTGAGAGAGAAAATTGCGCGCAAAAAAAACCCCACGAATATTTGTAAGATATCACTGAACATTTATTTAACCATAGCAAAATTAAATTATTAGCCTATACTTATTGTTTCATGTTTATAAAGGAGACTCGTGATGGGTCAAACATTCAGCTCACTTCACATACTATCCTCGTGCATCTCAATGGCCCTCATTTATCAAAAGTGCGTACACCAAATTTCCAGCGTACACCCAAAACCACGGTGACTTTGAGATTTATCAATATGGACGTTGGCGTCGCCGGTGCTGTCCGTGTGCGCACGTTTTGAGTTAGTGCGGAAATGCGCAGAAAACACTACAAAACGCACTGACAAACTAAAAGATATGAAATAGTATGACCCAGGGGCGTAGCCAGAATTTTATTTTTGGGGGGTCCCGTCTTTAAATGAGGGGGCAACACACACATATATATATAGCCAGAATTGTATTATACAGGCCTATTCTGTGGGTGCGGTGATGCGGTGGCGACTCATGTAACATGTAAGGGTGGCGCTGTCAATAAAGCACCTAAAAGCTGTCACAAAGAACCGGCAAAAGTAATGAATATGTAAAATATAGCAAGGAGATATTTTAACTGTTCATTAATAAACAAGTGTTTTCTTTGTCAGTGTCGGCTAAGATAAAGTTGACGATGCTGACTCGCGATCTTCAGTAGTGAACGCGCCAGAGAGAAATGCACATTATAAGCAGAGAGCAGTCTGTAGTCTGTTTTCTTTCGTTTTTGAATTGTTCTGTTTAAAAGTAGACATGTCTGTGAGGCGAGTAGGCTACCGTATACGCTGAGTTTCGGTTCATTTATGAGACGAGCTCCAGTTCACGCGCAAGCAAGCAATAGCCCTCATTTCACCGTCTAGGTTAAATATAGACCCGATATAGTCCGGCTATGTGTAACCCACTTCTAGCCAAAATAACATGAATCTAACACAACCCCATAACTTGCCAAATCTATGATATTCCATCATGTAAGCAAAGTCAACTGTTATTACAAGGTGTTCGGTTTCATTTTCTATGTGTAGGCTGTGCGTTATGGGGCGCCGTTTGTAAAGCGGCTCACGCTGAAAATAACAGCAACATTTAGTCACATTTAGCTTCAAACTATTTAAAAAAAAAACTGGTATGAATTTTTGTCTGGTATGAACTGGTATGTCACTTTCTAGCACATTTACAACAATATTTGTCAACTTAGAGATATTTTAAATAGTTAAATTAAATATTAAATGTTACACCTAAATGTTAAATGCTAACCTAAATGCTAAATCTAAATCTAAATGTTAAATCTAAATATTAAATCTAAATCTAAATGTTAAATCTAAATGTTAAATCTAAATGTAAATGTTAAATCTAAATCTAAATGTTAAATCTAAATGTTAAATCTAAATCTAAATGTTAAATCTAAATCTAAATGTTAAATCTAAATGTTAAATCTAAATGTTAAATCTAAATCTAAATTTAAATGTTAAATGTTAAATGTTAAATCTAAATGTTAAATCTAAATCTAATTGGAGTCTTTACAGTTTATCATTTATTTCAAACATCTGTTTTTCATATAATTCTAACAATTTGTGACAGAATTCTTGTAATTCAAAAAATGTGTGAATTGTGCCACTTGATTTCTGTCTATGTGTGTTCTGTGTTCTTTCTGATTTTGAGGATGGATTTTGTCAATTGACAAAATAATATAACATTATTGAAAAACAGTACAAGAAATGCCTAAACTTTGACAAAAAGTAACTTTTATTGTTATAATTGTGATTTCTTAATATGTAGATATGAATACAACCGGAACAACTTGTGAAAAGATGTCTTTAATTTAGTCAAATAGCAAATAGTGGAGCCATCTACTGGTTAAAGTGATAATTTGTTACTTTTAAAACTTGCATTTTCCAAAAGATGGGCAAAAATCTTACATTATAAGCTAGATGGAGCTTTTTTCGGTTCGCATCAAATGTTCTTCAATTTTTATACACAATAAATTTGTTTCTGAATAAAGATTGATCTGTCGAAAGCAGTTATTTTGAGATAGATGCCAAATGTTCTCCTCCTATTCATATTTGACATTGAGGGGGTGCATACAACACATTAGCCCACCGGCAACTATAGTGGCCGTGCATTCAAATACGACTTTCAAGAAAAGAAAAAAAAACCTAGGGAAAATTAATGCAAAACATGTTCACATACGACACTATCAACACGACTATATGCATGAAACCATTCAGAAAAAATTGGGCACAAATGGGTTAAGTAATTTTAAAACATTAAATATTTCCTTGATGTACAAGTTGAATAATTTAGGGCCCAATACTGACCCCTAGGGGACACCCATCTGGTGATTTGAACACGAGTGATGATGAGAGACTCCGAGGCTTTGAATCAAAGGAGTCAATTGCGTCACAAATGATTCATTGTTTTGTAGCGCCCCCGCTGGTGACACTGGGTAAACATCACAATGTTTAATAAACATTATGTCTACATAAACATAATAAACATTTTAAACAGTGCACCTTAGCACTTAACTTGTTAGTATTTTTTCCTCACTATGGTGTCCTGAGAATCACTGTGCACTGTGATCTGCACAGAGAAACTCGATCATGCTTGAGAGGTCATAGCAATAATGTGGAAGTTGATCGGTGTTTAAAAGAGCTATAGCATGTATTTGTGATAAATTCCCTTTTTCAATAGGACATTGCTAATGTACTGAATTATAAGAGGGTATAACGCTCAGAAAATATCCTGAGCTGAAAAATGTAATGCAACTTCCACTCGCCACGAAATCCAGAATCAGGAAACAGAAATAATGAGCACTTTAGTTACAGAAGAAATCGCCAGAGATGCATTTTATACACAGCTCACTGTAACTAACACAATTATTATGGTTTAATTAGCTTGTGGGAAAGGAATTTTTAACTGGTTATTAGGAGTAAATAATTCTGACTTTACATTAGGTCATGGATAAAGGGAACATGACATTTCGCTTTACACCAATGTTTATTAGACATTAATTGTGTTCATATTCATATTGCTATTCCCTAGTGAGCTCACGTGCTCTACTGAATCAATAGGACATTGTGTGATTTGACTGAGAAAACATTGCCTAACGAGACACCGTTTTTAAATCTAAAACTCCCTGTACATTCTTACAACACAAACACAGAAACAGCGCCATGCAATGGGCAGAAAATGCAATTTAAATCAAAACTGCAACTTCTATGACTGTATTGTCACATCTGTCAACTTCATGGGTCCATGATTTCAAAGTTATACAGTAAAAATATCTGAAATTGTGCATGATTATATTCAAGCAGATGCAGGGTATAAAGCATCATGAAACCAAATGGGCCAACAATGTGATAACTCTTCTCTGTATTGTCAGATTGGGTCCATAAACCATGCAATGGCACTTTCAAGTCAATTCAATTTAATACATACATTCATTTGTATAACCCTTTTCACAATACATATAATTTCAAGGCAGCCTTACAGAAAATGCAGGTTTCTATGCTACAAAACCACAATGAGATGATATCAGAAAGTACAGTTATAAGATACCACAAATATTATATATGCATCTAAGCAAAATTAATGTGTATGTTAAAGCAATTATAAATAGATAATTTTGTATAATCATTCATGTTTGATGTTCTGGAGTCCTTGCAAGGGTAGGTTTCATCTTTTCAAAGGTGCTGGGTCATCTGAAGTCTTCATAAGAGGCTGGATCCAAGCTGGAGCATAATCTCTGGTTACCTTGTGAAATTCTAATTTGTAATAATAATAATTTAAAAAAAATACATGTATTGAATAAATTCAAATGATGTTATTTGCAATAATTAAAGAATAATGTATAGGCCTAATTATATTTTTACAGACATGTATGTGTTATTATTATTTATTTACCTTTCAAAATACTTTATTATTCTTTCCTGAAAATATAAACAATACAAACAGGGTCTCTAATAAGTGTGAATAAGTGAAAAACCACACGGTCCCTAAATTGAGCTGAGGACATACAATAATTAAAGAATAATGTAGGCTAATTATATTTATGTGCTTTTATATTTTTGCAGTCCATTTTCGCTGATATATCAGTGTTATTTGCATTTAAACATTTTTTATTATTATTTTATTCGGAATATAGACCCAAAAGTAACACAATCCCTTTAAAAACGCGAAAAAGAGAAAACCGCACGGTCCCTAAGTTGAGCGTCAATAAGAAGCCAGCAAACGCGGAAGTTCGCGTCATTTAAGGTGGAACGGATAGCGTCAATAAGAAGCTGCGAATAAGAAGCTGGATTCAGCCTCGTAACACCCTAAGCATTTAAATGGGTATTTGTTTAAAGTCGGGAACACCTGTGGACTCTTTATCTGGTGTTGTCTTTATTCCCCAGCCCAACAGCGCCCCCTCATGGCCGGAAACTGCACTGAGGGTTCAAACCATGTAAAACATCGTTATGTAGTTTCACTACATTATTATCCCACAAGTACTGTACTAAAGTACACTTTTTGAGTATTTGTACTTTACTTGAGTATTATTTTTTTTCTGGAAACGTTTTACTTTAACTTCACTACATTTGAAAGACACATATTGTACTTATTACTCCACTGCATTTCTGTCGAGGTCCGTGAGTAGACAGTAGTAACGTCAGTCAGGGGAGGATTTTGGTTGCAGACGTTGCATTTTGGTTGGAAATGAAAGTCGGGTTGACGTCAGAAGAAGATTTTAATTTTCAGCGTTGGGTTTGGTCTTCTAAATGCGAATTTTGCCATTGTTTTGGAGCACACTAGCTTATAGATAGCAGTTTATAGATAACAGCTTATAGATAGCAGCTTATAGATAGCAGAAGGCTAACATATTCATTCTAAAGGCCAAACAACTTTAAATAGGGCACTATTTGAGGGATCAGCCATTTGTGTGTCCAAACCCATTGTGGGCGTTATTACTCAAGCTCACATCCAATCCCACGACTGGAGCTGTGTTCTAGAGACACATGTGGTATTGAGATGAGGGCAGCAAGCATAGATTCAGTAAGTATTACATACAACAATGCAACAATAATAAAACAATGCATTGATATTTACTTTTGATACTTAAGTACTTTTAAAAACGAGTACTTCTGTACTTATACTTAAGTAAAAATGGGTCTTTACAACTTTTATTTGTAACGGAGAAATATTGACCAGTAGTATCTGTACTTTCACTCAGAAGTTGTGTACTTTGTCCAGCTCTGATCATCATCATCATGTGTGTGTTCATCATCATGATCATCATCATCATGTGTGTGTTATTATTTCTCTCCCGTGATTCCGTAGTCCTAACGTGGCCGTAGGTTATATGGAACCGTGGGTGCTGAACGGAAATTGCCTTCGCATACGAACTCCACGATCTTTCTCCACTGTTTCCTGTCCTGGGCCGCGTTCTTGTTGGCATAATCGGGTGAAATACCGTACGCTGCTAGATCCATCTCCACTTGTTTGATCCACGTCTTTTTAGGTGCATTTCTTAATACTTTCCAGCTGTGTGGCCTGGTTCGCCATAGGGTGCGGTATGGGAGACGGTGCTCATCCATCCTGCAAACATGTCCAAACCATCGGAGGCGGGCACGCTTAATCAAGACGTTGATTTCCAGTTGGTGAGAACAGCGATGGCGAACTTCCTCATTCGGGATCTTGTCAAGGAGTGTATTTCCAAGAATCCGGCGGAGGCAGCACATTTGGAACACCTCCAATCTTCTCACGTCTGCCTCTAAGAGTACCCAAGTTTCCACTCCATATAGGAGGATTGGTAGAATCAGAGTGCGGTATAAACGAACCTTCGTTGCTGTTGTTAGAGACTTTTTCCTCCAGATGCACCAGGAAGTCGAACCAAAGGCCGAAGTTGCAGATCCGATTCGGTGGGAAATGTCAACTGATGCTGCGATCTTGTTGCCTTGAAAGGTCGACCCCAGATATTTGAATGTTTCGACTTGTTCTAGCTGGATCCCATTAAGGTATACAACTGCCGGAGAGTTGTCTGAAGTCATAACAACTGTTTTGACAGTGTTGATTTTAAGCCCAAATCTTGTAGCTTCTTCGACGATATCCTGGATCTATCATCTGTGAGAAAAACACTGTCGTCAGCGTACATCAGATCTGTGGCATGTTTGGCAACCCAAGCTCCAAATCTCACTCCGCGTCGTCCAAAGAAGACCTGCCTCATGATGCAGTCCACGACACTGTTAAACAGGCTGGGAGAAAGTCGGTTGTCACTCCTCCTTGAACTCGTACATGGCTGGTAGACCCCTCATAGGTGTTCTGGAGGAGGCGTATGATCTTTGGAGGGTACCCTTCCGCTCGTAGTGTGTTCCATGTGGCTGGGCGGTGCACGCTGTCGAAGGCTGCAGAGAAATCAATGAAAACCATCACTGTTCTTTTGCCACATCGGATCCTTTCTTCGAGGAGTTGGCGAAGGGAGAAGATCTGATCGCAACAGCTGCGATCTGGCCGGAATCCCGCTTGTTCTTCTCTAGCCGCTTCCTCACGGCGTTTAAGCATCCTACGGTGAATGATCTTCATGAATACCTTACCAATGATTGACAGGAGACTAATGCCACGATAGTTTTTGCACTCAGACTTGTCCGCTTTCTTGGAAATCGGGATGATGGTCGCCCGTTTCCAGGCAGTAGGAATAACTTCAGTCCTCCATATCTGTCCTAGCAACATGTGTAGGCGGCCTTCCAGAACTTCTCCTCCATGTTTCAAGGCCTCTGCCACTACACTATCCACTCCAGGAGCCTTGTTGTTCTTTAATGATTTAATGGCGACTCGTAATTCAGGTAAAGAAGGTTCTAGGTCATCCACATAGGTGCTCTGTTCCTCAACCGGGTCTGGATTTACCGTCAGGCCTTGAGGGGCAGGATGGTTGAGCAGGTCTTGGAAGTACTCCTTCCACCGGTTTAAGCGTTCCTCATTTGATCTTAGGAATTTCCCCGTCGAGTCCTTGATATGATTGACCAATGGCTTGTTCTTCCCTGCTAAACGCCGGATGGTTGAATATAAGGTACGGAATTCTTTGCGTTTAGCTGCTGTTTCCATTTCCTCAGCAATTTCCTCCCAATAGGCGGCACGTTCCTTCTTTAGCCTCTTTCGTATGAACTTATGAAGGCGACGATATTCATCCAGGTTAACTAGCTTATTCTTCTTTCGTTGTTCAATAAAGGCCAATGTTTCCCCGGTGATCCAAGGCTTGGATCTGTGCTTCGATGGTGGGCACACTGCGGATGTACAATGTGTGTGTTCGACTCCCATTCATTCATCGACTCGCATTCATTCGATGTACACTGCCGATGTACAATGTGTGTGTTCATCATCATCATCATCATCATCATCATCATCATGTGTGTTCATCATCATCATCATCATCATCATGTGTGTGTTCATCATCATGATCATCATCATCATCATCATCATCAACAGGCTTGTTGGACTTCATGCAGCTCTGCGCAGACTGATCGGCGGCTGACTTGAAGCAGTGCATGCCGGTTAGAAATTTTGTCCGACTTGATACAGCGCCGACGCCACGTGACTGTGACGTATGCCATCAGAGTCCCGCAAGAGCGATTCGAGAGCAGCCGGAGGACTCAGCCACATAGACAGTAAAAGAAATGGACACAGCAACCCCATAGATTTCAACGGAGAAAACTGAAGCCCTTTAGAAGCATCTCTTCCGGATGGCTGAGCGACTGCGCCGGCTCACACTGAGCTGGACGACGGAGATGTGACGTGAGCAACCTAGTAGCTGCGCCAGCCGAAATCTGAATCATTCCCTTCCGGATCTCACAGAGCCGGAGAGCGTGAGTATGAGCTGTCCATGAGCCGCAGGAGCAACTTTATGACTCTCTATGGGCTTCGCCCTTGACTTTATGCCTCCACGTCCCCCAGATTGCGCGCGAGCTTCTACTTCTGTCTATACGGTCATTTTTCTTGTGTGCGCCAGAGAGTCCCGTGGTTATGACGCAATCGTTAGTCTTTTTTTACAAAAACGGCTTCTACGGGGCCATAAGGTAAGATACAAGGTAATGGAGCCTTTTATACATTGTCGTGTTTCTTTAGAAATAAATAATGGACAAATGGAGTCTTTAAACGCCTCAGATGTAAAGTTATTCGCTGTCAAAGTGACGCCAAAATGAATGGGAGTCGATGGAATGCTAACAGCAGGAGATGGTCTGCTACAATGGCGGCGCACAGAGAGGCTTCAGTTTCCGGCTGGTGGATTACCCCCTTGCTCAGCCAGCGCAGCTTCTCCAGAGCGGCTGCACGAGCTCTGATGACATCACCAGTGTTGGGCAAGTTACTTTTAAAAAGTAATTAGATATAGTTACTAGTTACTACTTCCAAAAAGTAACTAAATTAGTTACTCAGTTACAAATTTTAAAAGTAACTAGTTACTTAAGAAAGTAACTATTGCGTTACTTTTAAGTAAAATTAAATTTTAAATGCTCAAATGTGACCCCACCTCTACCCCTCTTTAACGGAACTTACAATACATGTGCATGTTCAATTATTTATGATAAATCTGAATATTATAATGAAATGGACACTTAATACAATACATTATTATAAGAAACATGAAACATTGTACACACATCTAAAAAAAAATGTTGCTGTGGGACAAAGTGAGACTAGCCTCCAATCAAATGCCATGTAGATATTATGTTTATATAGTGGATCAATGCAAATAACACAATAGATGTTTTGGAACTTTTGATATTTATTGCCCCTCAACAGGCCACAACTGGGCAAAATTAAATTAAGCTTGTTAAGCTCGTCGCCATACCTGTCTCTCGTTGACTGACTGGCTTGCTTGTGTTGTTCATTGTGTGTCCTGTCCTGTCCGACTATGCGTTATTATGATGGGTCGTTCGCAATTCATGAGCGTTAGCCGTTAGTGATGATGGATCGACTCGTTCGCGAATGAGCTTTTGATGGGCGAATGAGGCGACTCTAAGAGCCGGCTCTTTTAGGTGAACGTCGGGAGCTGGCTCGCATATCTGAAGAGCCGACTCTATTTAGCTTCTCTTTACAAATTTAGCCTATAGAAATTAAATAATTATGTAATAAAAATTGAAATATTATAGTCAAAGTCATTTAAAGAGCCGTTTGTGAGCCAAAAGAGCCGGCTCTTTTCAGTGAGCTGAGTCAAAAGAGCCGAATGCCTACTACTATGCGTGCTTTCGAACACCCGCCCAACTCTACCTCTGATTGGCTTACAATGACATTTTACTCTACCTCAGTCGTCAGCATTTATGCGCTTGTCTCGTGCTCTGCCCACTAACCAAGGAAGAACAGTAAAAAAAGTATTTGCCTCTCGCTCAGAGATCTAGTTGGTCTGATGAAAAAACAAACAAACAGCTTCATCAGTTATAGTAACGCGCCGCATTTTTTTGGCAGTAAAAGGGAACGGCGTTATTAAGATGAGAAGACTAATCAATTAGATTACTCGTTACTGGGAAAAGTAATGCCGTTAGTAACGGCGTTATTTATAACTGTTCCACGATTGGCCAGATTCACCGGATGACAACGATCACGTGCGTTTCGTGTTTATTCGGTTTATTCTCACACCTTTAGTTCCACTAAAGCTCACAAGTCAGTTTTTTATAACAGTAAACACTCTTTTCATGTAGTCGCGATGTTATATTGTGTCATGTTTATCAAAATAAAACTGATTAAAAAACGTTGATTCCACTTCATTGATAGTAGCTGTAGGTGTAACGGAGGCCAGCTAGTAGTCGCTGTGCGAGTAAACCTCACTCCTCTGATCTCAATAGGCGCTCTAGCAACAGACGCTAGGGGCTGCAGTCTTTAGCCTCCTTGTTAGAGCGCCTGACTCTCATGCCGGAGACCCGGGTTCGAGGGTCGAGTGGGACCCGGGTGGAGGGGTTACATAGGCTTATGTTGAACTTTACTCTTGTTCAAACAGATGCTGTATGAAGCAGTAAAGTATTGAATGAAAATGTCTCTGAAACATCTGTGTATTTGGCAAATATTGCATTTATTTCACTTCAGCTGTGGTAAAGTATACAAACACCACGTGAGCGGTCACTACTGGAACCAGAAAGTGTCCGACTCCACGTCTCCGTTTGCAGCTCCTCCCGCCTGCACGCTTACATCCAGCCACAGCCGATGTCCAACACACCTAAAGTCTGTCCACAGTGTCACTGATCATGTAAGTAACATCATCTTACTGAACCAGTGGTGAATAATATGTTTTATAAATGTAGTTCATTTGTTTAATGTGGAGTGTGTGGTGGAGTTGTTAATGGGTGGAGGTGTTGCAATATATGTGAAAAAGTCTTTTATTGTGAATGTGATTGTCTCAAAGTCAATATGCAGACAATTTGAATTGTTGGCCCTTGACTTAGAAGTTTCTAAGAGTCTTCACATCACAGTTGTTGGTTGTTATAGACCCCCTTCAGCTGATGGTGGCACTCTTTCTTCATTAAGGGAGTTGTTAACAAGTTTAAATTATAATGAAATTGTTTTTTTTAGGAGATCTTAACTGGAACTGGCTTTTGCCAATGTCTGATCATTTTAAATCATTTTGTGATTCTTTTAATCTTTTTCAGATTGTGAATAGCCCCACTAGACCAAACCAAAAACATCCAGAAAAATCCTCCATAATTGATCTTATTCTTACTAATACCCCGCACAAATACTCTTGTGCCTCTGTTTTTGCAAATGATATTAGCGATCATTGTCTTATAGCATCGGTAAGGAACACAAAACTTCCTACAACAAGGCCGCGCATAATCTTTAAGAGGGCAATGAAGCAGTTCTCATTGCAAGGTTTTTTACATGATATGTCTGATTTTGATTGGGGAAGAATTACCCTTATTGATGATGTTGAGAATGCTTGGAATTTTTTTTATGATGGCTTTACAGGCCTGGTAAATAAGCATGCCCCACTCAAAAGGCATAGAGTGAAAGGGCGAAATAATGTTTGGTTCAGTAATGAATTGTCTGACCTTCTTCTAGAGCGAAACCAAGCCTGGGCTCAGGCTAGAAAGTCAAAGCTTGAGTCTGACTGGTTGAAATTTCGGCGTTTACGTAATTTATGCACTGAAAAAATCCGTAATGCTAAATCCGCTTTTTTCCTTTCTGAAACATCAAAGAATTTAAATAACCCTCTTAAGTTCTGGAAAACAATTAAATTATTAACGGAAGCAAAAACAGATTCAGAAGTACCATCTTGTATTGTTGTTGATGACAAAAACGAAATTCTCAATAGTTTTAATAATCATTTTATTGCTGCTAGCTCCCTTTATGAAACACTACATAATCCAATTTCCAGCTCTCCCATTGCTTGTCCTGTTGATCAGTTACTGTCAGCACAACCATTTCATTTCAAGACAATAACTGTATCAGAAGTAAGGAAGGCCTTGAAGGATCTAGATGCGAAAAAATCATCAGGTCCAGACAAATTGGAGCCTTATTTTTTAAAAATAGCTGCAGATTTGATAGCCAACCCAGTTTCATATTTAATTAACCTTTCTTTAGCTACGAATCACAATTACTTCAATTACTACACAAACTACAATTACTTCACAAATGGTGATCCTGCAAACATAAATAATTATAGGCCTATTTCTAAATTATCAGTATTAGCTAAATTAATGGAATCACTCATCAGTATGCAATTAAAGGATTATTTGATTAATAACAATATTCTCAATGAAATTCAATCTGGTTTTAGGAAACCACACAGTACAATAACAGCTGTTTCAAAAGTTGTCAATGACCTGGTTAATATCTTGGACAATAAGCATTACTGTGCAGCACTGTTTATTGATTTGTTAAAAGCTTTTGACACAGTGGACCATAAAATACTTCTTCAAAGACTCATCTCTTGGACTATCAGAACAAGTAGTGGGATGGTTCAATAGTTACTTGTCGGGGAGAACACAATGTGTGCAAGTAGACGGCCTCACTTCTGCTTCCCTAAATATTTTAAAAGGGGTGCCTCAAGGCTCAATCCTTGGGCCTCTTCTTTTTATTATTTATACAAATAACCTCTGCAATTATATAAAAAATACAAACTATCATTTCTATGCTGATGATACTGTTCTTTATTGTTCGGGGTCCACATTAGGTCAAGCAATCACGAATTTACAATCTGCTTTTAACATTTTACAATATAATTTGGCTACTTTAAAACTGGTTTTAAACTCTAAAAAAACTAAAGTTATGACCTTTACACTGGGGAAATCAACTAAAAACTACCTCCCAAATATTCATACACTTTCTGGTATAGAAATCGAAGAAGTGTCACATTATAGATATTTGGGCATTACTATTGATCAATCACTGTCTTTTACAATGCATGTCCAGGATTGGGTCTCTTCAATCCTAATGGTGTGTTCACACCGAACGCGAATTTAATTATTTGCAAGTCAATGCAAAGACGCGAATAGACGCATCATTCGCGCCGGCTGTTGCGAATGACGCGAATTGGGCGACGCGTTTGCCGCGAATGTCTTCCGCGCAAGTTGAACAATTTTAACTCGAGCGAACGTTCAAGCGTCTAACTAGACGCGATAGTATTTGACGCTCTATTCGCGTTCGGTGGGAACACACCATAAAGGGGTTGGGTCCGAAATCTTCAGGATTGAAATGTAGACTGCACACCGTCAGATGTCTTAGTGCTTCAATGGCTGTGTCCTCTCCGAACTTCGGGTTATTGATAGCCCGTAGCCACTTTTTGCACAAGTCCAAATCTTTGGGTAATCTATGATAACTTACTCCGTGTATTTTCCTTGTGCTGGCTGGACATGCCGGTACTATGCAAGTGCACACCATTTCGAAACAAAAACGAGGAGTAATTAAATAATTAGTTCGCAAAGTAACTCTTCACTAGAAATTGACATGGAGACATAAAAAAATGGCGGCAGATGTGTTGGGTGGTTTGTCAGGCTCCACTCCAATACTTTCTAACTCATTTTCTCAAATAGTTACTGGTTTAAGAACAAAACAAAGAAACCAGTTAAATAATAATTATAGAGATGAAGGAAATGTTTGCGTATTTCTGCTTTGCTGTTGGCTTTTGTTGTTGCCACTTGGACAACACCTAAGCGCAAACAAACAGTCGCGGCACGCCAAGCAAACAAAAACAACATTGCCATCTGCTCGAACACCAAACAAATTGAATTCACCCATCGCGGCACGCTGAGAAAGCGGGATTACCAGAGAGGATGCAAGTGGCGTGATTTCGGAGTTCTCCGTCTGGTGATGTGCAATTGAATCCAGGCCCAGTTGTTGCTGGCCTTTCCCCGGAGGTGCACCGGCGAGTGGATTGTGCGTGCAGCGGCTGAGCTCCGGAGGGACGGACGTCCCCGAGGTAACAGGAGTTCCATACGGTGACGGTATCCAATCAGTAAGGAAGCAACGAGAATTCAGATTTTTTCAGACTGTAAATCACGCACGGGTAATATGGGAGCCTATGTCTAAACCTAAGGGTATTTTAGGTGGAAATTTGAACATTCGGAGTATATTGCCTAAATGGGATCAGATCCAACATCTGTTAACTGACTCTAATTTAGATTTTTTAGCGTTGAGCGAAACTTGGCTGCACAGTAATATCCAGACCAGTATGATTGATGTCCCTGGTTACATTTGTCATAGAAAGGATAGAACATCTAAAAAAGGTGGGAGTACTATTCTATGTTAGAGACACTCTGAAATGTAATGAAATCAAACTGGATACACCATTAGAATGTTTGGCTTTAACCCTTGTGTTATGTTGCGGGTCAATTTGACCCGTTTCGATTTTCAAGTAGTTGGAAATACTGGTTAACCTTTGTTTTTTTTCTTGATATTTTGTGACTTTTTCTCATTTATCATGATGAACATGCACGCAAAGTTTCAACATGCTGATGTGTTTTGACATATACAAACAAAATTACTGTTACGTTCGTGATGTTCGCGGGTCAATTTGACCCTGATAGACAGCCATTCAAAAGCAACTGTACAGACACAAAATAAAAACATTTATTTTCTGTATGTCAGGGCACTTCAAATCCAGTTCTAACGTGCAAGTGCATCTAAAATGTGCTCTAACCCTAACCAAACACACTTGAAAAAGCTAAAATCACAGTGTTCAGAATTATTTGCAAATTACAGATGAAAATCTTTGTCAGACACAGATAGTAAAATAAGCTCTTATTTCAATATACAAAATATCTAAAATGCCTAGCTTTTAACCAAAACTTTTATGTAGGATTTTCAAAGGCAGATTCACAGAGCCAAAAAATAAATAAAAAACATTTATTTGATGTATGTTTTTGTTATGTTTGGTTTCTCATTTCCCAGTGAGTGAATAATGAAACTAGGAAAATAGGTCTTAGGAAACTAGGGAAAGTTAACTTAGGAAAATGAAAAATTTTCATTATACAGCAATTTTTTTTGTTCAGTTACGATGTTCAAAAAATGTAAAAAAAAAAGTTTAAAAAAAAATATATGCAAAAAAATCAGTATACTGTTTATTTTCCAATTTTGTCAAAACAAAACTGTTTTAAAAAATGTTTTAAAAACATTTTCATACATCATATTTTCAGATATAATGTTTTTGTAATGTTTGACAAATGTTGATATTAAAAGTGTATAGTTTGTATCTAAATCTTTGTTGTTTTTCATAGTTCGATTTTTGAGCCGGTCCATAAGGGGTGTACACAGAAATCGAACAGAACACAAGGGTTAAATGTTGTATTATCCCCAAAGATGAATTTTAACATTATAGTGCTGTATAACCCACCATCACATGATGTTTCATTTTATGAGAATTTAGACAACATTTTTAAATATGTAAATACTCGCACCGAATCTATCTTTCTTGGTGATTTTAATATTAACTGGCTAGAGAAAAGCAGAGGAAAAAATTAAAGAGACTGTTGTTAAAACACAGTCTTCATCAGATGATTAAAGGTCCAACAAGGATCACACGAGCGAGTAAAACTATGATAGATCTGATAGTTACTAACAGACCACCGAGAATCATCAGAACTTATCATTTATTAACAGGGCTCTCTGATCACAATATGATCATGGTTGTACGAAAACTCACTAAACAGCGTTTACCCAAATTTACGAACGAAAGTAAACCAGGGAACTTGGGTATCCCCAAAAATAAGTTGACACAAGTTAAAAATGATTTAGATAATTTAGATTGGAATAATGTTTTACAATCGAATGATTTAGAAAATTGTTGTAACTCTTTGATGAAAAACCTTACAAATCTGATTGAAAAATATAGTAAGACTTTTAAAGGCACGCAACGAAAAGCCTCCTTACCATGGCTGAACAATGACACTCATCAGCTAATGAAAAAAAGAGACTACGCATTGAAAAAATCGCTGCTCTCCAAAACAAATACAGATTTTCTCATCTTAAAAGGATTGAGAAATGCAGTAGTCAGAGAACTGCGTAGAGCAAAGACAGCCTATTTTATGCAATTGATTGAGGAATCGGAAGGAAATAGTGCATCCCCTTGGAAGCACCTCAATAGCCTTACTAAACTTAAGCCTTGTCAACAAAAAACAATAGCTGAGTTGGAAGTGAATGGAGTTATCAGCAATAACAATTCAGCTATTGCAAATGAATTTAATAATTTTTTTATTCAGTCTGTGGAGGAGCTTGCTGAGACTTTTAAACCAGCAACCCTCTCACAGACTACAAAGTCTGACCAATCAGATCTTTTTCAAATTAAAGAGGTTAGTCAGGAAAAAGTACATACAATTATTAATAAATTAAATAAATCTAAGGCAAAGGATGTATTTGGGTTGGATACTGCCTTTATTACAACTCACTGCTCTGTCTTGATTAAACCTGTAACCCACCTTGTAAATCTTTCCATCAGAGTGGGCAAATTCCCACAAAGTTGGAAACAAGCCATTATTACACCGATTTTCAAGGCTGGTGCAAAGAACCAAGCAAGCAACTATAGGCCAATCTCAATACTGCCGGCTTTATCCAAAATTTTAGAGAAAATGATCATAGAACAGTTAGTAGAACATCTTGAAGGTAACAAACTTATCAACTCTAAACAGTTTGGATTCAGAGCAGGGTATTCTACAGAAATGGCTTAGATCACGTGAGAGATCTCTACATTCTTGAAATAAAAGATGCTTGATTAGATTCACTTTTTATTAGTTTGTTATGTATTAAACATTTTATGAATGTTTTAATCTATATTACAGGTTTCCTGAATTGCTAAAAAAAAAAATATTTCCTTGGAACCATCACCACTTTCTCAAAACCTTAAACACAAAATGTTCATAATACATTCAGAGAACATCTGACTCTTCTGTCAAAATAAAAAAAAATACTCAAAACCATTTAATCTGTGCTCAAAATCAAACAATGCTTTCGAATCATACACACAGCTCAATATTATAACCACTACAGATCATTCATTAGACACTACATCAAAAAATGGAGAACACAGAATCCAAAGTAAGCAGTTACAGAAAAAGAGTATTGTAACAAAGTAAATCAATTTTGCAGTTTCACGTTAAAAAAAGTAGGTTATAGTAATTGCACCTCAGTAAGTGGTTTCAGTTGTTCTGTAAATAACTTTGCAGAAATCTTTGATGCCAGAAATATTAGACTTTATTAAACTTGTTTCGTTCTTTCCTTTAATCGAGAGAGTAAAATATTCTCTACTCTTTAATTAAAATTAAAATTAAACCAAGAATAAGACAGTGTTATAAGTGTGTGTATACACTTGGTTCAGCATTGCCTGTCATTGTCACAGTTATGTAAAATATGTCAAACATAAAAATACATTATACTATTAAAAGGTTTCTTGCAGTGTAGACATCTTCTTCGACCCAGACACTCTTCTGGGGAGAGGTTATGCCAGCACACACACCCCGGGTCTGCCTCATCAATCATCTTCTTCATCCTCATTTGAGGAACTTCAATCATTGTCCAATGCTTGGAAATATCCAATTTGTTTTTTCAGGGTAATCCTGAAAATACATACTTTGGTTGGCCTCTTAGCTTTCCATTTTTTTTTTTTAACTTCCATTTGCTTAGTCGTGGTTTTGACGACTAGTGATCTTAATATGGGAAGTACACAACATAATAATAACCCTCCTATTAATATTGCAACACCTAAGAACATTCCTAATTGAGCAAACCATGCTCCCAGTGTTTAAATCACGTTTTCCTTAACTTCTGCTCTTAAGTTTTTTCTCTCCCACTTAATCGTAATTGCTAAATTTTCCCTGCGCAATATTATTTAGTAAAAGTGCACACTAATCTCCAAACATAAGTCATTCTACTTTTTTCATGTAATTGTTTTTCTAGACAAAGCATTATAATAAATCTCTGCTGATTATAGTAGTCTAATTGATTCATTCTGCATTTTTGTTTCGCATGATCCATATTAATATGGGATCAAAATATGGCTGGGTAAAAATACCTCTTTCCTATTTTGTTAATCACTTCTTATTTTTATGAAGGAATATCAATTCTTAATTTCGAAGAATCAATCTTTTTAGTCAGTCATTTTTAGTTGATGAACGAACAGAACACTTTAGTGAATCTTCTATTTAATTAATCGCAATACGCTTTAATAGTTGTTATAAAGTTTTACATTATGTCAATTTTATTTCCAAATTTAAACAATAAATACTCTTTGACTTTTTTAATCTCACGTATTGTAGCTTCTCATTCTCATTGTAGCTCTTCAGTTCAACACTACCTTAATTCAATTCAATTCAAATTTATTTGTATAGCGCTTTTCACAATACATATTGTTTCAAAGCAGCTTTACAGAAAGTGCATTTCAGAAATGTACATAGAAGAATATAGTTAGTTAATCATCATGTATTAATTTAGGGCATAACATATCGCCGGCGTCGAGTCGTCTCTTCACAGGCGTCGAGTCGTCTCTTCACAGGCGTCGAGTCGTCTCTTCGCAGGCGTCGAGTCGTCTCTTCACAGGCGTCGAGTCGTCTCTTCACAGGCGTCGAGTCGTCTCTTCACAGGCGTCGAGTCGTCTCTTCACAGGCGTCTAGTCGTCTCTTCACAGGCGTCGAGTCGTCTCTTCACAGGCGTCGAGTCGTCTCTTCACAGGCGTCGAGTCGTCTCTTCACAGGCGTCGAGTAGTCTCTTCACAGGCGTCGAGTCGTCTCTTCGCAGGCGTCTAGTCGTCTCTTCACAGGCGTCGAGTCGTCTCTTCACAGGCGTCGAGTCGTCTCTTCACAGGCGTCGAGTCGTCTCTTCACAGGCGTCGAGTCGTCTCTTCGCAGGCGTCTAGTCGTCTCTTCCCAGGCGTCGAGTCGTCTCTTCACAGGCGTCGAGTCGTCTCTTCACAGGCGTCGAGTCGTCTCTTCACAGGCGTCGAGTCGTCTCTTCACAGGCGTCGAGTCGTCTCTTCACAGGCGTCGAGTCGTCTCTTCACAGGCGTCTAGTCGTCTCTTCACAGGCGTCGAGTCGTCTCTTCACAGGCGTCGAGTCGTCTCTTCACAGGCGTCGAGTCGTCTCTTCACAGGCGTCGAGTAGTCTCTTCACAGGCGTCGAGTCGTCTCTTCGCAGGCGTCTAGTCGTCTCTTCACAGGCGTCGAGTCGTCTCTTCACAGGCGTCGAGTCGTCTCTTCACAGGCGTCGAGTCGTCTCTTCACAGGCGTCGAGTCGTCTCTTCGCAGGCGTCTAGTCGTCTCTTCCCAGGCGTCGAGTCGTCTCTTCACAGGCGTCGAGTCGTCTCTTCACAGGCGTCGAGTCGTCTCTTCACAGGCGTCTAGTCGTCTCTTCACAGGCGTCGAGTCGTCTCTTCACAGGCGTCGAGTAGTCTCTTCACAGGCGTCGAGTCGTCTCTTCGCAGGCGTCTAGTCGTCTCTTCACAGGCGTCGAGTCGTCTCTTCACAGGCGTCGAGTCGTCTCTTCACAGGCGTCGAGTCGTCTCTTCACAGGCGTCGAGTCGTCTCCTCACAGGCGTCGAGTCGTCTCTTCACAGGCGTCGAGTCGTCTCTTCACAGGCGTCGAGTAGTCTCTTCACAGGCGTCGAGTCGTCTCTTCACAGGCGTCGAGTCGTCTCTTCACAGGCGTCGAGTCGTCTCTTCACAGGCGTCGAGTCGTCTCTTCACAGGCGTCGAGTCGTCTCTTCACAGGCGTCGAGTCGTCTCTTCACAGGCGTCGAGTCGTCTCTTCACAGGCGTCGAGTCGTCTCTTCACAGGCGTCGAGTCGTCTCTTCACAGGCGTCGAGTCGTCTCTTCACAGGCGTCTAGTCGTCTCTTCACAGGCGTCGAGTCGTCTCTTCACAGGCGTCGAGTCGTCTCTTCACAGGCGTCGAGTCGTCTCATCGCAGGCGTCTAGTCGTCTCTCCACAGGCGTCGAGTCGTCTCTTCACAGGCGTCGAGTCGTCTCTTCACAGGCGTCTAGTCGTCTCTTCACAGGCGTCGAGTCGTCTCTTCACAGGCGTCGAGTCGTCTCTTCACAGGCGTCTAGTCGTCTCTTCACAGGCGTCGAGTCGTCTCTTCACAGGCGTCGAGTCGTCTCTTCACAGGCGTCGAGTCGTCTCTTCGCAGGCGTCTAGTCGTCTCTTCACAGGCGTCGAGTCGTCTCTTCACAGGCGTCGAGTCGTCTCTTCACAGGCGTCGAGTCGTCTCTTCGCAGGCGTCTAGTCGTCTCTTCGCAGGCGTCGAGTCGTCTCTTCACAGGCGTCGAGTCGTCTCTTCACAGGCGTCGAGTCGTCTCTTCACAGGCGTCTAGTCGTCTCTTCACAGGCGTCGAGTCGTCTCTTCGCAGGCGTCTAGTCGTCTCTTCGCAGGCGTCGAGTCGTCTCTTCACAGGCGTCGAGTCGTCTCATCGCAGGCGTCTAGTCGTCTCTTCACAGGCGTCGAGTCGTCTCATCGCAGGCGTCGAGTCGTCTCTTCACAGGCGTCGAGTCGTCTCATCACAGGCGTCGAGTCGTCTCTTCACAGGCGTCGAGTCGTCTCTTCACAGGCGTCGAGTCGTCTCATCGCAGGCGTTGGGGCATCTGAAGTCTCCGTGAGAGGCTGGATACAAACTGGAGCTGACGAACGCTATTCACCTCGGGACTAGCGTCCCGAGATAACAGCAGAAAAGCAGATGGGAAATAATTAGCGTAGCTGCTGTTCATAATATTAATGCATTCGATCTGATTCAACAGTGGTTTAAAAGGTAAGCATTATGTGAATGCTTGGCTGAAGAGATGCGTCTTTAATCTAGTTTTGAACTGGGAGAGCGAGTCTGAGCCACGAACAATATCAGGAAGGCTATTCCAGAGTTTAGGAGCTAAATGTGAGAACGCCCTCCCTCCTTTAGTGGACTTAGATATCCTAGGAATGACCAGAAGCCTCGAATTTCGGGATCTTAAAGAACGCGATGGATTGTAGGGCGATAGAAGGTCCATTAAATACACAGGAGCTAAACCATTTAGGGCTTTATAGGTCAGTAATAGTACTTTGTAATTGATACGGAACTTAATAGGTAACCAGTGCAGAGATGATAGAATCGGTGTTATATGATCATATTTTCTCGACCTAGTAAGAACTCTAGCGGCTGCATTTTGCACTAACTGAAGCTTGTTTATTGAGGATGCAGGACAACCAGCTAATAAAGCATTACAGTAATCTAGTCTCGAGGTCATGAATGAATGAACTAACTTTTCTGCATCAGAAACAGATAGCATGTTACGTAATTTAGCAATGTTTCAAAGGTGGAAAAAAGCTGTTCTTGTAACATACGAAATATGATTTTCGAAAGACAAGTTGCGGTCTAGTATAACACCCAGGTCTTTTACTGTAGTCGATAGGGTAACAGGACATCCTTCTAAATTAAAGTTGTATTGTAAGAGATTTTGTGGGTAGTTTTTTGGACCAATAAGTAATACCTCAGTTTTATCTGGATTTAGTAGCAGGAAATTACACGTCATCCAGCATTTTATATCTTTAAGACATTCTGTCAATTTAGATAAGTTAGTGTATTCATCTGGTCGTGATGAAATATATAATTGAGTGTCATCAGCATAGCAGTGGAAATTAATTCCATGTTTTCTTATAATATTACCAAGTGGCAGCATATATATTGAGAATAGCAGAGGGCCTAACACCGATCCTTGCGGCACTCCATAGTCTACTGACGTTATCTTCGATTTTTCCCCATTTAAACAGACGAAATGGTAACGGTCTGATAAATACGATCTGAACCAGCTTAATGCCTGTCCCTGAACACCAGTGTAGATTTGTAGTCGATCCAGGAGTATTTTATGATCTATAGTGTCGAACGCAGCGCTAAGATCGAGTAGAACTAATATTGAGATACAGCCTTGGTCAGAAGCTAAAAGTAAATCATTTGTAATTTTAACTAGCGCAGTTTCTGTGCTATGATGCGGTCTGAATCCTGACTGAAATTTTTCGTATATCTCATTTTCTTGCAAGAAAGAACACAATTGAGCGGACACAATTTTTTCTAGTATTTTAGACATAAATGGAAGATTTGAAATGGGTCTGTAATTTGCTAAGTTATTTTGATCTAATTGCGGTTTCTTAATAAGAGGTTTTATTACTGCCAGCTTGAATATTTTTGGAACATGACCTAAAGATAAAGACGAGTTAATAATATTGAGAAGAGGCTCTTCCACTACAGGTAACACTTCTTTCAGTAGTTTAGTGGGTATTGGATCTAATAAACATGTTGTTGGTTTAGATGCAATGATAAGTTTATTTAGCTCTTCCTGTCCTATAGTTGTAAAGCGGTGTAGTTGTTCTTGAGGGGCGATAATTGAGGCTGAATCACAAGACACCATAGAGGATTGTACATTTACAATTGTATTTCGGATGCTTTCTATTTTCTCATTGAAGTAATTCATAAAATCATTACAACTATACTGTAACGGAATAATTTGCTCGGGTGATGTCTGTTTATTTGTTAGTCTAGCCACGGTGTTAAATAAAAACCTTGGATTATTTTGGTTATTTTCTATTAGTTTGCGGAGATGCTCTGCCCTGGCTGCTTTTAGAGCCTTTTTATAACGAGACACACTGTCTTTCCACGCGATTCTAAAGACCTCTAAATTAGTTTGTTTCCATTTACGCTCTAGGTTACGAGTTTCTCTCTTGATATCATGCGTAACACTGTTGTACCATGGTGCTTTAGTTTTCTCTCTAACCTTTTTCAATCTAATTGGTGCAACAATATCTAATGTACTAGTGAAAATGGTGCTCAAACTGCTGGTCATTTCCTCTAGTTCATCTGTTTGTTTGGGTTCACTGAGCAGCTGAGATAGATCAGGTAAGCTATTTGAGAATCTATCTATAGTGATTGGAAGGATTGTTCTGCCTGGTCGATAACGCGGCGCAACATGACAAATTTCAGCAGTGCGTATTATACAAGTTACCATGTGATGATCAGTGAGATCGTCACTTTGCGGTATAATATCTATATCGGTTGGATCGGTTCCATATGATATAATTAAATCTAGTGTATGATTTAGACGGTGAGTGGGACCACTGACGTTTTGCTTGACCCCAAAGGAGTTTAATAAATCTGTAAACGCAGTCCCTAACGCATCATTTGTGTTATCTACGTGTATGTTAAAATCTCCAACAATTATTGCTTTATCGACATTGACCAATAGATCTGAGAGAAAGTCTGCAAACTCTTTTAGGAAATCAGCATATGGTCCTGGAGGTCTATATACAGTAGCCAAGGCTAGAGATAATAGGGATTTCTTTCTTACATCTAAGAGCGTAACATTTAGCACAAGTACTTCAAACGAATTAAACCTGTGACCTGTTTTCTGAGTAACATTAAGAATATCTCTATAGATTGTTGCAACACCGCCGCCACGACCGATCAGACGGGGCTCATGCTTATAACAATATCCTGACGGAGTGGACTCATTTAGACCGAAATACTCATTTGGTTTAAGCCAGGTTTCAGTAAGGCAAAGTACATCGAAGCTATTATCTGTGACCATTTCATTTACAATAACCGCCTTAGGTGTGAGCGATCTAATGTTTAGAAGACCTAGTTTTAGAAATTGTTTTTGTTCACTGATATTTAGATTTTCTGGTTTAATTACAATAAGATTTTTCCTAGATCCTACACTAGATTTATTGTTTGGCCTCACTAGACGAGGAATAGACACAGTTTCTATATAATGTTCTTCACTACGTATATCAATTAAGTTTGGACAGCAAAGACTGTGAATTGGACTTTGACTTACTAGTCAGATGGTGTGCAACGTCTTGGAGATGTTGTCCGACAGAACAGCCGCTCCGATTCTGCTGGGGTGCAGGCCATCAGCACGGTAGAGCCTAGGTCGCTCCCAGAACAGATTCCAATTATTTACAAAGAGCAGTTTCTGTTCATTACACCATGACATTAACCATTCATTTAGAGCAAATAGTCTACTGAACCTTTCTTGTCCTAGTCGGTACGTGGGAAGCGGTCCAGACACGATGATCGTTGCCTCAGGCGCTGTGCTGCGTACCGCCTCGATCAGGCTCCTGTAGTCCTTCTTCAGAACCTCCGTCTGCCGCAGCCTGATGTCGTTCGTTCCCGCATGGAGGACAACGGCTCCGACGCGCTCGTCACCGTTCAGAATCTCGGGAACCTGTGCGGCGACATCAAGAACACGAGCACCAGGAAAGCAGTGAGTGCGCACCTTACCCTTACCTGAGGTAGCGCGGACATGACGGACCATGGAAGTGCCGATGATCACGGCGTCGTCGCGTTCCGACTCGTGAAGAGGGGAGAAGCGGTTCCGAGTGGAGATCTCGAAGACCGGGAGGGGCGGAGAGGTTCTTGCTCTGGTCCTGGCTCGTGTCTTCCGCTGTGGGATCACCCAGGGTCCATGGTGTTGTGTAGGTGCCGGAGTGAATGAAGCCAGAGATGATCGCGTCCTCCTGGGCAGAGAAACGCACGGAGTAGAGGAAGTCGGAGTCAAAAAGTTACTAACCACTGACTTGTGAGCATCGGCGCGTGACGTTTCAAGCGCTGATCGCCAATCCCGCAGCTCGGCTTGCCTCTCCAGCAGACCACGGATCTGTTTCTCCACCGATTCCAGTTCCAATCGCACCGACATCAGCTCGAATGTGTCCTCACCTGCACTCAGAGGTAACGTTAGACACACATCCGATATGTTCGCCATTATAACAGATGAACAGTAAATTAGCAGTGATACTACCAATATCACTACTAATTTAGGACTGGAATGCTGGATATAACCTGTATCCTTTCAGTGAAACGGGTGTAAAATCAGACGCTCGATAGGCGCGAGCCCACGCGTGAAATGCTAGCGGGCTAAAGGCTAGTAGCCGAGATTCGCAAAGTTGGATCTAAGTAGCGATATCAAAGCAATCCGATTGTTTTTTTTATAGGGAATAGTATCGAGGATAGGTTCACACGATATAAAAATAGAAAGTGCTTGTTAATAAATGAGTGGTAAAGAAGAAAATCAAGGATTTAATGAATCAATTCGACGGAGCTCTAAACACAAACAAACACCGCCCGCGCATGCGCAGTCTCAAAAAAAAGTCTTAACTCAATACCTTTTCTTCTTTACTAATTTCTAAATAAATCATCATGAATAAACTAATTATGTCTCATGTAATCATTCTAACTAAGAAAGCTTCAGAGCAATGTTACATTTACATCATAAAAGTCATTCAATAAACTCTTTAGACAATTAGAAAAATAACTCTAGAGAACTGTTTGCACTCTTACATATTCCTTATATGTGCATTTCTTTTTCTGTATATCTAACAATCTAAAAGTTTTTATATCAACCATTTAAACCATTAGCATTATAACTTCCTTATTAAAACTTCCTTGTGTTCGTATGCAACTTATTTTTAATCTTCAATACTTCTGTTTGGCTGACCCATTATCTGACCTTATTTCTGATAGACTTCTAATCTAAGGATTACTTCTCTGTTAGAGATTTGATTTCAGTTCCTGCCCCTCCTCTGTTGATTTCATTGCTTTTACCAGCCATATCATGTCCACATATTCCTCACCAAATGTTTTAATAGTCATTCTGATACTGACATATGGCCTATTTTTGCCACAAATTTCACAAAACTTTGCAAAAATTCCTTTTAATTTAACTTATTATTTTTCTTAATTTTGTTTATTCTTAAGCCTTCCCTTATTCCCCCCTTGCGCATGTTTTTTTTAATACCATTGCGCATTTGGATTGAGTATATTCAGAATTATTGTTGGTTCAATAATCTTTGCTTCATGTGAATGCCAAATATCTATGTTTGACCCCCCTCTGGTGCCATTTAGATTGTTCACAAGGGCCTGTTTGTTATTGTTTCAATAACTTCCTGTAAGCCTATAAACTTAAACACTACTTGATATATTTATAATTAGCCAATAGCATATTGAAGCTAATATTTGTTAATATCCAATTGCTTCAATTTCAACTGTAGCCTTAAATTAATTTTGTATACCCTTGTATTGCCCAATTGCATCTCAGTACCCATTAAGATTTATTTTAAAAGTTCTTTTTAGTTCTAATTTTTCCTTCACGAATTGTCTTAATTCCCACTATGCTATATTGATTTTTCTTAAATTAATTGTTATCATTATTTTAGTTTCTTTTCTTAATTTGTCATTATTATCGGTGTTTACGTTGCTTTAATATATTTTCCTCTTCAATCATTTTTGTTCTGGTGGGGTTATTATTAAGTTGCTACTGAATCTAATCAAGGGCTGAACATTCAATCGTAGGAAAGTTTTGGTTGATGTTGACTGTTGTTTGAGCTTGTACTCATCTCTGTTGATTCTTCTTCTTTGCACAGCTCTTTGTGAGCTTCCCACATTCTGCAACTTCTCATTCCTGTGTTTCTGGTCAAGCTTGTCTCTTTTTTTCCATTCATGATTTGATCACTCTGTTAGCTCTCTTGTCATCTTTACATCTTTCACCAGTGTGACTCTTGAGTCGTTCGTTGCAATGGACTCTTTTCTCTCATTGTCAGCATGTCTTTGGTCCCTCACTTCCTGTTGTGGGGGGTTTGAAGTCGGTTGGTGTATTTTAAGTTGAGAGGCATGGACTCAAATGTCACTCTGTTGATCATTTCTTCTGAAATTACAAGGCATAGTCAATGGCTCTTTTTGTTAGACTCGTCCCAGAAACCTTCCTGGAATTGAGCTTCCTTCATCTGTGAATTAAAGCTTCATTATTTCTGTTAGTGACAACAACATGTAATTTCATCATCTGCTCATCTGGCCTATTGTCCTTTTTGGTGTTCCCTGTAGAAAGGTCATGTGGGCGGAGTGGTGTCCTGGCCCCTTTTGGGGATTTCTGCTGTCAGTTTCAGCAGGACTTGAATCCATATATGCCCCTTTGTTTTTCATATATTTCAGCTTGTTATCATCAGTGATGGGAATAACGGCGTTATAAATAAACGGCGTTACTAACGGCGTTATCTTTTTCAGTAACGAGTAATCAAACGAATTACTGTTTCCCCCGTTACAACGCAGTTACCGTTACTGACAAAAAAAATGTGGCGTTACTATAATTGAACTCACTGAAGCGGCTTTCATCCGAGTAGGCTCTCTCTCCGCCATAAAGTTTTTTTCTCTGGTGTGTGTGTGTGTGTTTATGAGGCGCCGGAGAGGACAAAAGCGAAGCGATTGGCGCGAGCGCGCTCAATGCGCGAGAGAGACCGAATGTGTCCGAGAGCGCGCTCAACAGTTGCGCAAGAGAGACCACGGGTGTCCGAGCATTATATAGTTTGTTTATAAATAAATGACACATATCTGGAACGTTAATTAATTTACATGGTTATACAAATACAATCTAAAAAATTACCGTCAGGTAACGTTCTGTTTAGGTTATAAAATAAACCCGAAAATAACCTGCAGGCAACATTCACAGAAAACATCTTTGTTTGACCGGTTGTAAACACGTGCGGCAAACATGTCTAGAATTTGGTTTAAATAATCTCTGATGATGACGTTCGCTATAGGTTATAAAAATAAACCCCCAAAATATTATATTTTAGTATTATTATATTTTTTTTTTGGTAAATTGTTTAGTATTATATTGAGAGAGCACTTGTTAAACTGTTTACTTTTGTTAGGAAGAAAATACTCAGGCTACAGTATGTCTACTAGTTGTGAAGTTGTGTAACAGTTTTATCATTTTAATATGCACAAAGAGTATGTATATTTTTTTATTATTATTTATTCATTTTTGGTACATTTCTTAAGAAGCATAATTTATTTTTAAACTTATTTGTTGGCCAGTTGGGGTCTGTGCGATATTAAGTAAACCATCTATAATGTTTTATTGTTCTACTATAGTAATGCTAATATTTAGAATAATATATTGAATTTAATAGTCGTCTCTCACATTGTCCCACAGCAACATTAAAATAGAATAAATTATTATTATAAAACATTGAACACTAATCTACTCTATTAAGTGTCCATTTCATTAATTTAACATATTTAATACTGGGGGCATCCAAATTATTTGACATAGGCCTATTTGATTTTTTTTTTTTTTTAAGTAACGCAATAGTTACTTTCTCTGGTAATTAGTTACTTTTATAATGATGTAACTCAGTTACTAACTCAGTTACTATTTGTGAGAAGTAACTAGTAACTATAACTAATTACTTTTTTTAAGTAACATGCTCAACACTGGTTATCATCATAATTACAATTTCTTTACATTTTTTCTCATAATAAATTTCCAATGTACTTTGTGTTATCTGTTTGTCTTGAGTTCCACTATCAGCCCACTATTTATTAGGCATCTTGGATAACACTCAACCCACTTTGTTACAAGACAATATTTCATACTTTTGACAAAGATCGGCTCCATCATGATATGCTGAAAAGAAAGTCAGATGTGTTATGCGCTGCGCAATTGTGGCACTGGTTTTTCTATTTTTATTTTTTTTTTACAATTTCAACTAGGAATTTTAGGCGGGCCCGGCGGGCCCATTTGCCATTGCATGTTTAAAACAATAATATCTAAATAAAAACCTAAAGTAATATTGCCAAACTATATATCATTTGAAAGCTTAAAATCTCTAGTTTTCATATTTGGTGGCTGTTATCTAAAATAAATTACAGAGGAGCAGTAATTTATCAATTTGCAACAAGAATATTTCATATTCATTAGGAGTATTTAGGCCTTTATTTTGAAATAACAACAAACACGAAAAATCATGAAAGATTGGTAGAAACCTCAGTTTGTTTTCATGCCATGAGTTCAAAAGATAACACCAATTCCATTTTATGAGAAAAAAAGGTCTGAAAATGTTTTAAATATAAAGAAAAATGTATGGATTCTCGATTTCTGATTGGCTGCGAGCTATAACGCTATAACGTAGTCTTTTTATGCATTTATTAGAGGTTGAATTCAAATCAAATACTGCCAAACCACCCATACTACTTCTGAATAGGATGTCTACTTCATAAATTGTATGAAAATTATGGAAATACATGGTTCAGATCACTCAAAACATATGAAAATGGAGGCGCCCGCAGTAATGGAGTCTGGTGTTCACCTAGTGAAAAAGTTGGGTACTGCGCCCAAATAAAATCTTACTGAAAGCTCATTTTTTTAGATATCAACCTAAAATTTGGAATACAACTTGTTCAAATTTTTGTCTTTAATTTTCTTGCAGTTTTAGAGTAAAATATATTTTGTAATATATATATTTTATTTAAAATATTAATAATTATATTTTTACATTACACAATTTCATAAACTCAAACTTATATAACTTTTTTTCTGTTTCATTTTTTATCATTTCTAGACTTCTACAATAATCTGGAAAATGTCTTCTTTAAAACAAGACCAGCCATAGGTCTATATTCCAAAGCATTCCTGAATTACAACCATTTAAGTTTGGATAGTGATTTTTATGTCTATGCAAAAAAAAGGGGGGTGACAGTTAACTAACCAAATACATCCATGGTCATTATTTGATTGGGCAGAATTTGCCCTGTGGGCCCACATATTAAATTTAGATACAGCTGTATTGGCAAAATAATTGATGTGCCTCAGTGTTTCTTCCAACACCATCTCTCACTCCATTCACACTCAGTCACTCTCACACACACTGGCCAGCATTCATTCAGCAGGTTGTGCTCTAAATGTGGCATCTTATAATTTTAGCCACAAGGTCTGATCAGGTCAACACAACTAAACACTATTGAGAAGAGTCAGTGATCATAAGGTTTAGTCTAACACCATTGTTTCTTTTTACAAATTCTAATAGATTGAATATTTTAGAATAATAGGCTAGCCACTTGTAATTTCTCAAATGCATTTTGTCATTTGTTTGTCTAATTTTTATATTCTTTTAGTTTTTTGCTCATGAGCTGTTTTAAAAAGAAATTTGAGATCTCTGCATAATCTTGGATCCATGGCCAACAACATAACCATCTCATTATCCCAGTTTTGACAGCATTTGCGTTTTCATAATTTTGGACTTTTGGAGTAATTTTTTCCTCCAATCTATCTCTAGAAAATTACCAAAACAAAATGAAGTGACCAGTATCATTGTTTTGCCAACAATAATAATTATTCTGTGGCATTTTGTGTCTATCTTTTTCTTTGCCAGAGAATTATTCTATCATGCTTTTAGCCTTATTAATATAATAGCCCTCACTATACCAAATCCAGCCTCAGTTTTAACTATTTGGTGAGTTAAGGACTCACTTCTCTCTTTCAATGGACTTTCTTTTTCTTATAGAGCTGGACTTGTACCTACTGATAAAGCAGAGAGGGTTAGTTTAGCAGAGAATATAAAGACCAGTGAATAATCAAGAAGAATAAAGTTAATATAATAATTAACTAAATTTGCAGCAGTCTCTCTAGAGTGATCATTGGAGTTGCCGCAGCTGTGGTGCCCTTTGCCCTCTTCCATTCGACACTGAAGCCATCTGAAATTTGAACACTTAGAGAACTGCATGAATCAAATTAACTTTGTAAATATTTGTTCCTGAGCAATTAGCTCTTTATCTAAATTCCATTTTTAACCATCTTTTTCCTAGTTCTTCTATACTATATAATAATCACTGGTTGACAACAGCAGTTCTCCCATTCTGTTTTTAGTAAAGCAAGATCTTCGTTGCTGGAAAAAGCAAACTATTTCTTCATTACAATATGCAGTAATAATCTAACTTTGACTATCTGAGTATAATCCAATAAATTAAATATCTTTCCCTATCATAAAATCAGACTTCAATCTTTCTTCTATATTTGCATGCTGTGCTCAAGATAATCTCACATGGTGAATAAACTTTTCCTCAGCCATTCCCAACAATCCCCATTTACTACAAAATTCTAAGATTGATTGTTGAAACTTGGTCACCCAATCTTGTTCACCACTCTGCACAGGTCATCAATTTTTTTTATATGATATTACATTTATGAGATGTTAAATATAGAGTTTTATGTATATCTTTTCACCACCATATATTTTGTTCTCATTTTAAACCGATCAGTGATCGTTGGTAAGCATTTTGATACGGTTTATATAACAAGAATTACAACACAACATGTGCTTTACATATTATTGTTTTATTCAAATGTTGTACATGAAAATAAGTACTGTAAAGGACAAGACAAAAACACTGTTCAATTACTTTGTTGCTAGTTTGCAACTTTACAGTAGACAGCCCCTTCTGACGACAGATTCCTGCCAAGGTACAAGTCCCCGTTGTGTCTGAAAAAAGGCCTTCAGGTCATTTCTCAGCCCGGGACAACAGCAAGCAGGTTGTTGTCCCCAGAAACGAGACGTCTCCCTTCTCCTGGCATCTGTTCCCCGATTGCTGTTGTACCGTCACTGATGTTGCAGCGTCACTGAGGGTTGCCTTCACAACATCCACAGCCTTTTCAGGATGAAACTCCATTGGCCGTCCAAGAATCCTCCAGCGTGCAGCAAGGACACCAAACGTGTTCTCGATGACTCGCCTGGCCCGCGAGTGTCTATAATTGGACACTTTATGGGCATCGTCCAAGTAAAACAAACAAGTGAACAGATTTAAGATAATGTTCTTTCTTACATTCTTCACATCAAATACATGTTATATTAGTTAGTGTGGCACAATTAGTTTTTACCTGGATATGGGCGCACCAGGTTCACATGGAGTGGAAACGCAGCATCTCCCAGGAACACATGTGGTGCCTGGCAGGTTTTCAGGCTGTGGGAGTTCAAGAGTGCAATGAAGAAGTCTGGAACCAAAATACTGTCCTTGAAAATCCCACCATCACTTTCACCTCCATACGAGCCAATGTCCACCATAGTGAAACAATACTTAGCATCACAGACTGCCATTAGAACAATGGAGTGGGTTCCTTTATAGTTAAAGAAGTCACTTCCGGCATTTGGGGGTGCCTTGATTAGGATGTGTTTCCCATCCACACACCCCAAACAGTTGGGAAAGTTCCACACTCTCCAAAATTCATGCTTGATGTCAAGCCACTCGTTGCCTTTTGGTGGAGAGACAAAATCGCCTTTTAAAGCAGTCCATGTAGCCTGGCAGACCTCACTCACTATCACCGAGACTGCGGTTGATCCCAATTTGTAGCTTGAGGCAACACATTTTTGTGTACTTCCAGATGCAAGTATGCGCAGTGTGACAGCCAGTCTCTCTTGCCTACTTACTGGGCTGGTGTGGGTTCTTTTATGGTCCAAATAAGGTTTAATGCGATGCAGCAAGTCGTCGAACTGCTGAGCAGACATTCGAAAGTATCCAAAGTGCATTTGCTCGTCCACTGCACCCATGTCTTTGATCAGAACGCTGTACTCTGGTGTTTAATGGGCGGACATACCATCTTCTTCTCCTTCGTCTTTTAGTTAACCATAACAAACACAACAACTCTTCTTCAGAATTCAGCATGTCCACGCGAGACGCCATTGCTGCGTCCCAATTCGCCTACTTATACTACGCCCTAAAAGTATGTACTCTTTTTGTGAAGAAAAAGTACTTACTTTTGAGTGTGTAGCAAAAGAGTAGGCAAGCTTAGGGACATACTACTTCGTCATCTTTAACGGACAGATCTGTCGTGTGCATCCTGTCACCGTAAACTGCCCTGTCAATCATCCTGTCACAGTAAACTGCCCTGTCAATCATCCTGTCACAGTAAACTGCCCTGTCAATCATCCTATCGCCGTAAACTGCCCTGTCAATCATCCTGTCACCGTAAACTGCCCTGTCAATCATCCTGTCACAGTAAACTGCCCTGTCAATCATCCTGTCACAGTAAACTGCCCTGTCAATCATCCTATCGCCGTAAACTGCCCTGTCAATCATCCTGTCACAGTAAACTGCCCTGTCAATCATCCTATCGCCGTAAACTGCCCTGTCAATCATCCTGTCACCGTAAACTGCCCTGTCAATCATCTCGTCACAGTTAAAATCCTCCATTCAATCTAATATAACTTCTTACCATTTCGGAGAGAAATGTTGTCACACGTTCATCTGCCAGTCATGGGTCTTTCATGCCGAGACTCTCCTCGTGTGTTTGGAATTTGAATATAATAATGCATTTAAAAGTTAATGGCTAAACGTATCTTTGCAAAAGTTCACAATGCTGCTGCAATATGATGTGGACAACATTGAATAAATACATTTTCGTCAATCACTCAAACCCCTTTATCTAAACCTCTCTACACAACCGCCGGACTCGCGCGTCCTCCATGTCTGTAGTTTTTGAACACTTTTCACTCGTGTTTGTAGTTCTAACCGAATCCTCGTCCAACGCGCGATGGGTTGTGGGCAATATCAGCCGTTAGAGTGCGCATCGATCTGCACTTCGGATTCTGACCGGATATAGTAGACCATCCGGGTCTCTTTGGGACACTCATTTCAACATACTACGATTTGGGACGTACTAATTCTATTTTCGAATACTATTCAGGACGGATAGTATGCGAATTGGGATGCAGCACATGTTTTCGCTACTGTTGTTTCGGAAGACTACTTCTTCACTGCTGATTCCTGGTGTTTAGAGGAGAATCACTCCGAGTCGCCCCCTGCCGTTTCATAGAATAGCACAACACAAATGTATATAGGTGTGTTTGGGTTGGTTTAAATTAATTTTTTTATATCATAGAGTTGTTTGCTGGGGTTGTGATTAGACGAGATCTGTGGTGATGTCACAATCGTAATGCATTGTGGGACATATAGGTGCCTGAAGTGTACATATGAAGTAGACTCGCTCCCTCGGTCTAAATCGAGGGAACGAGTGTCTGTCCATACAAACTTCACGAAGTGGAACGCACTTCAAAATGGCGGCAGGGATTCCCCCGAGGGGAAGTGCTTAGGGAAGTTCGCAAGTGCGTGTCTAAAAGTGGACTGGAACACAGCCCTGCTCTCGCCTGCTGCTTTTTCTCGCTCGAACTCGAGGGGCAGGGCTTACTGTTTTAATAACCTTAAATGTCATTGGTTACATCCCTTTTATCTAATAAAGTAATCGAATGTAAAATAACACAGCATAGTTTATTATAGATAGATGAATGCTTATTAAAGCTAAAGTTATTCATTCAAGAGCTGGGAGTAATTTTCTCTTTGCCTTCAGTTGTTTTATTCACATTAAAGGTGTAATCATTAGCAGGTTTATTAGACGCTGCCACTTTAAGACCGAATGCAGATCTAATAATACACATTTTCTCCCAACTATTCCACAACTAACTCCCATTTAAGACAAACTGGGAACACTTCCCTTAAATCCTGATGTACTCGTTACATCATAAGAAGAATGGCATCTACGCTAATATTAGTGTCTTTGTTTATCCCAAGGTTTTCCCGCAGCCTGCCGGATCCATGCCGTATCCAGATCTGACGAAGGAGCTTCGCCTGGACACACACACACACACACACACACACACACACACTCCAGATCTGACTAGGAGCTTCGCCTGGACCCGATGACAACACAGTGCTGAAGTGTCACTATCCTCTCCCTATGGAGGATCCCTTTCCCACTCTACAGATAAAGCGTTGTGATTCCGGTTCGCGTACCCCGAAGTGATAAAATAAAACAAAATTCTGTATCAATTATGGGCAAGACAAGTAGTTTGTTTAGGCATGGTTTGTAGGGAATTACAAACCTGCGCACATATATTCAAAAGCACATAACTATAGAATAAATTCTTAATGCGCATGTGAACGCCATCAGCGTTTATCACAGGCTCGCGTTTAAAGTCTGATTAGAGAGAACGGCGTCGTCTTAGCGGCCCCTAATTTAATAAATAATTATCATTTTGACGGAGGTGAATCAATCAAAACTAACTTTAGCTGTAAAATAACATTATTCGACAATCGCTATCAAGGCAAGGCAAGGCAAGTTTATTTATATAGCACATTTCATACACAATGGTAATTCAAAGTGCTTTACATAGAAAAATCTAAAGGAATAACAATAATTAAAACAGTTAAGAATAAAGAAATTAAAACAATCAAAAGAAATAAGAATAATTAAAACAGTTTAGAATAAAAAATATAATAAGATACAGTACCCCTATCTGAGATGGAAGAGATTGAGCAGGTTTGCGGTGCCACTGGACCTACAATCCCGTCCTCTGCTGGGGTGGTGTCTTACACCAGTATTGCCCAGTGGGACGTCCTCTGCTGGGGTGGTGTCTTACACCAGTATTGCCCAGTGGGACGTCCTCTGCTGGGGTGGTGTCTTACACCAGTATTGCCCAGTGGGACGTCCTCTGCTGGGGTGGTGTCTTACACCAGTATTGCCCAGTGGGACGTCCTCTGCTGGGGTGGTGTCTTACTCCAGTATTGCCCAGTGGGACGTCCTCTGCTGGGGTGGTGTCTTACACCAGTATTGCCCAGTGGGACGTCCTCTGCTGGGGTGGTGTCTTACACCAGTATTGCCCAGTGGGACGTCCTCTGCTGGGGTGGTGTCTTACACCAGTATTGCCCAGTGGGACGTCCTCTGCTGGGGTGGTGTCTTACACCAGTATTGCCCAGTGGGACGTCCTCTGCTGGGGTGGTGTCTTACTCCAGTATTGCCCAGTGGGACGTCCTCTGCTGGGGTGGTGTCTTACACCAGTATTACCCAGTGGGACGTCCTCTGCTGGGGTGGTGTCTTACACCAGTATTGCCCAGTGGGACGTCCTCTGCTGGGGTGGTGTCTTACACCAGTATTGCCCAGTGGGACGTCCTCTGCTGGGGTGGTGTCTTACACCAGTATTGCCCAGTGGGACGTCCTCTGCTGGGGTGGTGTCTTACACCAGTATTGCCCAGTGGGACGTCCTCTGCTGGGGTGGTGTCTTACACAAGTATTGCCCAGTGGGACGTCCTCTGCTGGGGTGGTGTCTTACACCAGTATTGCCCAGTGGGACGTCCTCTGCTGGGGTGGTGTCTCACACCAGTATTGCCCAGTGGGACGTCCTCTGCTGGGGTGGTGTCTTACACCAGTATTGCCCAGTGGGACGTCCTCTGCTGGGGTGGTGTCTTACACCAGTATTGCCCAGTGGGACGTCCTCTGCTGGGGTGGTGTCTTACACCAGTATTGCCCAGTGGGACGTCCTCTGCTGGGGTGGTGTCTTACACCAGTATTGCCCAGTGGGACGTCCTCTGCTGGGGTGGTGTCTTACACCAGTATTGCCCAGTGGGACGTCCTCTGCTGGGGTGGTGTCTTACACCAGTATTGCCCAGTGGGACGTCCTCTGCTGGGGTGGTGTCTTACACCAGTATTGCCCAGTGGAGCGTCCTCTGCTGGGGTGGTGTCTTACACCAGTATTGCCCAGTGGGACGTCCTCTGCTGGGGTGGTGCTACACCAGTATTGCCCAGTGGGACGTCCTCTGCTGGGGTGGTGTCTTACACCAGTATTGCCCAGTGGGACGTCCTCTGCTGGGGTGGTGTCTTACACCAGTATTGCCCAGTGGGACGTCCTCTGCTGGGGTGGTGTCTTACACCAGTATTGCCCAGTGGGACGTCCTCTGCTGGGGTGGTGTCTTACACCAGTATTGGCCAGTGGGACATCCTCTGCTGGGGTGGTGTCTTACTCCAGTATTGCCCAGTGGGACGTCCTCTGCTGGGGTGGTGTCTTACACCAGTATTGCCCAGTGGGACGTCCTCTGCTGGGGTGGTGTCTTACACCAGTATTGCCCAGTGGGACGTCCTCTGCTGGGGTGGTGTCTTACACCAGTATTGCCCAGTGGGACGTCCTCTGCTGGGGTGGTGTCTTACACCAGTATTGCCCAGTGGGACGTCCTCTGCTGGGGTGGTGTCTTACACCAGTATTGCCCAGTGGGACGTCCTCTGCTGGGGTGGTGTCTTACACCAGTATTGCCCAGTGGGACGTCCTCTGCTGGGGTGGTGTCTTACACCAGTATTGCCCAGTGGGACGTCCTCTGCTGGGGTGGTGTCTTACACCAGTATTGCCCAGTGGGACGTCCTCTGCTGGGGTGGTGTCTTACACCAGTATTGCCCAGTGGGACGTCCTCTGCTGGGGTGGTGTCTTACACCAGTATTGCCCAGTGGGACGTCCTCTGCTGGGGTGGTGTCTTACACCAGTATTGCCCAGTGGGGCCCCCACAGAGCACGTTTCACTTTTGCTGTTTTTACAACCATAAAGCCAAAACAATCTCTGTTACCTTAAATTATATGTTTGTCTCTGTAAAGCTGCTTTGAAACAATCCATTGTTAAAAGCGCTATATAAATGAAGATGACTTGACTTGACTTGACAAACTGTGTTAAAGTGAATCTCCAAACCGGTCATTTAGCCATATTTTTGTGTGTATTTGATCGTTTAGACGCGCACATGAAACCCAAAGTATAGTTTGCTTGTCTAGTTGCAGTCCGTTTCCGAGCGCGCGCCGCCATGGGAACAGGGTCAACGTCTCTTGCGCAAATCATTGTGCTTATAATAGCACTTTTTACAATCAAACACCTCCCGCAATTTAGAATCAGCAGCACTGCATTTTACAACAATCACTGATCGTGCTCAGTGCTGTTTGGGTTTAACGTTAGGGAGAAGTGACAGCGCGCTGCGAAGAAAAAGATGAAGCACTAACGTTAGATGAACGTGGGTAGTTTTTAATAGTTTTACCTCACATCTTCTTTTCATAATCCTTGGTAGCCAAAATCGAAAATAAAATGAGATGAACTACCCAGATCAGATGTATATTTGATGGGCAGACTCTGTCGAAGCACTCGGCAGATATCATGAACATCGTCATATAGATAGCTTTGTGAAATATTTTCTAACATTAGTGTTCAAAACTTAACTTAACAGTCCATTGGATGTGCATCAAACTAACATATTCCAACATATTTAGACATTTTAACATGCTTAAATTTGTGAAAATATACCTACAATTCAATTGTTCCTTTCCATCTTGTTTAAAAACGTTTGGCTCGCTGAGTCCGCAAGGTATCCTGGGTAATTTCATCTTCCACTTCGTTTTAAGCCTGCATTGGACCGCACTATGTTTTGAGGGTTGATTTTAAGGGGAGAATAGCACTCCCCCTTGCTCTTTGGAGTATTGGGACACCAATAGACACGAGAACGTGCAAAAACAAGGGTTAGGGCAGAAATCTAGGGTAAGGGGAGGTATTGGGACAGGGCCTTATTGAAAAGGTACAAAACTGTTCTTTGAGGAACATTATTTGTACCTTTTTTTCTGAGAGTATCTGAATACCTTGTAATTAAATGCCTATAGTTGGAGATTTTGTGTCTGTATTGTGCGAATACAAAATATAGTATTTTTAATACAATAATGCAGTGTTTTCTTTGTCATTTTTGACAAATACATCCACAAAGTACCATAACCATATGCCACAGCTTTACAAATGCATCAGTATCACATGCATGTGTGTTTACATACATTTATTAAATATGTGGAAAACAAACATGTATTTCACATATTTATACTTAATGTTGTCCATATATGCGGGAAACCAATACTATACTGTAATATGCAGCTATATGGTATCATATATGGATGAACTCAAATATTTTCTTCCCATGTTTGGACACATAAATGTCCATATATGTTGCAGGCATATATTGTGTTCTCAGATAAGTCAAATATACAGGTCCTTCTCAAAAAATTAGCATATTGTGATAAAGTTAATTATTTTCCATAATGTAATGATAAAAATTTAACTTTCATATATTTTAGATTAATTGCACACCAACTGAAATATTTCAGGTCTTTTATTGTTTTAATACTGATGATTTTGGCATACAGCTCATGAAAACCCAAAATTCCTGTCTCAAAAAATTAGCATATTTCATCCGACCAATAAAAGAAGTGTTTTTAATACAAAAAAAAAAGTCAACCTTCAAATAATTATGTTCAGTTATGCACTCAATAGTCAATACTTGGTCGGGAATCCTTTTGCAGAAATGACTGCTTCAATGCGGCGTGGCATGGAGGCAATCAGCCTGTGGCACTGCTGAGGTGTTATGGAGGCCCAGGATGCTTCGATAGCGGCCTTAAGCTCATCCAGAGTGTTGGGTCTTGCGTATCTCAACTTTCTCTTCACAATATCCCACAGATTCTCTATGGGGTTCAGGTCAGGAGAGTTGGCAGGCCAATTGAGCACAGTAATACCATGGTCAGTAAACCATTTACCAGTGCTTTTGGCACTGTGAGCAGGTGCCAGGTCGTGCTGAAAAATTAAATCTTCATCTCCATAAAGCTTTTCAGCAGATGGAAGCATGAAGTGCTCCAAAATCTCCTGATAGCTAGCTGCATTGACCCTGCCCTTGATAAAACACAGTGCACCAACACCAGCAGCTGACATGGCACCCCAGACCATCACTGACTGTGGGTACTTGACACTGGACTTCAGGCATTTTGGCATTTCCTTCTCCCCAGTTTTCCTCCAGACTCTGGCACCTTGATTTCCGAATGACATGCAAAACTGAGCAACAGTCCAGTGCTGCTTCTCTGTGGCCCAGGTCAGGCGCTTCTGCCGCTGTTTCTGGTTCAAAAGTGGCTTGACCTGGGGAATGCGGCACCTGTAGCCCATGTCCTGCACACGCCTGTGCACGGTGGCTCTGGATGTTTCTACTCCAGACTCAGTCCACTGCTTCCGCAGGTCCCCCAAGCTCTGGAATCGGTCCTTCTCCACAATCTTCCTCAGGGTCCGGTCACCTCTTCTCGTTGTGCAGCGTTTTTTTGCCACACTTTTTCCTTCCCACAGACTTCCCACTGAGGTGCCTTGATACAGCACTCTGGGAACAGCCTATTTGTTCAGAAATTTCTTTCTGTCTTACCCTCTTGCTTGAGGGTGTCAATCATTGCTGGTCTAGAACAGAGCCAAGTAAGAACCGCTTGCGTCAGGGGCTGGGGGCGGGGTTACCGTGACCAACAAGACGAATAGAAACTTGTGACCGCCATTTTTAAATAGCAGCTAGTCGAGCTAATAGCAGCTTGATTATAATATCCGTCTATGTAAGTTAAGGCGAGCTGCACAAACGCGTTGGATTCCGATGTATTTTTGCAAACCCATGAGCCTCCATAGTAACGCATCGTCCGTTATTGTTGATGGCTTGTTCGAGATGCATCGGAGCGGCGCGGACCGATCGGAGCTGCGGGAGTGTTTGGAGATCATACGACTCCTTGTGCTTTTGGATCGCTTTCGCAGTGCTTTGATGTCATGCGGCGATCGATCTGCGAGAAGCCGATGCATCTCAAACAAGCCTGGCGTGTTTGTGTTTGGCGCTACCGCACTAGCGTTGCTGGGCAACATGAGACGTATGCAGTGACGTAAGATCTGGCTCTGTTGTGGCTCTCTAGCCGATGGAAAGGCAAACCGGTTCTTAGTAAGCTTGTCAGTCGAACCAACTCCGAACCAGCTCTGGCTCTGAACCAGCACCTGGTTCTTGTTGGTGGAAAAGGGGTTCTGGACAGCAGTCAGGTCGGCAGTCTTACCCATGATTGCGGTTTTGAGTAATGAAACAGGCTGGGAGTTTTTAAAAGCCTCAGGAATCTTTTGCAGGTGTTTAGAATTAATTAGTTGATTCAGATGATTAGGTTAATAGCTTGTTTAGAGACCCTTTTCATGATATGCTAATTTTTTGAGACAGGAATTTTGGGTTTTCATGAGCTGTATGCCAAAATCATCAGTATTAAAACAATAAAAGACCTGAAATATTTCAGTTGGTGTGCAATGAATCTAAAATATATGAAAGTTTAATTTTTATCATTACATTATGGAAAATAATTAACTTTATCACAATATGCTAATTTTTTTAGAAGGACCTGTATGTATATATGTCATGCTATTTAAAATATAAGTACATTTATGGCCATATATTACATTTTTGTATGGGATGACTAGTCATAATCACATTGTATATTAATTCCATTTACAACGAGTCAAAATTAGAATTAAAATATCTGAAATTTGAAGTTTGACTAGTCAAAAATAAATTACGACTAGTACAGCCAGGGGTTTAATGCTAAACCGGCTTGCCATAGGGGCGTCTCTGATCTTCTACCGTTGGCGGCCGATGACGTCACCGCTCGCTCGCGCGTCTTTCTCTCAACGTCGAGTCTTCTGAGGCGAGGAGAGCAGTTCACGGTATTTCTCATCTTTACACAACCACCAAACACACTTTATACAGTTTGATTAAGCGACAGACTCATTTCTGTATTGTTTTCATCGATCACAGCGATACTTGTGTGTCTTTTCTGGCGTCTTCCTTCTGAAATAAACATTTAGTGCAACAGCAGCGAGCCTGAGGAGAATATGTGGAGTTCATTCAGTCCTGAGAGATTTTGAGTGCATTTGTGTGATTGTTTCAAGTCAAAAGTCAAAGTTTAAGATCTGTGAGGGGAATGAATGGGATTCGATCTCAATGTGTCATACTGGAACAGATAGTGCTAAATGCTTTACATTTAGGCGTGAGACATTAATCAATACCAATAAATACCAATAGCGTTTTACTCTTGGAACAATAGTGTTTTGTTTGTGGTGGTCTTTTTTATGGTGGTCTTTATATATATATATATATATATATATATATATATATATATATATTTAAGTTTTATGATAATACATTTTCTGTTAATCCAACTACTTTTTAGTGATTAATGTAGTTATCATAAGATCAAACTAGCTATATTTAGATTAATTTGGTCATATTATCCTGCTGTAATTATTTATCTGTCGTGGTTTATGAAGATAAGTGTCATTAGTGATTGTTTTTGTGTTATTGATGTTTTATCCATGTCATATTGTGAGAAATAACAGTATTGACTTTCAGTATAGCAGTAGTTGTATAGGCTTTTATATCCTGACTCAAATAATGTGTTTCTAACAGCAAACGCTCAGAATAAAGTGAGATGATCTGCTGATGATCCCGAATGGCTTGTTGAATGCATGTTGATAGTCTGAGGCTCATCAATATTAACAGATCTGCTGAAAACACTCTTTAGTTCATGACAATAGTTCCTGTTTTCTCCTCATTTATTATGCTGATGTCTTCAGATCTCCTGTAAATTGTCACTTAAAGCTCATTTCATTGGTGTCAGCAGACTGAGGGGATTTGTTGGCTACTGTACACGTTTATTTCTGTTTATGATTTTAACTGTTTTTCTTACCATTATTTATATTTTTAAAAATGTAAATTATTTATATTCTTTTCTATATTTCTAGATGCCTGTATTTTAATGAAGAAGCAGAATAATGTTAGGATTAGCAATACAAATAATGAATGAATTGCCATTAGTTACTGTACGATGAATGACATAAATGCTTAAAAGTTTCATTTATTATAAAAACAAACTCGGTATTTTTTATTTTTGCAGATCAGCTCCTCTGAATACATCATCAGTGAAGCTCCTCCCACTGCAATTACATCATCAGTGAAGCTCCTCCCACTACAATCACATCATCAGTGAAGCTCCTCCCACTGTAATCACATCACCAGCAAAGCTCCTCCCACAATAATTCCCCAATAAATGCTGTAAATTCCCATCCACTGCAAGTGAAGACGAGCATGAAAGCTTCAGGAAGAGCTGAAATCTGCCAAGACTGAGTTTATTAAAGAGGACAGTGAGAACACGAGTGATCCAGAACCTGCAGAATGAAACACACTGAAGATCCTGAAGAACAAAGAGGTTGGTGTTTATTCTTCATTCATTCATGATGCTGAAGAACATTCATGTTAGAAACATTCAAGCACTTCATCACATTTAGATAAACAGTTCAACTATGAAATGCTACAGAATGTTCTGTTTTTTTTTTAAACAAATGGTCAGTAAAGGGAGGTTTCATATTGTCAACATCAGGTCAAACTAAATCTAAATATTTTAACCTGCTTTATTGTACATTTATTTGATATATGGTTTACAATTTGTAACAATTTTACCAGAATTTGTACCTTAATTTTGTGCGTATTTTTACAAACATGTATAACAAATAAAATTAATTCCAAAATGTAAAATTATACAATCTATTCTGCTTTACTGCAAACATTTGTGTTCTTTCTTGCAGTGAAATTCACTTGATCTTGTGTTTCTTGTGTCCCACTTTCACATGCATGTGAAGTCAACGCAAGAAGTTCAGTGTGAACGGCCCTTAATTAAAACGTTTTAGTAGTTTTTAACATAATTAAATATCAATCTAAAAGTTGGTGTTAAAATATGGCAGTATTGTGTATTTTAATGTTCATATCATGTTAGATAATTGTCATAGATCAAACAAATTTAATAGTTCTCACTACAGAAACATGGGATTTGTGCCTATAATGTTTTAAAAAAACAAGTCAAGTCATCTTCATTTATATAGCGCCTTTAACAATGGATTGTTTCAAAGCAGCTTTACAGAGACAAACATATAATTTAAGGTAACAGGGATTGTTTTGGCTTTATAGCGATACTTGAATAATGTTATTTCCAGCTAAAGTTAGTTTTGATTGATTCACCTCCGTCAAAGTGATCATTTGTCATTAAATTAGGGGCCGCTAAGACGACGCCGTTCTCTCTAAACAGACTTTAAACGTGAAAATGTCGGGATAAACAAAGACACTAAAATTAGCGTAGATGCCATTCTTCTTATGATGTAATGAGTATATCAGGATTTAAAGGAACACTCCACCGTTTTTTGAAATGGGCTTATTCACATTCTTTCCTACATTTAGATAGGTGTGCAAATGCATTTTTGTCTCAGTGCATGCATTGTTTTAGTTTGACAGGGTCGGCGTTAGCTTAGCTTAGCACAATGAATGGAATCCTTTGTTGCCAGCTAGCATGTCCTGAGTAAAAGTAATAAAAAAACAACAAAAAAAAACACGTAATTACTTCTTGTGGCCTGCGTATTCACAACGAGTATGAGTACAAATAGCGATGCAGATTAACACTAGGCGATTTCCTAGGCAGATATTGACTTGGGACTATATTAGGGGGAAGCACAGGCGAAGCACTTTTTTTTTTTTTTTTTTTTTTTTTGTAACTCTAATGAGAGCGGTCTCAGTGCTATGATACGGTCTAAATCCGGACTGAAAATCCTCGCAGATATCATTTCTTTCAAGAAAGGAACACAGTTGTGAGGATACTGCTTTTTCTAATATCTTTGACAGAAAAGGCAGATTCGAGATCGGCCTGTAATTGACTAATTTTGTATGATCAAGTTGCGTTTTTTTAACAAGCGGTTTTATCATAGCCAGCTTAAAGGTTTTTGGTACGTATCCTAGAGACAAAGACGAATTAATGATATTAAGAAGAGGATCTATGACATCTGGAAGCATCTCTTTCAGTAGCTTAGTCGGTATAGGGTCTAACATACAAGTTGTCGATTTAGATGAATTAACAAGTTTAGACAATTCTTCCTCTCCTATAGCAACCAATGAGTAAAATTTTTCCTCAGGGAGACTACAATGCACTCCCTGATGCGATACTGTAGACGGTTGCATAGTTATAATTTTGTCCCTGATATTATCAATCTTATAAGTGAAGAAGTTCATAAAGTCATTACTGCTGTGTTGCTTGGACATTTCTGGGCTTGAAGCTTTCTTTTTCGTTAGTTTAGCCACTGTTTCAAATAAATACCTAGGATTATGTTTATTTTCTTCTAATATGGTTGAAAAATAAGCAGATCTAGCAGCTTTTAAAGCCTCTCTGTAAGCAATCGAGCTCTCCTTCCATGAAATGCGAAATACCTCTAGTTTGGTTTTCTTCCAGTTGCGGTTATAGGTCTAACATATTTATAACACGGAGTCGGCTTTGCAGCCTTGGCTAAATGAAGTTTACATGAGACTAGATAATGATCTGAGATGTCATCGCTCTGCTGCAGAATTTCAGATCTAGAGTATGATTACGACAATGAGTAGGTCCTGACACGTGTTGTCTAACTCCAATAGAGTTTACAATGTCTTTAAATGCCAATCCCAATGCATCTTTTTCATTATCTACATGTATATTAAAATCACCAACAATTAGTACTTTATCTGCAGCCAATACTAAATCTGATAGAAAGTCAGCAAATTCTTTGATAAAATCTTTATGGTGCCCTGGTGGCATTTATACAGTAGCCAGCAGAATTCTCATACGTGATTTATCGTTTACACTATACATTTTTACATTAAGCACCAACACTTCAAAAGAAGTATATTTAAAACTAGATTTCTTAGTGGTTTTGAAAATATTACTGGGCGATTCCACAGTTTAGGCCTAACGACAACAGCCTGCAAAATCAATCTTCATGGAGAAAGCCATTGTCCTCAGGTTAACATCCTGAGAAAACCTGGGCTACAGCTGTGTGAAAGGCAGGATAAATCTGGCAATGGTAAACTAGTAAACTTTGATCAAAGTTGAGTTGATGTAAAATTTTACGTATGTAACATGGACGGAAAAACAGTGTAAGTTCAAGCAGAAAGTGTACTTAATCTAATTCAGTTTAATAAAATTCTGGTTGTTGAATCCAAGTTCATGTTTTGCTTTGTTCCTAATTTGGTATAGTTATGAGTCACAAAACTGGTAATAGGACTTCCATGCAGGCAGGGTGGCCATCTAATATTATCTGTTCTATAAACTTAAAGGTGCATTTTTGAGTCTGGTATGTTCATAAACTTAAAGCCAGCAAAATTACTAACAAATACCACAGATATATTTTTTTAATTTATTTGCCAAATGTAGAAGACAAAGGAACTCCTAAGTGTGCAAGATTTCCATTACACGAGAGTAGATGTTAAAACTTCATGCTGATTTGTACTCGGCTTTCGCCAAGATAAGCAAAACTAGCTTTACAGTAAACTATGCTTCTCCATCCATTTACGCTTCTTTCCATATGGTGGTGTGACTCCCCTTCTGTCCGGCGTTAACGGCTGCAGTGTACTTGGCGCGTCAGCACACACGACGGCTGCAACTTACAGTGTGGTCTCCCTAGTGGACCAGCACGACAACCGTCTGGATTGAGCCGAGTAGGGGACATCTCTAGGGTCTTCAAGTGGGCACCTTCCGTCCTCAGTGTTTCGTCGACTAGCCCACGACACCTCAAGAGGGCTCGACAGTGACTCTGGCGTCCCAGAGTCACCCCCCTCCGTCCCCCACTCAACTCAGCCCAGCTTACTGACCTCTACATCCCTCCTGCTGCTGAGACCTAACCACAATCTCACAATCTCTCCGCAACCCAACCATACGCGCCAACCCGTTTGACTAAGACTGTCGAGCCCCACTGGTGCGTTAATATGCAGTTTCAGTGGCAACGGTTCCGTATGGCATACCACCTACAGCAAAACACAATATCTGCCCAACCACCCGTCATTCACGCAATATCCACAGGAACGTATACAAATAAACCAACAGACTCTTCAAGCTTTCAAGAATTCTACGAAACCGTAGCGTGGCGGCCTGTACACAGCCAGCTAGAATCTTTCCGTCTCAACCACAGCCAGTGCTGCTCCTTTCTGCTGCTTCAGATAAGTTCTTTACTGTGCGACGCAACTCTTGGCCACTGAATCCGACGTCTCTGAGGAACCGGGTTGTAGAGTGTGCCACAAAACCTCGGCAACCCACCTCCACTGGATAAACCTGGACTCTCCATCCTCGCTGTTCTGCTTCAGTGGCCAGATGAGCATACCGCAGTTTCTTCCTCTCATATGCCTCATCTACCGCATCCTCCCATGGCACTGTTAACTCTATCAGTTTAACAATGCGTGCTGATCCGGACCACAAAACAATATCTGGTCGTAGGTTAGTGGTGGCAATCTCAGGTGGAAAAATAAGCCGTTGATCAAGATCAGCCAGCATCTTCCAGTCCCTAGCAGCTTCCAGTTGTCCTGGTCGAGAATTGGTGTTAACACCTTTTCTTGGTGGTTGCTCGCCTGGGCGGAGGAATATTGTCTTCTGCGTGTAATGTTTTGCTAGAACAGGCGGCAACTTATTGGTCATACTACGCTTGCCTTCCAATGCTAAAGCCAAACATCGCAGTACTTGGTCATGGCGCCAAGTAAACCGACCTTGGCTAAGAGCCACCTTACATCCTGTCAAAATGTGCCTTAATGTGGCAGGTGATAAACACAAAGGACAAGAGGGATCCTCTCCTACCCAGAGGTTTAGGTTCTGCGGTGATGGGAGAACATCATATGTTGACCTAATAAGGAAACTGATCCTACTCTCTTCCATTGACCAAAGGTCTTGCCAGCCCATCTTGCGTTGTTCCACACTCTCCCATCTCATCCACTCTCCCTGCTTGGCCTGGGAAATGGCCTTTATACACCTCATCCTCTCCTCCTGCTTTCGCACCTCGTTGACTACCAGCTTCCTCCTTTGAGCTGGGCCTGCCTTGTGCCATTTAGGAGGAGCTAAACAGAGCCCAAAACCCCCTCTTCCATGCTGTACCTGTCCCACGATATCCCCAATTTGAAGGGCAGCCTTTGCCTCTACTACAGATTTCTTTGCGGACCACTTTCTACCAGTTTTTAACACAGGGGCTGCGTCCCTTACACATTTGTCGCGTGACTCTACTAAGGTCATTTCCAGTCTGACCTTGGCACACTTAAACTCCTCGATTAAAGCAGAGACTGGCAGCTGCAATATTCCTTTACTATAAAGTCCCACTCTGCTGAGGCAGCGTGGAACTCCCAACCATTTCCTGATGTATGAACTTATCACCGCTTCCAGCTTATCCACTGTTGTCAAAGAAACCTCGTACACAGTCAGTGGCCACAGCAACCTCGGCAGTAGACCAAACTGAAAGCACCAGAGTTTTAGTTTGCCTGGTAGAGCACAGCTGTTTATGCTCTTCAACCCTTCCACTGCTTGTCGTCTAACTTCTCCCACCTGAACTGTGTCCTTTAGATCCCCATCGTACCATCTCCCAAGACTCTTCACTGGCTTCTCAGAAACTGTTGGTATTGCCTCACCATTAATGAAGAATGTTTTATCTACTACCTTTCCTTTAACTATTGAGATGCTCCTTGATTTAGAGGGCTTAAATTGCATTCGTGCCCATTCAATATTATCTGTTAACTTCCCCAATAACCGATTAGTGCAGGTTACTGTTGTAGTCATGGTTGTCATGTCATCCATGTATGCTCTGATTGGTGGTAGTCGCATCCCAGAAGCCAAGCGCTCTCCTCCTACTACCCATAAAGTTATAACGTGTGTAACGTGGACGGAAAAAATTAAACAATCCTGCAAAATTGCCTCTGTAACAAAATAATAACATTTCATGAAAACTGGCAAAGAATAGAACAAGTTCATAACACATTTAAATAACCTGTCATCATACTATCAAATTTAAAGACCATACATCGTGAATTAAATAACATTTGTAACGTGGACAGATAAAATGAGTAATTCTGCTGAATAGAGCGCCAATAACTCTTTATGCAAAGTAACCCTGAATATTTGTTAACTAAAGGACAATAATTTACTGCAGAAGTAAATGGAAGGCAGTTGAGGCAGATAAATATAAGTTAAAGGGTTAGTTCACCCAAAAATGAAAATAATGTCATTAATGACTCACCCTCATGTCGTTCCAAGCTCGTAAGACCTCCGTTCATCTTCGGAACACAGTTTAAGATATTTTAGATTTAGTCCGAGAGTTTCTGTCCCTCCATTGGAAATGTATGTATGGTATACTGTCCTTGTCCAGAAAGCTAATAAAGACATCATCAAAGTAGTCCATGTGACATCAGTGTGTTAGTTAGAAGTTTTTGAAGCATCGAAAATACATTTTGGTCCAAACCAAACAAAAACAACGACTTTATTCAACTTGATTAATTTCCTTCTCTATGGGCTTTGAGTAGTTCACGTAGTGAAACAGCGTAGCGCTTCTGTGTTCTACGTCACACGTAGGCTCACTATTGGCCGACGCTGGTCATGTGTGTGATGTATAACCTATTTATGAACCATAAACATGATAAAAGAGGTAGTGATTTCACTGCTTACATCTGTACAGCTGCTTTGTATCTAGCTGCTGTCTCTCTGTCTTCTCTCCACTTGTGGGCCTGTTTTGCACTCTCATGACTGTAGGACTGGACTTCTGCAAAATTATATTAGGAAATAAACTTAAAAAGAGAGAGAATGTTCAGCTCACATTTTTCATGTGAATTTTTAAGCTTTGTATGGAATTCCAGATGACGCTAAAATATGGACAATTACCTGAGACTCACTGTACAACTGTGTTTGGGAGCAGCCAACTACAACAACAGGGTCAGTCTCATGTACATTTGTTGCAGGACTTCGGTCCTGAAAGTGATGTGAAACATTTGTTGTGTTAAAAAATCTGTACGATATCAATGATGTGTAAGGTGATTGAATACTGTATACAATTTAATACATTTTTAGCAACTGAAAAACCATGTAAAAAATATATTAGTATCTTTACTCACCTCAAGCTGGAAATGACCACTTTCTAAGTCTTCTATGAGATCATCCACTAGATCACTGATTTCTGCAAGATCACCTGCATCGGAGTCTGGGCTTGGAAACAATGCTGACATTGAAAGAAATTAGTGTTAATATCAAAGCTTAAAATACATTGAAAACATATAAAAGTATTATCTTTTAGTTTTGATGTGTGGTACACTTTTTGAATAGAAGCTGACAGGGCTTTTACCTCATCTGATATACCAGAGATGTCCAGGGATGGATCTGCATCTGGCTGTTTCTTCAGCTTGATTACCCTATCAACCCAGGGACCTGTGTATGACCTATCAGCACACTCTCCTCTGCCCTCTTCACATGCTTTGCAGAAGTAGGACAACCTGCGAGTCTGGACACTGTACGGCTCACGACCTCGAACAACATGAATTTTGCTTGTCCCTGGAACAGTCACAACATCAACCGCAAAAAAAGTGTCTTTCTACAACAAAACCTAGATCCTGCTGACCGAATGAAATGTCAACAAAAGGAGTTTTAGACTTGTATTGTCCACTACATCCATCTGTGAACTGAATCATCCTGGACAATGCAAGTTGGCGAACTTCTTTCAGATGACCAGTGACCGTATTAACAAATACTGCGACAGCATGGGAATCATGCTTGGCATCATTTGACACAATTATCACTGAATCTCGTACTGGCTCTGGATCACCACAAGAACAAGAGTATAAACACACTACTGGGTGAATTGTAACCTGGACTTTAGCCCAGTGGGCACTCTGTACCTCGTTCTGTAAAAGGCATGTATAATTCTCAGCAAAGTCCATAATAGAGACAACTGAATCTTTGGGGGGATTTTTCACTATTTCCCAGAACAACTTCTGCTGCCATCTAGCTTGAAAAAGATGGTTGGGTAAGATCTTGAGCTCACTTTTCATCTCCTGGATCAATTCTTTAAGCTGGCCAGACCTGGGTAGTAGGGCCTTCCTAAGATTTCCACGCACTGTAGTATTTCCCCAGACCTGCCAGGAGACTTTGTTTTCTGCTGCTACATCTTGTGGTTGCAGATATGCTTCTACAGCATCAACACCGCATTCTTGACATTTTCAGTCAATACACGGTAACTTGTGAAGCTTTCTGGCATCATCTGAAGGTGGACAGACGGTGATGTTGTCACTTGCATGGTATCGATCTCTGATTTTGCAGTCCAGATTTTTAGCTTGGACAACCTGGTTTATCACCTTTAACTTCAAGTCAATATTCTCACAATATTCACAGAGGCATTGGTTCAAATGGGCTTTTACATAGGGCAAAATGTGGCTTGGTCGGAGTGTGCAAAAATTACTGAAGCACAACTTCATGTTGGGATTCTCATTTTGCCAGGCAGAGTATGTGGATTTCATGCTTTTCTGCAGGATTTGCTTCTGTAAGCCAGTTCGTTTGCTGACTGTTTTCTTGTGAGGCAGTGTGGTTGATACATCAGGTCTTTAAAAAAATTCTTGCACAGAAAGCCAAATTGCATCACTTACTGCATCACAATGTTTTTTTCGTTGTTCTGGATCATGCCCTGCTTTTCTCAGACGGTCATATTTCCTAATGATCTTCTGTGATATTCCTAACTTTCTGCTAGAGGCATCCCTGACTTGCTTACTGGCAGATCCAAGGATGGCGGCAAGATTGGCATTAAACATTCTTCTATTGGCTGCGGACATCTGTTTGCAAGTTTGCTTCACATATCCTAAAACAGAATCCACATCCTTGTCCTTACCGCCAAGCAATCATGTCATGGAGAGCCGTTTTTTTCGCGGGCTTGCGGATACAACTAAGCCAGCTACTATTGTCCCATACTTCTGTGGACTTTTTGGCATCAGCCTTTTTATCCTCCAAGTTGCCTTCCTTCTGGCACCTTGTGTTTCTTAGAATTTTGTCACTAGGAGCTACTCTTTGCATTAAGATTCTTTATGAATACGGGCCCTGAAATTTGAATGATGACTGTTAGTCTCCATGTTCATGTCAATTACAAGATAAGGATATTATCTTCTCTATGATAGGCTGCAGTTTACATAGCCTGATTTACAGAATATGATGCTGCATGAATGGTGGCCTACAAAGTATTTGGAGAAGTTTTTTGATTTCATATTAGGCCTGCCGGTGTGTTCCTTTTAAAATAATGAATATGAGCTACTTCAGACATTTATTAGGCATGGTGTTCTAAATATGATTAGGAGAAATAATACACAAAACTATAGGCTCATTCTACAGAAACATCCACTTTTGGTATGGCAAGATGTCTAAAAATTGATTTATTTTTCTAACATTTAAACTTACACCACATTATTAGATTACCCTTTGACTTTATGAATGCGCATAAATGACAGCTTAATGATTTTTTATATATTTTTTGTGCATTTATTTAAAGACAGCATGTACCATTTTATTTTTTTTCACTGGTGTTACCCTACTACTTTGGCAATATTATTTTTTTCAGCACATGTAGTCAGTTACCGAAATAATAATAATAATAATCCAACAAATAAGGAGATTGTTTTATTTATTGTAATCAGGTTTGTTAAAAGTGTGCTTGAATGAGGTTAGTTCGTTTGCGCAATGAACATATTTAAAAAAAACCAGTTAAAATCAAGTAATGATGCAATCCTTTAAATCTTAACTTTTGAGTGTAGCAGAATTAAATGGATGTAAAATTATTATTATGTGACATTGTATTGACAAATTTATACCACAAAGCACTAGCTTTATTGTGTGCCGTCAGTGCGGAAAATCTGTGTGTGTTCCTTAACATGCCCAGTTCACTGTTGTTTAACAACCTGCGATTGACGCCAACAGTTTATTCTAATGGCATAAGTGAGATTGTGTTAACGCACTATTTGGACAGAAAAAAAAATCATAAACAGAAAAATGTCATTGACGATGTTGACTTTCATGAACAGCTTATTGAGTCAAAATACGCAGAAAACAACGCTCGAAGTTGGACAGACTGAAAATTTTCATCTAATTTATGAACAAGATGTGCAGAATCTGTCAAAATGTATAAAACCACCATTCATGCATGATCTTTCACGATGAACACGACGCCGCTTTCGGTCCGAAACCACTCGCAATCATCCGACTTGCACACTCTTTTATCCTTTCTCACCACAATGATCCTATTTAATGTTTACTTAACCAAAGTTTACCACGTTCGTATCATTTTAATGTTCGTAAACTTTTGGACAGAATCCACAAACTTACCCACATTCGTCGAAATCCTGTTAACTCTTCTCCCACGCAGAGCGACCGTGATCTAGACAATCTTATTTCTGACATGAGAAACGTTGAGACATTAGGAGATGAAATCAGCGTCAAAAAAAAAAAAGTACGAGTGTTATGATTTTTGGACTGAAGATCTCGGCCCCTGTTTTATCCCGATTTATTAACAATTTATCATGTAGCAACGCATATGAGAATTTAACCCACACAAGATGTTTTTATCGTTTTGCTACTGATAGAATTAACGTGCATAACTGCTTGGACAGAAAGTGTAACGAACGTTAGTAAATGTTTCCATTGCATCGTGGTAGATTAAGGGAATTATACTTTCAGTCTTAGTAGTAGTATTTTGTAAAAGACACACCAAAATAAATGTTATGCGCCAAAATTCAGGATTTTATAAAAGCAAATTAAAGAAATGACTTAGGAAAAATCCAGATGCACTGAATGTCCCACCCTGACATCTGCAATTTCTGGGGACGGAAATAAAATAAAGTCTCATTACACGATAATGCCAAGGCTTAGTGGTGTTACGGCTGGCTCGTAAACCGCAACATAAAAGAGGCAAACAACAAATACTTGAACAATAAACCAATTTATTGACAAACCAAACAAAACAATTATTAACTAATCAGAAAAATCAATGTCTAGGGGAAAAGTAAATACACGCGCGTTTCTACACAAAATAAACAATATCCGACACTAACAATAAAGATGGGAGAACAAACAAATACCCAGAAGAAATAAGGTGGGAGAAAAAACAAATAAAACGTGAGAGAGCTCAGCTCCCGAGAGAGACAGAGCCTCAGAGCTGCGAGCTGAGACTAAGAGCTGAGACTAAGAGAGACCGCTCACTCCCCAATCACAGATCTTTATACTACTCCATATAAGGAGTTAATTAGGGATGGAATACACCTGTTGCTCAACTAACGCCTGCACTGTGTAGCAGAGCCAGTAGAGGCAACCAGGCGGGCGTAACACCTCCCTCACAAAAAGTATTCCTCTAAACTAAGGAATGCAACAAAAAAAAAAACAACAACAACACAACAACAACAACTGCACGGTTTATCCCACTCCACTCGGTTCCTGGTTCCTGCTTCCTGGGCCCTAGGAAAACAGGATAGAAAGAGAAGGGAGAAAAAGGGAAAAACGCAATACATTATATACTCATGCTCGAGATAAGGCATCAGCGATGACATTTTCCGTGCCCCGGATGTGTTTAATGTCAAGGAAAAATGGCTGTAAGAAGAGACTCCACCGCATTAACCTTTGATTACGATCCTTCATTCTGTGTAAAAACACCAAAGGATTATGATCGGTGTAAACCACGATTGGACTTGTGGACGATCCCAGATAAATTTCAAAATGTTGGATGGCCAAGATAAGAGCAAGTGTCTCCTTTTCAACCACAGAGTAAACTCGCTGATGGACGTTGAACTTTTTTGAAAAATAACAGACTGGGTGGTCTATTCCATCTTGACTTCTCTGTAGGAGAACAGCTCCGGCTCCAGTATCACTGGCATCAACAGCTAAACAAAAAGGCTGGGAGAAATCGGGTGCAACAAGCACAGGAGCACTAGCCAACAGTGCTTTGGCTCCCTCAAATGCCTGTTGGGCAGCTGTAGTCCAATTAAAGGATACTTTTGGGCTTATGAGATCAGTCAAAGGTGATACAATAGAGGCAAAATTTGGGCAAAACCCCCGATAATATCCGGCCATTCCCAGAAACCTGCGCAACTCCTTGCGATTTGTAGGCACTGGAAAAGCACAGATGGACTCAATCTTAGCTTCGATGGGGCGAACATATCCGTTTCCTACTATTTTCCCTAAATAGGTAACCGTAGCTTTCCCAAATTCGCACTTTGCTAAGTTTAAAGTTAAAGAAGCGTCAGACAAGCGAACAAACAACTCCCTTATTTGGACTAGGTGATCCGACCAAGAGGAACTGTACAGAACCACATCGTCCAAATAAGCGTCACAGTCAGGTAATCCACACAACACCTTATTTATGAGGCGTTGGAAGGTGGCGGGAGCATTTCGAACCCCAAACGGCATCACACGATATTGCAGGAAGTTATCAGGTGTTACGAATGAGACAGTTCCCTTGCTCTATCAGTTAATGGAACCTGCCAATATCCTTTCAAGAGATCGAACTTGCTCACAAATTTTGCAGACCCCAGTCTATCCACGCAATCATCGATGCGGGGTAAAGGATAACAGTCAGGCTTAGTTATGGAATTAAGCTTGCGATAGTCGGTGCAAAATCGGTAGGATCCGTCAGGCTTATTTACAAGAAGACAGGGGGAACTCCAGGCACTAAAGCTGGGCTCAGCCAAGTTGTGATCTAATAAGTAAGTCACTTCCTTTTTCAACAAGTCCCGCTTCACGGGATTTACCCTATACGCATGCTGCTTAATTGGTGAAGCAGAACCCACATCAATATCATGTTCAATCACTGTAGTGCAAGTGGGCACATCAGAAAACAACTGAGGAAAAAACTCCACTAGCTGAAGAATGTCGCGTTTCTCAGAGGGAGATAGATGAGGTAAATGAAAGACCAGGTTTGAATACATCTTAGAGTTATTCAACCGTCCCTCGACAACCCCTCGAGAAGGAAAATGTATGGAATCATCCCTCATGCAATTCAAGGAGGAAGTCTCCGAAAATGGTGTTCCTTCCACGCTCAACTGTGAAGAATCAGCAGGCACAATGGCCACTAACCCCACAGAAGATCCAGAAGGAAAGTAAGGCTTCAAAAGGTTTATGTGGCAAACCTGTACTCCCTTACGTCGTTCTGGGGTTTTCAAAAGATAATTCTGTCCAGAAAGACATTTGAGAACCGGATAGGGACCTGCAAAACGGGCTTGAAAAGGATTAGTTACAAGCGGCAACAAAGCTAGTACCTGGTCCCCAACCTTAAATTTCCGAGCCACTGCTCGTTTGTTAAACAACCTCTCCATCTTACTCTGTGACTTCCCCAGTTTCCTCTGAGCAATTGCTCGAGCCTCATGTAACCGATATCGGAAACCGCTCACAAAGTCCAAAACATTTTTGGAGGGTTCAGAAGGACTCCAATTGTCAGCTAAAACCGCAATAGGACCACGAACTTCATGACCGAATACCAGATCATTTGGACTAAATCCAATGCTTTCCTGAGTAACCTCTCTCACTCCCATAAGCAACCAAGGCAGCCCCTCCTCCCAATCAGAACCAAGCTCCACACAGTAGGATCGCAGCAATGACTTCAAGGTCTGATGAAATCTTTCGAGGGCCCCTTGACTCTGAGGGTGATATGCACTGGAAATGTTGTGACTGATCTTCAACTGATGTAAGGCCTTAGCAAACTGACGGCTCATAAAATTAGAGCCCTGGTCAGACTGAATAACTCTTGGAATGCCAAATGTTGACATGAAGGAGGTTAATGCTCTTAGAATAGATTTTGCAGTAATGGACCGGACAGGATATGCGGCTGGATACCTGGTAGATAAACACATTACCGTAAGTAGATACAAATGACCAGTCTTTGATCTAGGTAAAGGACCTACACAATCAACCAGCAAATACTCAAATGGTTTCGAGATAGCTGGGATAGGTTGGAGAGGAGCAACAGGGATTTTCTGGTTTGGCTTACCAGTGAGTTGACACACATGACAAGTTCTAATAAACTTTGCCACGTCCCTTTTCAAACCAGGCCAGAAGAACCTGCGTTGTAATCGATCATATGTTTTCCTTACTCCCATATGTCCAGCCATTCCATCATGTGCTAACGCGATCGCAGACTGCCTAAATTTAAGAGGAACTATCACTTGAACATAAACCTTAGTAATGGGTTCAGATTCACCGACCCACCGTCTGAGCAACAATTCATCTTTCAGGAAGTAGCAAGAGGGTAACCGAGTCTCAACATCCCCCTCGACACAAACCACCGAGAACAAAGGCTTAAGCGTTACATCAGCTAACTGTTCTCGAATCAGGTCTTCTCTAGAAACATGGAAAATGGAAGATAAAAATTCCTCCGAAACTGCCGTCTCCCCAGAGGCAAACTCTTCTGAAAAGAGAACAGCTGAGTCTGAAATACTACATCGTTCTACATCATCGTCAGACTGAATGGATAGCTGTTCCTCCATGGTTATTTCACCATCAGGATGTAAATAAATTTCACCTTCACTCTGTCGTTCAGCTTCAAGTTGTCTTCCCCTGGCTCGGGTGACAGCACAGGAAGGAAACACGTGGGGAAATTTCAAACCACACTCATCAGGAACATCTGTAAGCATAGGTGAGGAGACTACAACAGTTGATGGTACAGGTTTTAATGTTCCCCAGACATTTCCCTGAGCAAGATCGTTCCCCAAAATAAAAGACACCCCTGGTACAGGAAGGGAAGATCGTACTCCAACAATCACATCTCCATTTACAATATCAGAGGCAAGGTGTACCCTGTGTAAAGGAACTTTTAAGAAGGTCATTTCTATCCCCCTAATTAATACATCCTTCCCGTTCGCAGTCTGACCTGAGAGTGGGAGAACTCCCTCTAGCAAAAACGACTGAGAAGCGCCAGTGTCTCAAGATCTTCAAAGAAACTTCTCCCTCTTGCCCTGGCAAAGACACTATGCCGGTAGTAATGAATGGAGCATACTCCGAATAATTATCTCCAACATCTACCTCTTTTGAGATTCCCTTTTCAATCTCAGGATTCTGTTGGTAAACATAACTCTCCAGCGGTTCACGTCCAACCAACCCAACTGGCTTAGCACACTTCTTCAAAGCGTTACATTCAGATATCTTATGTCCTGCTTTGTGACAGTAAAAACAAATCACCTTACCCTTCTCTGATGAAAAATTCTGACTGACAGGGGGCACACTTGGGATTGTATTTGATGTACTCACTGGAGGCATCCAACGATTCCGGAATGACTTTCTACTCGGCTCACCTGAACCTCTATCAGAAAAAGAAACTCGGTGGGTCAGAACAAATTCATCAGCCAACACAGCTGCATTAGCTAATGTAAGAGCCTTCTGTTCATTCAAATAAGTAGACACAGACGCTGGTACACAGTTTTTAAATTCTTCCACAAGAATTAACTCCCTCAACTGGTTCAAGGTTTCTACTTTCTGAGACTGACACCACCTAGTAAACGTAATTTCTTTTTCCCGAGCAAATTCAACATATGTTTGCCTTTCAAGTCTTCTATAACCACGAAATCGCTGACGATAAGCCTCTGGTACTAACTCATACGCTCTCAAAATGGCTATTTTAACTTGTTTGAAATCTCCACTCTCTTCTTCAGAAAGAGAAGAAAACACCTCCTGAGCCTTTCCCGTCAGAACACACTGCAAAAGCAAAGTCCAAACAACTTCTGGCCATTTTAAAGAAGAAGCAACTCTCTCAAAATGTGCAAAGTACTTGTCTACGTCACGTTCACAAAATGGCGGCACCCTCTTAATGTTTCTACCAACATCAAATTCAAATGAAGAACGCACAACCTGAACAGATTTTGAAGCTTCAGTTTTTTTTGCTTCCAATTCAAGTTCTAGCTTTCTCATCTCATACTCTCTATGTTCACGTTCACTCTCACGTGCATACTCTAACTTCTTCAGCTCAAATTGTGTACGCTCACGCTCCTGTTCAAGCTCTAGTTTCTTAAACTGAAAACGTCTTTCCCAGTCCCTATTTTCTAATGCTTGAGTACCTTCAAACGATAGTTTCTCAATTTCAAACTGTGTTTGTTTCTCTGTAGAGATTAAATCTCGCTCAACCAATGGATATGCTGTCTTACCAAGACCAGCTTCATCTTCCACAACCAGAATTCCTTTGTCTATCAACTGAGTTTTAACAGCTCTTAACAAATCCTCCTTGCGCTTTTTATCAGCCCCAGTCAAAATGATTGTATACCTCTCTGCAATTTCTAGAAGTTGTTCCTTGGTGCACCGATCCAGAAACTTCTCAGAAAGCTCAACACTCAATCCCTGAATGGAAGTCATTTTGGACTAACATCCAATTCACACAATGAAGATTAGTTAATTGACTACAACAAATCCAAAATAATTCTAATAAAACCTCCCAAAACAAAAGTGCCAGCAAACAGCTTAAGCCCTAGCCCCTATAACGCTAGAAATTCAAAAAGATCAAGTGAATCTATATGTCCATGACAAAAATCTTAGTTTTATTCAGATTAATCAAACAGATTCTAAAGTCAATTCAAAAATTTCAGCGTCATAAGGACGATAAACTAGTGCTCAATTACTATAGGAAAACTTGGTATAACCACTCAATACAGTGCTAATTTACTCACAGTAAACAACAATCGGTCATACTCTATAGGCTACAACAGCTGTGACAAACTAACTTCCCCACTAGTCATCTATCACTATTGTCCTCAACACAAGATCTTCGTGTAAACGAATCAAATTTAATATTTTAACCGTTCTACACAAACATCAACTTCCTATAAAACGAAACACACTGATAACCGCACGCGAAACATGTTTTCCTTATAATCAAGCTAAACAAACTCAGGGAGAAAATATAAAGTACTCACCAGGATTTCCATTGGCTCTTCATCTCCGATATGCCTGCCTGTTGAAACTAACTATCCTTTCTAGTCTTCAAAGGACTGCCGGGCTCGAGGCGACTTGAAACGCTAAACCTCGTAACAACCGTTCTCTAAATGAGTTCAGCTGCGCGAGAAGCGTACCCCCACCCGGGATTTCCTTCCAAAACTCAAAATAAAATACAAAACGAAATCAACAAAACAACAAGCAGTGTTTCGATGGAAGGACGCTCACGAGCTGCCCAGCTGAAACACTCTAACTAACCGGAGTGAAAAGCCAATCCTTACCAGAAATCCTGAAGAGACAATAAACCACTCCCTCAAACAAAAACGCTCAAAAATCTCGGACGAGGCCCCATTTCATGTTATGGCTGGCTCGTAAACCGCAACATAAAAGAGGCAAACAACAAATACTTGAACAATAAACCAATTTATTGACAAACCAAACAAAACAATTATTAACTAATCAGAAAAATCAATGTCTAAGGGAAAAGTAAATACACGCGCGTTTCTACACAAAATAAACAATATCCGACACTAACAATAAAGATGGGAGAACAAACAAAAACCCAGAAGAAATAAGGTGGGAGAAAAAACAAATAAAACGTGAGAGAGCTCAGCTCCCGAGAGAGACAGAGCCTCAGAGCTGCGAGCTGAGACTAAGAGCTGAGACTAATGGCTCGTTTCCACTGAGGCGTACGGTACGGTACGGTACAGTACAGTACGGGTCGGGTCGGTAAAGCATGATCCGGCTAGCGTTTCCACTGCCAACAGTACCCTTACTTGATAGGCGTGGTGTTTGCCGGAAAGAAGAGATCGACGTCATTTTCGCGCGAAGAAAGCGACATAGTAAACAACAATGGATGACAGACAGCAGATCTTGTTCTTGCTTCTCGGCATGTTTGTCACAAGAAACAAGCGCTGGCATTAGGCGTTTCTCAATACCAAGTAGCCACGCAAGGTCCGACTTAGGAGAATGATCCCGAGGACGCGAGTCCAGTAATTCTGCTGTTGGAACAGCGCGTTCTTGAATGCGCGACTCAGCTCGCTCTGCTACTCCGATTATGTACATTTAAGGCAACAATAAAACGAAATATGTTATAAAACACCACTCTGCTTCTTTTCGATTTAATTTAAATACATTTTAAACATTATAAGCACACAAATGTGGTTCAGGCAACGCACAGCCTATTGATTATATTAACTGCATGTATGTAACGTTATATTTATAACAAAACTAAATATAAAACACAACCCTGCCTCTTTTCGTTTACATTTAAAAATATTAAACATATTCCAGGCAATTTATTGCATATTGCATTGGTACAAATGTTGCAATAAACAACTTTACAGATGATCTTGTAATAAAATAAAATAAATGACAAAACTATCTATTTTTGTTGAATTTCAGTTTTATCAACAATAGCCATTATAAAAGTATAAGTAAAAGGTACAAAAAGATATACAGTAAAGCTTTAATAACATAAAGCAAATTCAGTAAAATATACAAATTCAGCGCTCAAATATATGAAACTTCACTTAGCCTTCTGCCATAACCTTCTGCCCAGGGAACGAATTATAGATTCACGAGACCAAAGATCGCCTGTTAGGTCTGTACAAGGCGAATTATATCTCATGTTTAACCACTACAGAGACGTCAGAGTCAGCGGCAAACATCAGAATGACTAGCCGGGGAAAGGCTGCTCCAGGCGGGGTGCACGAGCGCCGAGCGTCCGGTGATTGCTTGGAATGGATCTTCAAATTATCATAAATCTATAAATAAACCACAGATTTGAGCTTTAAAAAACTACTTTCTCGCCTGAAAAACTCTTAAAACTACATTTCGTGACACAATAACAGTAGTATTATATTTCAACTGTATGCTGCTAATGCCCTTGTAGCACGCGCAAGTGACGATACTCTGTCAACCAATCAACGTTCTGCAGTGAGTCTAGCTCCACCTTTTAGTACCGTACCACTGTGCTAGGTACCCCAACGGAAGGGTACCCGAAAAGTGGTACGGTACGGTTCGGCTTTTTGGTACCATTCACAACTTTTGACAGTGGAAACGCAAATAATTGCGTACCGAACCGAACTGTACCGTACCGTACCACTCAGTGGAAACGAGCCATAAGAGAGACCGCTCACTCCCCAATCACAGATCTTTATACTACTCCATATAAGGAGTTAATTAGGGATGGAATACACCTGTTGCTCAACTAACGCCTGCACTGTGTAGCAGAGCCAGTAGAGGCAACCAGGCGGGCGTAACAGTGGGATAAAAGTAACTTTATTATTTCTTACATCTATCTTTAAAGGGGTCATATAATGCCATTTTTGTACAAGCTAATATGATTCTTTAGGGTCTAAATTAAAAGTTTGTAATATACTTTAATTAAAAATTCTCATTAGTATTGTAAGAAAACACTTATTTTACCTGGTCAAAAACAGCTCTGTTTTCAGCACGCCGTTTCAGTGCATATGCCTTTAAATGATCATGAGCTGCGCTCACTCCGCCTCTCTGTTCTGTGCTACACCGTTTGTAACACAATAACACAATAACCATAACGCGTTGTTCAGTATAAACGTGGAATTATGAATTATATTGAGAACTTCATACATAGAAAACATGCCGTAATGTACCCTGACTGAGTGTAAACCTTAGACGCATTCATTGTGAAGCGTGCAGCTAGCGATTTGCAAAGATTAATATATTAATATAAAGTTTAATAAAACGTTTCACTCACTTCCGTTCTTCTGGAGGTTCAGCAGGAACACGAATATCTGGTACCGATCCTTTTTAGCAAAGCTTCTTAGCAAATCCAGCTTTATACTGACCCTCGTTTATAAAGCAGTCTGGTGTGTGAAATGATTCGCGCAAACATGAACGCATTGACGTTGCTCGTGTGGAATATTCCCTTCGAAAACAAAACTCAGCCACTGCGTCTTCAGCGGTTCGGATTCAGGAACATTAAAATGACTGTGTTCGTTATTACACCCAAGAACAGAACACCACAATCGCTTAGACGCCATTCTGCTCATAGACAGTGCTCCGGCACATCAACAATGACCGCGCCGGTCCGCGCAGACTATGATTGACAGCTACCTCATATGCGAGGGCGGGTCTGTGTTGAAACGCTCCCGTCAATCAACAATCGTGGGAGGGGCGTCCGTTTTATTGACGTCACAAAAACGAACGGCTCGATTTGAGGCAGGGGAAAACATATAAGGAGATTAAAACAAAACCACTGGATGGATTTGTATCATTATATGATGTTTGTGTACAGGCACTGCCAACACACATTTCAGTACAATCAACTTGTAAAAGTGCATGTACCATTATATGACCCCTTTAACAAAATAGTGAACTAAAAATAAAAAAATGACAACAACTGGGTATTATTCAATCTATATTGTTCATTACACCCCTTGTGGACAGAAACTGTGGAATCGCCCTACTATAAATTACCGCAACGCCTCCCCCTTTGCCTTTTAGACGAGGTTCCTGTTTATAACTGTAATCTTGTGGGGTTGATTAATTTAAAGTAATGTAATCGTTTAGTTTTAGCCAGGTTTCTGTCAAACACAGCACATCTAGATTATAATCTGAAATCATATCATTAACTATGAGCGATTTTGGAGTAAGGGATCGAATATTCAGCAACCCAAGCTTTATCATTTGCTCATCTGTATTAGATCTGTTTTTTATTTGTTGAACATCAATTACATTTTTTACCTGACGTTTTTTGGATTTCCAAATTCGGGGAACAGACACAGTCTCTATATGATGATATCTAGGTGAAAGAGGCTCTATGTGATGGGATTTATCTGACCTTGGTGACGTGAGGCCGCTAGCAGACGGTCGGTTTAGCCAGTCTGTCTGCTTCCTGACCTGAGCCCCAGATTGTCATGTTTGAGCTCTAAGACTATGAACATGCCTTTGGTGTGAGAGACCCGGGTTCGAATCCACTGCGAGACACCAATGTGTCCCTGAGCAAGACACTTAACCCCTAGTTGCTCCAGAGGCGTACGACCTCTACCATATATAGCAATTGTAAGTCGCTTTGGATAAAAGCGTCAGCTAAATGAATAAATGTAAATGTAAATGGTTATGTGAAGTCGGCTGATCGCTATGATTTTCAGAAACGGAATTTTGAGAAAAACAGGTTTAATTAACTGTCACGTCCTGCTAGCGGGACGACTGGTGCTCTTTTTTTTATTGCCTTTTTTTCATATCACATATTTTAGTAATCATTATGGATTAGGTATCATTCGAAAGCTTACGAACTCAAAATGCATCCTGTGAATCCTCATGATGCATGCATCCTGTGAAACTTGTAATTGCGCATCTCACCACACGATAACGTTGGATAAAACTAAATAAAAACTTGTGTGCCGTTGTAGTTTACTTTATTCTGTTATGTGGTTTTATTTTGATAGGCGAAACTGTCTTTGTAGTGTTAAGAGAAGGAGAGCTAAATGGGCGATTACGTTTTTTGCACTTCCGCTCCGCCGTGCGTGTTTTTTAAAGAGAAAGACAGTCTTTTCAGCTTGCCACTATAAATCGCTATTTTTCTGCACTAAACTAGTGAATTTTCCCAAGATATATTCAGAGATGATAAACAAGATTTTACAGAATAATAATTTATTGAAAACCTAATTTTGACGACAAACTGACATTCAATCTATTTTTAGACCTTACTGAAAATGTACCAGCGCGACATCCGACGGGTTTTCCCAGATCGCATCACATATTCAACGGACATCACTTAGACAGCCAGCCATTGAGTGACCACAATCTGCTAATTATCTCATCGCTCCTGCGTACAGGAAGGGGGCCAGAGCAAATTACAGTGCCTGACATACTTGCGAGTTCACACACCTCTTTAATATTAATTTTGGTGATATCCGACTGGCGGAGTCGAACATCATTAGTGCCGACATGAATAATGATCTTAGAGAATTTACGATTAGCATTAGCCAGCACTTTTAAATTTGCTTTGATGTCAGGCGCTCTGGCTCCCGGCAAACATGTGACTATGGTGGCTGGTGTCTCTATTTTCACGTTCCGTGTGATCGAATCACAATTACCAGGGCACAATCAACAGAATTCTCAGTGGGTGTTTCACTGAGTGGGGCAAATCGGTTTGTTATGGTAATCGGAACGGAAGAGTGGTCTTTTGATCCGCGACTACGATCTCTTACTGTCACCCATCTGCCCTGCTGCACGGGCTCTACTTCAGCCGGAACCGTATCATGTACAGAGTTCACTATGCTAGGCGCATCCAAAACACTATCTAAAGCTCTAGTACTATCCTTACTGTCCTCAATTAAAGTTTGGATGCGTGTCTCTAGTTCTGAAATCTTCTCCGTCAGCCTGACTGTCTCCTTGCATTTATCTCAAATAAATCCTATATTGCCATCGGAGAAGGCTATACTAAACATATGACACGTGACACAGGTGACAATAACAGGACAAGACATTACTCACCGTGTTTGTTGACTGATTCTTACTTACCTGGGCTTTTATGAACTCAAAGGCGCGGGCGCGCGAGAGAAAATAAATAAATAAATAACTGAGCGCACGGGTGGCGCGTTAACAGGCTAGCGAGCTACTAGCGTGCAGTGCTAACAATAACGGAAGCTAGTGATGTAAAGTTAATCTGAGATGTTGGGTAAGCTGTATTTAGTAGTATAAACAACCAGAAATGATGGTTCAAAACAGAAAGAAATACGAGGCTTAGGCGGAGGTTACAACCTCGGAGCAAACCGCAAGTGAATAACTGGAAGATCAGTGTACTCATTCATGGAAAGTTTCAGGGACGTATAATTAATTAATCAAAATATTTATAATTTATAATTAATCTTCATCAACTCCATATTTCTCTATTTTGATTATTTAGAAATGTTTAAAATCTGAGTTTTTCTTTCATGTCAGCCCTGATGGAAGAGAGCGAGGAGAGAGAAGAACTGAGTGAAGTGAAGGAGGAACATCATGTCAAACCTGGAGGAAAACCTTTGAGTCGCTCAAAGACTAAAAATAAATTTTTAAAGAAAAGAAGAGCCAAGAAATCTTTCACCTGCACTCAGTGTGGAAACAGTTTCACAAGCAAATCTAATCTTCAGATTCACATGAGGATCCACACCGGAGAGAAGCCGTTCTCATGTGATCAGTGTGGGAAGAGCTTCAGTCAATCATCATCCCTTAATGTTCACATGAGGATCCACACCGGAGAGAGGCCGTTCACATGTGATCAATGCGGCAAAAAATGTCTTAGGGCATCACACCTGAAGACACACCTGAGAGTTCATACAAAGGAGAAGCCACATTCATGTTCTGTGTGTGAAAAGAGTTTTTCACAGCTGTCTATTTTACATAGACATGAGAAAACTCACACTGGTCTGAGAGAGTACATGTGCTTTGAGTGTGAGAAGACTTTTACTACAGCGGACAGTTTAAAACTGCACCAGAGAATTCACACTGGAGAAAAACCTTACAAGTGTTCACACTGCGACAAGAGATTCACTCTGTCATCATCTCTGAAAATACATGAGAGGATCCACACTAGAGAACAACCTTACAAGTGTTCACACTGTGACAAGAGATTCAGTCACTCATCATCTCTGAAAACACATGAGAGGATCCACACTAGAGAACAACCTTACAAGTGTTCACACTGTGACAAGAGATTCAGTGTGTCATCATCTCTGAAAACACATGAGAGGATCCACACTGGAGAACAACCGTACAAGTGTTCACACTGCGACAAGAGATTCAGTGAGTCATCATCTCTGAAAAAACATGAGAGGATCCACACTAGAGAAAAACCTTACAAGTGTTCACACTGCGACAAGAGATTCAGTCAGTCATCATCTCTGAAAAAACATGAGAGGATCCACACTGGAGAACAACCTTACAAGTGTTCACACTGTGACAAAAGATTCAGTCAGTCATCATCTCTGAAAAAACATGAGAGGATCCACACTGGAGAAAAACCTTACAAGTGTTCACACTGTGACGAGATTCAGTGACTCATCAAATCTGAAAAAACATGAGAGGATCCACACTGGAGAACAACCTTACAAGTGTTCACACTGTGACAAGAGATTCAGTCGATCATCAAATCTGAAAACACATGAGAGGATCCACACTGGAGAGAAGCCGCACACGTGTGATCAGTGTGGAAGCCGTTCTCGGCCCTGAACCGTTCTCGGCTAACCGTGCCGAACCGTGATGGTTGAATGTGTGTAGTGACATCGTCACTCAGGATTGGCCACTTGTCAATTGTCTTGTTTAACCCTCTGGGGTCCACAAACGCGCCGGCGCGTTTTGCACGATTTTTTTCACATAGCAGCAAAATAGACTTAAAATATTCTGTTGATTTTGATCTTACATATACGTGTTATACATCATTCAAAACTGTTAAATGCCTTCTTTTATTTGTGTACACTCATAGTTAAAACAAAATGTTGTGTTTTTCGTAAAATAAAGAAAATAAACATGATGCGTGTTCTGCCGTCTCTCTCAATGTGAAGTTCATTCTGAAACGCGACAGAAAATGATCTGTAAATCTGTGAATGCTTATCACTATGACATGAAACATATGTCTTTACAATGCTTGAAGTCTCTATATTAGTCCATTTTAGTCCATTTTAAATATGTTCATTTTAAAATGATGTAAATCATATCAAAAACACATATTCTCTGTTTAAGTAATTCGTATGAAAGCAACGACATGTACAGTTTCTCCAGCCCGGGCTCATTAGGGCTAATGTGACCACACCCACGGTCGTGAGAGCTGTTCAGATGCAAATGAGCCCCGCGGAGGAACGCAACGCCCTCTAAATAAAGAATCAGCGACTTAAGTGTTCAGTTCTGCTCTGCTTTTCACCGAGTTTGAAGACTGTGCTGTGCTGTTACCTTGTATTGGATTTACCAATACAAGAAGAGTTAGAAGAACACGATTTGATTATGAGAACGATTTTTAAGGTAAGACACGAATAGTGGCTTATTGATGTTAGTCTTAACTTTACATTGTATGTAGCTACTAGTTAAACTGGTGCCAGACTAAAATGTACGTTATGAAATGTGATTGGAGTAAAAACATAAAGCCTAATGCTAAATGTATATACATGTACGACACGAGAATGTTTTTATGTTCGATAATTAAACACCGCACGATATAACAGTATAGGCTATAGGCTTGTATTTTTTTATTCATGGTGAATATTATAATGTTTAAACCTGTGTTTACTGTTAAATACTGTGTTTGTGGATATCTGCTCACACATAGATATGGTAAAAATAATGTTTCATAGTTTGGAGCGGTTCGATCTCTTCAGTAAATGTTCTCTACACGCGCTGTGAGTTTGAGTTGCGCTGTGGGATTGAAAAGCAAAACGCACCAAACATTAGGCTTCATGTTTTTACTCCAATCTCATTTCATAACGTCGTAATGAATGGAAACGTTTGAAGTAACATATGATAATCCATATATTTGTCTCTAGTGTAGAGGCTGTCTGCTGTCTAGGCTATTGTTAATAAATGTAGCCCTACACATATGCCTACAAGGCACAACAAACTTGTTCATATATAGTGTATGTATGTATTTAGTAAATTTCATAATTTTAACCAGAAAAATCTAAAATGTATTCCCAAAATCGTGCAGCCCTATAGTTTCTCTTGATATCAGCATGTTCACAGGTGTGTTTTTTTACATGAGTCTCTGTACACGAACATGGTAAAGTGAAAAATCAAACACCTTGGAGATGACGGGTATGTAGCCTACTATGTTTTAGGAATGGTCCAACTGTCCAAGTCTTGTAGTGTTGTAAATAAATCCAAACAATCTAAAAGCCATTCTTTTTTAAGTCTCTCCTCATTCATATCTTACAAATTTAAAATTAATATATTGTATTATATCTGAATGAGTAGTCAGGATGATTTTCACATAGTTTTGAAGCAAATATTCTAGGCCAGGGCTATTCAAATACATTTGCAGGGGGGCCAAACTAGGAAATTCCTAAATTTCTGAGAGCGGGACGGACAAATTTATATCAGCTAAAGCAAATTAAAATATACTATACTTGTTGTTGGCATCCTTCTGTCTTCGAGAGACAATGGTTTAGAATCTGCACCCAGGTCAGTCTGTGGTTTGGTTGCAGACTCTACTATGACTGTAGAGTCCGATACGGGAGCGACAGCACCGCTGGCACTTGCTACAAGTGTAAGCAGTGGTGATGTCAATGGGAACAAGCTGAACGCTTTGCTGCCGGCGAGCCCTCTTCTCCTCGCACTGCATTGCTCTTCGGCTAAAAGGACACCAGTCTTAACGGTGGATCGCCAATTTTCGCGGTCCGATGTCACTGCTTCCAAATCAGCCGGACAGATGCTGCACATTTTCAAGTCTCGCTTGCAGGCGTCCTTATAGCGCAGGGTTGGCCGTCCAGATGGTCGTGTTCCTGTGGTAAGCTCCCCGTACAGAACGTCCTTTGGAATACGACCATCATCCATCCTGCACAGGTGACCAAGCCAGCGCAGTCGCCTCTGTGTAAGGATGGTGAACATAGTTGGCATACCTGCCTGGGCCAGGATGGCTATGTTTGTGATACGATCCTGCCAGGTGATGCTCAGGAGTCGTCTGAGGCAGCGCATATGGAAGGCATTCAGTCTTTGCTCTTGGCGAGAATATAGAGTCCAAGCTTCACTGCCATAGAGTAGGGTGCTCAAGACGCATGCTTGGTACACCTTCAGTTTTGTTTTGAGTGTCAACAGAGTGTTATCCCAAGCCCTCTTTGCTAGTCGAGCCATGGCGGTGGCTGCTTTGCCTATCCTTATATTGAGCTCAGTATCCAGGGATAGGTTGCTGCAGATGGTGGAGCCAAGGTATGTGAAATTCTCCACTACCTCCAGGGTGTGGTCGTTGATAGTGATTTCAGGAGTGGTGTTGACATCTTCCATCATTATTTTGGTTTTCTTGATACTGATGGCAAGGCCAAACTGCAAAGCAGGTGATAAGTCGCTGGAGGGCACCCTCAGTGTGTGCAGCAAGAGCAGCATCATCTGCAAACAACATCTCTCGTATGAGTACCCTGCGGACCTTAGTCTTTGCTCTGAGGCGGGCAAGGTTGAAAAGGTTCCCGTCACTCCTAGTATGGAGGAAGATCCCGTCTTCAGAGTTGCAGAAGGCATAGCGCAGGTGCAGGGAGAAGAACACGCCAAAGAGTGTTGGCGCCAGAACACACCCCTGCTTCACACCACACATGATTGGAAAAGGGTCTGAGGATGACTCGCCATTCTGGACTGTGCCCATCGTATTCTCATGAAATGATATAATCAACTTCAAGAGCTTGGGGGGCATCCAATCCTGTGTAGGAGGGTGAAGAGGCCAGTCCGACTTACCACGTCGAACGCCTTGGTCAGGCCTATAAAGGCAAGGAACAGAGGACGTCTCTGCTCACGGCACTTCTCCTGTAGCTGCCTAAGGGTGAACACCATGTCAATTGTTGACCGTTTTGCTCGGAACCCGCGTTACGACTCCGGTTACACACGATCGGCGAGCAGTTGTAGGCGGTTAAAGATGACGCGAGCAAAGGCTTTCCCCACAACACTGAGGAGGGAGATCCCACGATAGTTATTGCAGTCACTGCGATCACCCTTGTTCTTATAGAGCGTGAGGATCTTAGCATCTCGCATGTCTTGGGGTATAATGCCCCCTTCCCAGCATTTAAGCAGGAGGTTGAGAAGGTGGCCAAGAAGAGAGCTCCCCTTTCCTGCCTTGATAATCTCTGGTGCCATTCTATCACTGCCTGGTGCTTTCCCACAGGCCAGTGAATCGATGGCCTTCCCAAGTTCCTTGATGGTGGGTGGCGAGTCAAGCTCCTCCATGATGGGCAGAGGCATGGTATTTCGAATGGCTGTGTCAGCAACAATGTTCTCTCTTGAGTACAGTTCCTGGTAGTGCTCAACCCATCTCTCCAACTACTTTCGGCGATCTGTGATGATCTCGCCGGAAGTAGATTTTAGGGGAGCAGTCTTGATGGCATTGGGACCAAACGCTTTCTTCATGCCTTCATACATGGCTCGGATATTACCACAGTCTGCCGAAGTCTGAATATCGCTACACAACTTCAGCCAGTAGTCGTTCGCACACTTTCGGGCAATCCTCTTTGTGTTATTACGTGCCTCTCTGAGGGCAGCCAACGTCCTTGCATAAGGCTGTCTCTTGTGCTCAAGGAGAATGGTACGTTTTGCAGTGATGGCAGGCTCCAGCACCTCGATCCCTGCCACAAACCAATCTTCACTCTTTTTTACCCTTTTTCCCAAAGGTGTCTGAGGCGACCTTGTACACGGTGTCACGGATGTACTCCCATCGCGTCGTAACACTGTCTACAGGGCAGTTCTCCAGGGCCTCATCAATGGCCCTGGCGAAACATTCCCGCAGCTCTGGCACTGATGTTCTTGCCGTGTTGATGCGAGGGCGGCCCTTCTGCTTCGAGCGGTGGGCTTGTCTAAGTTGAAAACGCACCTTACTGCTGACCAGGGAATGGTCCGTGTCGCAGTCAGCACTGTGTTACGTGCGGGTGACGAGCACGTGCTTGAGCATGGGTCTCCGAGTAACAATAAGGTCAAGCTGGTGCCAGTGTTTGGATCTGGGGTGTCTCCAAGACACTCTGTGGTGGGGAAGAAGGTGTTGAATACTATAATAAGGTACATAATATGAAATAAAATAAGGTACATTATTCTTTTGGTTTCCTTTTATTATTTCAACACATTCAACTTGTATTGATAAGGCCTGCAACAAAGTGCAAAACTGCAAATACTGAGACATATACACAGTTTTTACCCTTAAAATAGTAAACATAAGTAAGAGCTTATATAAATATATATATATATATATATATAAATTAATCAATAAAGCTGTCATAAGTGCAAAACTGCAACTGCAGTTTCAAGTATCAAATCTTATTTGGGGAAATTACAACATTCAAAAATCCCTGATGTATATTTTTCAAAACAGTGAGTACACATTTAAAAAACTTTCAAGTGTACAGTAAGTACAAATCTGCTACATATGTGCTGTAAACATACTCTTGATGAAAACTAACTAATAACAAGAATATTTTTTTCCTCATTTAGTTTACTTTATTTATCAGTGATCAGTATGTGACTCAGTGGGAGAAGTGACAACGATTTGCTTTTGCCATTTTAACAAAATCTGGCTCATGTGGTAATTGCAATTCTCAGGCACTGGGATAACTTCTCATTGTTTAGGCAGCAACGTGCCTTTGTTTTGATTGCATTCATATGAGAAGCTAGACTCGCATGTGTAGGTGGATCCAAACATTGTCAGTATCAGCACAGACGTTCTTAATTGTGGGGGTATTTAGCCTGGCTAATATGGTTACACCAAAAGTTGATTGGACCTTCAGATTGCAAGTGCAGTTTCAAAGCCAGTGAAGACTGGATATCAATCATTTCTAGCTGAAGAGCACTCTCATCAATGTTAGGTATGAGCTCTTTAACTTTTGCTATGAAGTTTGAGTCATGGTTTATTGAGAATGGATCGCGAGTAAACTGCATAACCTCCATTGGAAGACTAAAGCCCTGAAATCTGTCACTGAAGTTTTCAGTCAGCTTTGTCATGAATTCAATCATAGTTGGCATGACTTGTGCCCCTGGCATACTGCTCAAAAATGTACGAAGGTGTATAAAGTGCATCAAATTGTTTGTGGTTAGGTCAGACACAAATACATTAAGCTTTGTTTTGAAAGCACACAATCTCTCAACCAAATCCGCAATACATTTCTCTCGCCCCTGTAACTTTGAATTTAGTGAGTTTAAGTGTCCAAAAATGTCACAGAGCAAATGAACTTGTGTCATGAACTGTTCATCAAGCATGTGCTCCAAGAAATGAGCCGCTCGTTTGTGTTTACATGTGCGAAAGAAAAGAAATAATCTCACTGCGGAGATCACAAAAACGATCCAAAACTTTTCCTTTACTGAGCCACCTGACATCGCAATGAACCAGTAAGTCAGCGTGCTCAGCAGAAGTCTCATCAAGCAACAGACGATGCTGAAGGCTTGAAGTTGAGCGGATGAAGTTGACAATGCTTGTGACCTTGTCCATAGTGTTTTTTAATTCACCGCTGAGCTTTGCGCACAAGACAGACTCGTAATAATGCAGTGTAAAAACTGCATGAGGTGCCACAGCTGACAGTCTTGCTGCTAGTCCTTGCACTCTTCCGAGCATAGCTGGTGCTCCATCCGTTACTAGTAAGCAAACCTTTTGTAAATCCAGTTTATGCTCACTGAAAAACGCGACAACATTTTGAAACTGCACTTCACCTGTCGTATGTCCCTCCAGTGGAATGAGTCCCAGAAGCTCCTCACGAAAGCAAACTGCATCGTAAAATCTCACATAAACGCACATCTGGGCCACATCAGTTGTATCTGTCGATTCGTCAATAGCAATGGACATCAGCTCCGTTTTTTTGATGTTTTCCAGTAGTTTATCAAATACATCCTTTGCTAGTAGATCCACTCGACGAAGAGCTGAGGTGTCTGACAGTGGTACTTTTTTAATAGATGAGGACACGTTGTCTTTAATTTTTTGGTCAACAATCATTTCGTCAACCGCCAGCATGCAGTCTTTTAATAGTCTCTGACTCAGTGAAGGGCCTCTTTTTTTCTCGTGAGTATCAACGCCACTCGTAGAGAGGCAATGAAAGCTCTCTCTTGTTCGGTACAAAACCCGCCAATTGCACGCTGACTTTGCTCAAAAGAAGTTACCAGTCTGTCTATTCTACGTTGTCTCTGCACTGAGCCCTCTTGGTATTGCGAAGAAAAAGACAAATGTTTTGTAGTAAAATGTCTCTTCACATTATATTCTTTGGCCACAGCCACTGATTCGTTGCACAGTAAACACACAGGTCTATCGGTCCCTCGCTTGCTTGCCGTAGTTGGCACAGTAAATAAGTACTTCTCCGTCCATTCACTCTGAAACTTACGATTTTCTCTGTCAACTTTGCGGTTTGGCTTGGACAACGCCATGATGCATGTGTCATAGGCAGCGTGAGAACATTGAATCAGCGAGAATGAGTGTTTGTCACCATGGAGACTACCTGCTCCGCTCTAGAATCTTTGCCTGTACTCTTGTCTGTGCGCCGCGGCAGATTCGTAGATTTTTTTTACTTTTTTTTTTTTACTTTTTATAATTATTAATTTTTTATTTTATTTTCTATTTGAATAGGCCTGTTCTAGGCCACGTGATACAATTTTCAAAAGTCTTGTGAATGAATAATTAGTATGGGTTTTATGACCTTATTTGAGTGACATTTGTTTTTTGTTTTTTTACAAACCATGCATAAACGTCATTATCTCAAAACTAAAAACTTTTACATACATGCTGCTGACATATTACTGTAGCAGAGTTTGTGCTGAATACAGTTTTATCAGACTTTAGCCATGAAAATGTCACAAGTATCAGAAATAAGCACAAATGTCAGAGCATGTCAGAACACCTCCAGGACCCAGAAAACACCTCAGACCCCAGAGGGTTAAGTACTCACGGAAGAGATGAGTTTTCAGTTGTCTTGAATGCTGTCAGGGATTCTGCATTCCGGATGAGGGTGGGGAGATCATTCCACCAGCATGGAACCGTGAATGAGAATGTTCTGGAGAGTGATTTTGTGCCCCGCTGTGATGGTACCACGAGCCGTCGCTCATTGACCGATCGTAGGCTAAGGGTAGGGGTGTAGACTCGTAGGAGTGAGTGAAAGTAAGACGGAGTTGAGTCTGTGGTAGATCTGTAGGCGAGTGTCAAAGCCTTGAACTTGATGCGAGTGGTAGCCAGTGCAGTGAGATGAACAGAGGAGTGACATGGGCCCTTTTGGGCTCGTTGAAGACAAGACGAGCTGCAGCATTCTGGATCATTTGTAGAGGTTTAGTTGCACATGATGGAAGACCGGCCAGAAGAGCATTGCAGTAATCAAGCCTAGTAATGACCAAGGCCTGGACGAGAAGTTGTGTTGCATGCTCAGTTAGGTAAGGCCTGATCTTCCTGATGTTGTGCAGTGCAAACCTGCATGATCTTTGTAATGTGGTCTGTGAAGGTCAGCTGGTCATCAAAGATTCCTCCAAGATTTCTGAAAACCTTGATGGGGTGATTGAGGAAGAATCTAGCTGGATAGTGAAGTCGTGCTGTAGAGACGGATTGGCAGGGAGGACGAGAAGCTCAGTCTTTGCCAGGTTGAGCTGCAGGTGATGTTCCTTCATCCATGCCGAGATGTCCGCCAGACAGCTTGAGATACGTGTAGATACTGTGGGATCATCTGGTTGAAATGAGAGGTAGAGCTGGGTGTCATCAGCATAGCAATGGTAAGAGAAACCATGTGCCTGTATGATGGGTCCCAGTGATGTGGTGTAAATGGAGAAGAGGAGCGGTCCAAGAACTGAGCCCTGAGGAACGCCTGTGGTCAGTTAATGTGCTTTGGATACCTCACCTCTCCATGTGACCTTGAAGGACCTACCTGTGAGATAGGACTCAAACCAGTGGAGGGAAGTTCCAGTGATGACAGGGTGGACAGAAGGATCTGATGATTCACAGTGTTGAAGGCAGCGGACAGATCCAGGAGAATGAGAACTGATAATTTGGAAGCAGCTTTTGCAATCCGTAGGGATTCTGTGACCGACAGTAGTGCAGTCTCGGTTGAATGCCCTTTCTTGAAGCCAGATTGGCTTACATCTAGCTGGTTTGTCTGAGACAAAAAAAGATGACACTTGGTTGAAAGCAACTAGTTCAAGTGTTTTCGCAATGAGTGGTAGGAGAGAGACAGGTCTCTAATTCTCTAAAAGTGATGTGTTTAATGTTGTTTTTATTTAGCAGTGGAGTTACCCGAGCCTGCTTGAATGCTGCAGGGAAAATGCCAGTGTGGAGGGAGGAGTTGATGATGTGTTTGAGTGCTGGTAGAAGTGTGGGAGAGATGGCTTGTAGAAGGTGTGAGGGGATGGGGTCTAGAGGGCAGGTGGTAGGATGACTAGAGAGAAGAAGTTTAGATACTTCTTCCTTGGTTAGTGGAGAGAAGGAGGAAAGAAAGATTTTGGTTGTTGTAAAGGTTGTCACGATTAATACCGTTCCAAATTGGACATCATCCCCCAACACATTGTGGGAGAGGTTGGTCTGTGTGGTCTTGGAGCTTCAATGAGCTATGCTGGGCAAGCCTAAGGAGGAACGCGGCTCGGCATGCAGTGGAGTCTCTGGCCGCCCAGATGTCCGATTTGTCCAACCAACTGACTCTAATAAAGCCTGAAAAGGTCCCACCTCTCTGGGTTTGCTTTACCAATGAGAAGGATGGACTTTCTGGTGAGAGTTTCCTCTGTGGGCAAGATTTGTCTTTGTCCTATGTTTGGTTAGACCTCTGCCTTGCCATTTTTCTGTTCATTAATGCTCCGATAGATAACACATCCACACTGCATTCTAAGAGAAGGTGATGTACATCAAAGTGTTATTAAACGAGGACTAATTAGGTAGGAGGCATGATACAGGTGAGGTTACATTGACCGTTAGTTGGTTGTATAATAAAATACATACCATAGTATATACATAATAGTACACAAGACAGTAAATCATTCACACAGTTTCTGGGATGCATGTTCATTTATAGATCACTTGTGTTATGTTGCGGGTCAATTTGACCCGTTTCGATTTTCAAGTTGTTGGAAATACTGGTTAACTTTTGTTTTTTTTCTTGATATTTTGTGACTTTTTCTCATTTATCATGATGAACATGCATGCAAAGTTTCAACATGCTGATGTGTTTTGACATATACAAACAAAATTACTGTTACGTTCGTGATGTTCGCGGGTCAATTTGACCCTCATAGACAGCCATTCAAAAGCAACTGTACAGACACAAAATAAAAACATTTATTTTCTGTATGTCAGGGCACTTCAACTCCAGTTCTAACCTGCAAGTGCATCTAAAAGTGCTCTAACCCTAACCAAACACACTTGAAAAAGCTAAAATCACAGTGTTTAGAATTATTTGCAAATTAAAGATGAAAATCTTTGTCAGACACAGATAGTAAAATAAGCTCTCATTTCAATATTCAAAATATCTAAAATACCTAGCTTTTAACCAAAACTTTTAAGCGGATTTTCTCAGCTTCACAGAGCCAAAAAATAAATAAAAAACATTTATTTGATGTATGTTTTTGTTATGTTTGGTTTCTCACTTCCCAGTGAGTGAATAATGAAACTAGGAAAATAGGTCTTAGGAAACTAGGGAAAGTTAACTTAGGAAAATGAAAAAATTTCATTATACAGCTATTTTTTTGTTCAGTTACGATGTTCAAAGCATAAAAAAATAAAAAATAAAAAATACATGCAAAAAAAATCAGTATACTGTTTATTTTCCAATTTTGTCAAAACAAAACTGTTTTAAAAAACTGTTTTTAAAACATTTTCATAAATCATATTTTCAGATATAATGTTTTTGTAATGTTTGACAAATGTTGATATTAAAAGTTTACAGTTTGTATCTAAATCTTTGTTGTTTTTCATAGTGTGATTTTTTGAGGAATTGTATTGAATCCAATTAGGGTCAATTTGACCCGGTCCATAAGGGGTGTACACAGAAATCGAACAGAACAAGGGTTAATGCAGCAAAGTCTGTATTAAAGATTGTTTCTGTCTTCACATTGTCTCTCTCTTGCGCATGTGGCCACATTCCTTTGCCCCATAAAACCAGCTTAACTGATCATGGTAGGACCTTCATGCCTTGTTCGGGGGTGAAGTTTAAATATTATTTTGTACATATACCAAATAATTGTGTCTGATTTGTCTCAGTCGTTACACTGTTTTCAAAAGATTGTTGGAGTTTAATGCCTCTTTATATTTTTTTTATGGTGCGTCATTTTAAACACCATTACCTTATTTTAATTATTCTCAGGTTAGGTAATGTAAGTCAAATCTGTCCTAAATAATAAGTATTTGAATTTCCATACTTACAATATTTAGATCACAGAAGACTTCTCCATGGTCAGTTCAGCTCAAGCTTTTGTAAAACAGAGACTTATGGCAGGCGAGCTTCTTCATTTCAATTATATATATTTTTTATTAAATACAGGTTAGCTAGGTTCCATAAAAAACCCAAATAAAAGTAAATCAAAACCAAATAGGTTACCAGCTTTAACTGCATGAGGCGCAATGGCAAGGCATCTAACACCGAAGAGGCCATTGGTGAATCAGCGTATGCTGGACATTCTCTCTCCAGTCCTTTAAAGTCCATCAAACTCTCTGACATCTTCAGAAATCCTCCTGGAAACTCCCTAGGACTTGTTCATGCCTTTCGTCTGTCCGTCCGTCCTCCTTCCAGCAACAACTGTAGTATTTTCCTCTACAAACCATTGTGTCAATAAATGATTTTACAACAACAATTGCAGTGTATTCTCCATAAACCACTTTCTCAATAAATGGTTACAAAAATTATTACAAGTGTCCTTCATTATATAACACTTTCTTAACAAATCGTTTAACAACAACCTCGGGTGTCTTGCTTTATAAAAACACTTTCATTATATAAAGTTACAATTGTGGTTAACTATAATACATAAGTACTTCATACACAAAAAAGGCATAATTATAATAGAATAATTGCATATTCATAACAAGATGAATATATCTGCAGAAATAGACAGTTGTCTCCTTTACACGCAGGCGCAGAACGCGCATTCTAGCTGACATTCTAGCGCATTCGGCTGACGCCAAAGTCAATGGGAGTCAATGGGATGCTAACAGCAGGTGATGGTCTGCTACAATGGCGGCGCCCGGGGAAGCTTCAGTTTCTGGTGGATGGATTACCCCCTTTGGCGACAACAAAGTCGGCTTTGATCGGCGTTGGCTTGGTCAGTTCCAGGACGTGAAAGGGGCCGTGTTTCAAGATACGCGATAGAGTAGACCAAACTAATTAACGGGGAGGGAGGGCAATACACTCACATGCACACAAAACACTTGTCGGGATCGACTCACTCATCCGTTTGCGTAGAAAAGACATGTAATGATTTCCGTAATTATTATTTTTTTGTCATGATTCCGGGTGGGCCGGCCCATATTGGCCAGGAAAAATCCCGCTGCTCCAAAATATTTAATAGTAATAATCCCTGAAGTAATTAGATTAATCCAGTAGCTTTTCTCTCAGCAGACTAACGTTACTGTTGTTAGCACTTAGCACTAGCATTAAGCAGGGAGGGGCTCCAGTGAGGGGGAGGAACTGAGTAAATTTAGGCTCATGTTGGTCGTTTTGATAGTTTGTTTTCCAATTTGAAACGAAATAAGCAGAAACGAGAAAACGGCGCCTTATTCGTTTTTTCGTTTTTTTTAAAAAAACGAGATTTCGGTTGATTTTTCGTTTTTTAGTTCACAGGCAAAAACGAATAAATTACTTTAAAATTAGTTTTCCACATGTGGGCGGTCCTGAGACGCCCCCTTCCGCCGATTGGTCAAGCAAATCTGAGCATGTGACGTCATCAGTCGTCGCTCGGGTCTGTTCAACAAAATAATAGTCCTAAAAACAAAACAAAATAATAGTCCTCTACTATGGTTACCGATTCTTAAACTGTACAGGGCAGGTCCTATTGGGCTTATTTCTTCTGTGCAACTTTACGCGTTTCACAGAAATCTTTACATCAGAAATATTATAAATATTATAAATATAGAAATATTAAATATTAGTCTGCCACTAGCCCGTTTATTTAGCTGTGCGGAGTTAAATCTGTTTGGTGAAGCTGCGCTTGACAGCGGCGAGCGGGAGAGGCATTTATTTATTAATTTTGAACGGTAAACAGTCAGTTTCACCAGAACTACTTTACTAGGTGTCCTCTATCACTTTTTAACGGACACCCTGCAGCCAATCAGAATCGAGTTTTCACCCAGACCATGGTATAACTTCAGTTAACAAAAACACAATTTAAAAAGTCTTTAATATAAGTGACTTTGTCTTTGTTTTATTGTTTTTGATGTTTTTAATCAAATAACTGTGAACCACAAACCGATCGAGCCTTCGTTTTAAAGGGCGATTTCCAAATATATTTTATTTATTTGTTATAATATGGGTATTTTATGTCACCTTATTAGTTTGATTATAGTATACGTGAGTTTTTTTATTGTACTATTTTATTGTTGTTTTTTAATTAACAATATATCATAATGACTTCTTGTTCGGTACCTAAGGGGTTAACCCGTCAACGTCAGTGCTCAAACAAATACATATGAAATGCACAACGACACACCTAAAAAAATTTTTAAATGTCACATTCATGTATACACAGATCCACACAAAGCTTACAGAGAAATGATGTGATTTTCATGAAGTAAAATTCAATCTGTGTCCATGAATCACCCAGACATCACAACCAAATATATTATGACCAAGTCTATAATGTCTTTAAAGTTCCTATGCCGTCTGGTGGATCTGCAGTGTGTTTTCTGATTCAGTTGTGCTGCCATCAGTCACCAATGGCTCTTGTATGGCTTTATTGCAATGATTAAAGCATGTCTTCTGTCACCATGTTACTCGCTTAAAGAAAACACCAATAAACATGTGTTGCCTGACTCTCGTAGGAGTCTTTCTTCATATACCCAAGCAGTGTTTTTCTCAGATAACTCAATACTTTGCCCCGTAAACAAACATCACAATCACAATGTATTACAGCTGTATGTGCAAATGTGTCCCACTAACCAAAACTGAAGAGTTCAGGAACCACATGTAACTGAATAGAGCAGATATACAGAGGAAAGATCATTATAAAAACAGTCTTTGGCCTGGAAAAACAAATAAAGTATACTTTTCCTCACTATGGTGTCCTGAGAATCACTGTGCACTGTGATCTGCACAGAGAAACTCGATCATGCTTGAGAGGTCATAGCAATAATGTGGAAGTTGATCGGTGTTTAAAAGAGCTATAGCATGTATTTGTGATATATTCCCTTTTTCAATAGGACATTGCTAATGTACTGAATTATAAGAGGGTATACGCTCAGAAAATATCCTGAGCTGAAAAATGTAATGCAACTTCCACTCGCCACGAAATCCAGAATCAGGAAACAGAAATAATGAGCACTTTAGTTACAGAAGAAATCGTCAGAGATGCATTTTATACACAGCTCACTGTAACTAACACAATTATTATGGTTTAATTAGCTTGTGGGAAAGGAATTTTTAACTGGTTATTAGGAGTAAATAGTTCTGACTTTACATTAGGTCATGGATAAAGGGAACATGGCATTTCGCTTTAAACCAATGTTTATTAGACATTAATTGTGTTCATATTCATATTGGTATTCCCTAGTGAGCTCACGTGCTCTACTGAATCAATAGGAAATTGTGTGATTTGACTGAGAAAACATTGCCTAACGAGACACCGTTTTTAAATCTAAAACTCCCTGTACATTCTTACAACACAAACACCCTAAGCATTTAAATGGGTATTTGTTTAAAGTCGGGAACACCTGTGGACTCTTTATCTGGTGTTGTCTTTATTCCCCAGCCCAACAGCGCCCTCTCATGGCCGGAAACTGCACTGAGGGTTCAAACCATGTAAACATTGTTATGTAGTTTCACTACATTATTATCCCACAAGTACTGTACTAAAGTACACTTTTTGAGTATTTGTACTTTACTTGAGTATTATTATTTTTCTGGAAACGTTTTACTTTAACTTCACTACATTTGAAAGACACATATTGTACTTATTACTCCACTACATTTCTGTCGAGGTCCGTGAGTAGACAGTAGTAACATCAGTCAGGGGAGGATTTTGGTTGCAGACGTTGCATTTTGGTTGGAAATGAAAGTCGGGTTGACGTCAGAAGAAGATTTTAATTGTCAGCGTTGGGTTTGGTCTTCTAAATGCGCATTTTGCCATTGTTTTGGAGCACACTAGCTTATAGATGGCAGCTTATAGATAACAGCTTATAGATAGCAGCTTATAAAGAGCAGAAGGCTAACATATTCATTCTAAAGGCCAAACAACTTTAAATAGGGCACTATTTGAGGGATCAGCCATTTGTGTGTCCAAACCCATTGTGGGCGTTATTACTCAAGCTCACATCCAATCCCACGACTGGAGCTGTGTTCTAGAGACACATGTGGTATTGATATGAGGGCAGCACGCATAGATTCAGTAAGTATTACATACAACAAGGCAACAATAATAAAACAATGCATTGATATTTACTTTTGATACTTAAGTACTTTTAAAAACGAGTACTTCTGTACTTATACTTAAGTAACGGATTAATATTGACCAGTAGTATCTGTACTTTCACTCAGAAGTTGTGTACTTTGTCCACCTCTGTATCATCATCATCATCATCATCAGGTGTGTGATCATCATCATCATCATCAGGTGTGTGTTCATCATCATGATCATCATCATCAGGTGTGTGATCATCATCATCATCATCAGGTGTGTGATCATCATCATCATCATCATCAGTCGTGGTCATTAGCGTCAGCTGGTCCTCTAACTCGTCTGTGGTTGTAAGATAAATCTGTCCACAGTGTCGCTGATGATGTAAGTAACGTCATCATCATCATCATCATCATCATCATACTGAACCAGTGGTGTACATTTGTTTAATGTCTGTATAGTTTCTATCAGTTTAAGTTGTTATTTTAGTGCCTCGAGTTAGAGTTGCATGCGTGCGTGTGTGTGTGTGTCTGTGTGTGTGTGTGTGTGTGCGCATGCGTGCGTGTGTGTGTGTGTGTGTGTGTGTGTGTCAGTCTGTGTGAGTGTGTGTGTCTGTCTGTGTGTGTGTGCGCATGCGTGCGTGTGTGTGTGTGTGTGTCTGTCTGTGTGAGTGTGTGTGTGTGTGTGTGTTTTGGAAAAAGTTAAAAAAGCCTTGAAGTTTGATGGTTTATAGACAGAGTAGGACAGACAGATAGATAGATAGATGGATGGACGAATATTACAATAATACATTTAAATAATATAACAAACACAACATCAAGTAGTCACTGAACTGAATCAACTTGAACTGAGTCTAAGTGAATAACGACACAATTTTCAACCGTAGAGCTGAAACTGAATTCATAATTGATGAACTTTGCAACACCGACACAGTTTTATTGAACTGAACTGAATCAACATGGACCTGATTAATAACAATATTGTCTTCTGTAGGGCTACTTTACAACAGAATTAGAACTGGTCTCATCATTGATTCTGTGTATGACCGTGAGGATCTGCACGGTATAAAGCGCTGTGGAGATGAAGAGTTCCTCAGGGCTCGTCCTGCAGGAACCAGACCTCGTTCCTCCGCCCGTAGGGTTTGATTGGCGGGTCGTAGCTGCAGCACAGGTACTGCTTGCGCTGGAAGGGGGCGGAGTCTCCCAGCGTGACCGTCAGACGCGACGCCTCCGCGCGGAACTCGCTCTCTCCTGCGAACCCCCCGAACTGCCTGCAGGGGGAGACAGAGGCGCGGTTAAGGCCCGTTCACACCAGGAACGATAACTATAACGATAACTATATTCACGTTCACACCAGGAACGATAACTATAACGATAACTATATTCACGTTCACACCAGGAACGATAACTATAACGATAACTATATTCACGTTCACACCAGGAACGATAACTATAACGATAACTATATTCACGTTCACACCAGGAACGATAACTATAACGATAACTATATTGATAATAACTATATTCACGTTCACACCAAGAACGATAACTATAACGATAACTATATTCACGTTCACACCAGGAACGATAACTATAACGATAACTATATTGATAATAACTATATTCACGTTCACACCAGGAACGATAACTATAACGATAACTATATTGATAATAACTATATTCACGTTCACACCAGGAACGATAACTATAACGATAACTATATTCACGTTCACACCAGGAACGATAACTATAACGATAACTATATTGATAATAACTATATTCACGTTCACACCAGGAACGATAACTATAACGATAACTATATTGATAATAACTATATTCACGTTCACACCAGGAACGATAACTATAACGATAACTATATTCACGTTCACACCAGGAACGATAACTATAACGATAACTATATTGATAATAACTATATTCACGTTCACACCAAGAACGATAACTATAACGATAACTATATTCACGTTCACACCAGGAACGATAACTATAACGATAACTATTTTGATAATAACTATATTCACGTTCACACCAAGAACGATAACTATAACGATAACTATATTCACGTTCACACCAGGAACGATAACTATAATGATAACTATAATCACGTTCACACCAGGAACGATAACTATAACGATAACTATATTGATAATAACTATATTCATGTTCACACCAGGAACGATAACTATAATGATAACTATATTGATAATAACTATATTCATGTTCACACCAGGAACGATAACTATAACGATAACTATTTTGATAATAACTATATTCACGTTCACACCAAGAACGATAACTATAACGATAACTATATTCACGTTCACACCAGGAACGATAACTATAATGATAACTATAATCACGTTCACACCAGGAACGATAACTATAACGATAACTATATTGATAATAACTATATTCATGTTCACACCAGGAACGATAACTATAATGATAACTATATTGATAATAACTATATTCATGTTCACACCAAGAACGATAACTATAACGATAACTATATTGATAATAACTATATTCACGTTCACACCAAGAACGATAACTATAACGATAACTATATTCACGTTCACACCAGGAACGATAACTATATTGATAATAACTATATTCACGTTCACACCAGGAACGATAACTATAACGATAACTATATTGATAATAACTATATTCACGTTCACACCAAGAACGATAACTATAACGATAACTATATTCACGTTCACACCAAGAACGATAACTATAACGATAACTATATTGATAATAACTATATTCACGTTCACACCAAGAACGATAACTATAACGATAACTATATTCACGTTCACACCAAGAACGATAACTATAACGATAACTATATTCACGTTCACACCAGGAACGATAACTATAACGATAACTATATTGATAATAACTATATTCACGTTCACACCAAGAACGATAACTATAAAGATAACTATTACGATAACTATATTCGCGATCACACTAAGTATATTATCTAAAACTATTTCATAACTGATTAGAGCAGGGATGGGCAACGTCGGTCCTGGACGGCCACTGTCCTACAGAGTTTAGCTCCAACCCTGAAAAAATCTTTCTAGTAATCCTGAAGACCTCGATTAGCTTGAGGTGTGTTTGATTAGGGTTGAAGCTAAACTCTGTAGGACAGTGGCCGAAGTTGCCCATCCCTGGATTAGAGAGTTGTCGTGGTTCGAATGAATCAATATCAGTTTGTTGCATTTACACGTCTTCTACCAGCAGATGTCCTTAGCATGCTACGTTTCGAGCGCATCTAAACCGTGAATCTAGCTAGTCTAGTGTAATCGATCTAATCTAACGGTGCATTTGGCGGACGAAGTCAACAGTGGAATAAAAACAACGCCTAGTCAACACCTTTATATATATATATATACCCATATAGACCCATTGCTTTCCATATATCCATTTTGCAACGTATCCTTGAAAAGGGGGTTTGACTTGTCAAACAGTGGTGGATTTTTCTGTACCTCAGCAATTAACTTCTCCGCAATGTTGCTGCCATTTTAAATGTGCGAGCCCTTTAAATTCGAGAGGATTCTGATTGGCTGTCAGTGTTTTATCGTTCAATAGCTGGAAAAACATTGTTCTGAAAGTGATCCCAACGATATCGTTCCTCATATCTTTATCGTTATAGTTGTGGTGTGAACTCGATTTTTAGAACTGTATCCTTATCGTTATCTGTATAGTTCGCGCCGCTGCGTGAGAGCGGTCACTCGACACCGGTGTGTGTGTGTGTGTGTACGCACAGGACGTATACAGTCATCCCGGGCCGGTCCTCGATCCGCAGGGTCGTGTCCGTCGGGCTTGGCGGGCCGGTCTGGAAGCTGGATGGGATGCGCAGAGCGGCGACCAGGCGGCGGTTCAGCGAGCCGTCATCACGAGGGAAGACGGTGAAGATGACGGGGACCGGCGTGTTCATGACCTCACCTGCGCCACAGAGACAACAACACCTGTAGAAACTCGACAGATCACGCCCACAGCACGACACGAGAGGAGCGTTTTCATAAATATATGCACTATATTACACTTACCTGCTCTTCAATATTTAAAGGTGCTGTATAAATATCACACATATTAACAGGGGGCATCTTGCTTTATCGTTTATTAATATCTTAAATAACTCAACTTTAACAACAGAAGGGCAGATCCTTTGAATATCGGCGTGTGTTTACACGTGCTTCACAAAAGCGGTCGAGCTTAGGGTGTCCCCATAGCATCGACACCAAGACACAGCGTCCTCTTTCAGGGAACCGGGTTGCGTACACAACCAGAGACGTTTTTATGATAGCCACCGTTTAACTGTTTATATTTCAGATAAAGAATTGAAGTAGAATGTCATAGTTGATATTAAACTCTTACGTTTAAATTTAAAGTTTGTCTTAAAGCTAATTAAAAACACCACAGTGATTTTTGTGGGGATTTTCACCCCAGGGGGACTGTATAAACATTTTATTTTAGTGTTAAAATAAAAGTTTTATTTTGTAAAAGTTTACATGAATCAAGAGCTTCTGAATCAAAATCGAATTGTAAAATCAGTCTCGATACTGCAGCCCTACCAGTGAAACTC